>NC_045144.1:17374114-17744514 GCF_008831285.2 Nymphaea colorata
CTGCCTCGTCAAAAACAAACGCACACACAGATGCTCATCTAAGGTGGAATTCTTGTCTTGTTACGTGCTCAAGCTCCTGCGAATCACGAATTAAAGAAGCCGAGTGGGAAAGATTTTATAGTGCTTGGAACTTTCAGTACTTTGAACCAAGTTCCAACTAACCAATTCACTAAACAAATCACATTAAAGAAGGTCAATTTTTTAACTTTTCCATGATAAGATTATTGTAGAATTAAAACATGTGAGTTGCAAGTCAAACACTTCAATGTCTATACTACGTCATGCAGATATGCATAATCCATAATTTTCTACTCAGTAGCATAGTTGTAAACGGAACGAAGGCGGAATAAATAATTAAGTCACTTAATGTTGAATATTGTATTTAATCAATGTCAAATACAAATAAACCCACATATTGTTTTGCCTTAAATCAGGATAAGTGTTCACTACTTTCGGTATATTAGACGATGACTGTTTTCAATTTGCTATCGCTCAGGACGAATTAAGATATAGACTATCTCCCTCTCTCTCTGGTTAAATTGCAAATTCACTTTGCGGTGGGGCAGGATCACATCAAGGAGCCACAAAGTCAAGAGGGCGTCTCCTGCAAACACGTCGATATCTCCTGCAACACAACCTATTCTCGCCATCACTGTTATATCCTGCCACAAAATGAACATACAAAACGAAATAAAAATTCCCAAAGAACGTCTCTCCTCTCGTTCTTCTTACATTTACCAACTTCTTGTGCCACGGGAGAAATTCAGAAAACAATTCGGCCTTCTCCACCTATTAGGAGGTTCATAGCATAGAATTCACAAGAGCAAAAAATTTTCTTAGTGATAATTTATAAAACTTGGAGATCGAGAAGAATATAATAACCACCCTTCTTGAATCGCCAAACATCAACTCTTGAAAGTTTCCTACATATTAATATTCAAAAGACAGCATGTAACTACTTAAAGAAGAGTTTGTGATCGCACTAAAATGCAGACTCTAACTGCGTTTGAGTATATCAATCTGCTGCAGACCCAAGTTTGCTAGTCCAAGCCACACTACCATCAATGCTCTCAAGTATATCCTCCACAAACTTTATCAACGAACACAATCCTCCCAAAAAGTTGTGATCAATCACTCCTTCCCCATCCACAACATGGGCGAAATCCACAAGCTTCACAGAAGCCACCACCGGTCGGCTACCGTCGGTCTCATCCTGGCCATACATCAACAGCACCGACTTCGAGTAGAAGTGGAAGAACGTCTGCTTCTCGAACCACTGCTTCAGTTCCAGCAACTGCGCCAAAACTCCGGTCGGACCGCCAAAGACGGCAGGTGCATGCGCGCAATCTGGCGAACTTGAAGAAGCGTTCGATGAAACGAACACCCTCAGAACCGATCTGACTTGATCAGCACTGAGAATGGCCTTCACCCAACGTCTCCCAGGCTTCCATAAACCCGGTTCTTCACTCGGATACACCTGCAACCCAGAAATCCTAAACCCCAGTTTCAAACTGGTGGAAGTCCGGTCCTTCTCCACGCATTTGCCCACGTACTCATCCGATGCGCCGGGATACCACGTTCTGGACCCGATTTTGACGTCAATCACAGAGGGACGATAAAGGGATGAGACGACGTCGTCGATGACAAGGTGCTCGCGGGGACCGGAACCATCCGAAGCTTCTAGAAGTTGGGTACCGTAGAAGGACGGGAAGAATCGATGGACATTCGGTGGCAACTGGGAGTTCGACCAAAAGGATCGGTAAAACCCCACCTCCTTCGACCCCCGATCATGGTCTTGCAGCGGCCTGCGCCGTCGATAAGGAGTCCGAGATTTCCTTCGGCCGCTTGGTGATCGGCGACCTGGTGCGGTGGGGCTTTTAGCAACATCTCCTTCCCTTCTGCTTCCCTCCTCCCTCAAGAACCCGGCATAGCAACGGAAACCGGCACCAGCTTTTCCGCCTTGGGTTCGACAGAAGATGTCGACCCAATATAAACGAAGGAATAATCCACCACCAGTTTTTCTGCCTATTCGATGGAAGATGCCGCACTGCCCGCACCAACACAAAGGAAGAGGAACCGCGTCTCGCCGCGTTGTTTGTCTTGATGACAAGTACCGTATGGCAAAGAACCAGCACACCACCCGGAACACCGTGGCTTTACGGTGTGTTGATGAACCCTCGAAAGAGATCCGAAGATCTGAAGGAGCGGGCATTTCAAAGATGCACTTCAGTTGAGAACCTACATTTTGTTCTTAATCCCAGACATGAGTTCACGTTCTCAAAACTTCTGTTCTACATGACTTCATGTTACTCAATTTAATGACGGCAGTCATTACAACTTTTGGAGGCGCCGATAATTCTTTAGACAGCAGCAACTGCGTCTGCCGATAGCAATAGCTACACAGTAGAAGAGTGGTGACAGGACTGCAGTAACCACAACTTCAATGGTGGAGTTTATTGGTGATTGTCAAGCAGTACCAATAATGATGATTTGACTTGGTACTTGGTAGGATAATGAATTAATATAGCGATGGGAATGGCAGAGGCAGCAGCAGTATGGTAGCTGTTGGTAATGGGAAGGTGGTAGCTGCTAAGTGCTAATAGTGAGGGCGAAGGTGGCCCATTTGCATAAGGAAAGCAACGTGAAACATAATGCTACGTCTCTTTTACTGTAAAAATGGGTCCGGAATTTAGAGGCAAGAGGCTCCAACAACGACCATTACTGTCAACACAACAAGAGTGCCAACTGCACTGATAAGTGCCCACCGGGAAAGCAGACACATCAAGCATGCATGTTGAGAAACCCTGCACGTTCTGGTTAGGCCGTGAACTTGCAAATGACTTCACAAAACCTGATTTTTCAAGCCCTTCAACCGTTTCAGCTGTCCTGCCAGAAGCCTCACCCCTCATATACTGCAGTAATTCTTCATTTAAGTTCATCATTTCTTCAGTCTCCCAAGCTTGAAAACCTACACTCACTTGTTTCACATCCTCAGCATCTACCAGACAATCAGATGGTCGAGCTGCAACAATGCAGAACATCTTCACAATGCCAGTATGCAGCTTAGGTGGTACGTTTTTCATTTGAACGCAGAGATTAAGATGAAGCCAACAGCCTTGAGCAGTCGACTGTACAAAATCCTTGCTTCCTGAATTTGAAAAGATCTCCGCACCAATACAACGCCTACAACACAACCAAGTACAAATTTGATTAATGACGATTGAGAAATACCTCAAAAGCAATGGCAGTCTCATTTATACAACAAAAGGATTGGCGACAGCAGTTTAATACATACGATCGAAATAAACAGCTAGCTTATCCTATATGGAAATGAAGTTCTAGTAGTACGTGATGTAAAACTATGACTCATACCCATATGACTCTCTTGTAGCACTTTTTTGCAAGTAATGCAGAAGAATGCCACAAGAGGTTGGAAATTATTTCTCAAAAATGCGGAGAAAGGAAGAAACTCTTGTAGGAGAAGATTTAATTTAAGGGTCCTGGAGCTCATGAAGTGGATGCAATTTTCAAGTGCTACGGCATCCTTTATGCCAACCTAAAACAGAGCACGATGAGCAGCACTAATGCTCAGAAGCATCCAAATTACATGAAGAAGTTGTTGCTTCTATTCCATGATGCGACATCAATATTCAACACAGGTAAGGTTCAAAAGCATTTATTGTATGTGAGAAGGTACCTTGTTTGGAAAAAAAAGCTTGGGATATGGAAAGGCAGGTGAATCCATCTTCCCAATACTTCTGACAGATGGTCCACCCCAGTCATCACTGGATCGACTCGGTCAATGTTACTGTTTTCCCCAACTGCACCCTTTTGCAACCTAAGCACCCGTGGTATAGCAAACCTGCAAATTTCGAGTGATCCCCCCAAGACATAGTCATAGCTAAAAAACTGTGTTCCAGAAGGCAAGAAGAATACGTTCCCAAAAGTTCTTAAGAACAAAAACAGTTCTTCACTGATCTCTGTATCTGCATGCCACAATCGCTCAGCCAGATCATGTACCAGCTTTGCATGAAGCTGCTTTCTTGAACTCCTAGAGCTCAACACATCAAATTCATTATCTGGCAGTTCAGGAAAAAAGACAACAAAGGCAGCACAGAAGGCTAATAAGGAACAATTAAGTGCAAGAATCGAGATATATCTAAAGCTTTCCATGTCGATGTCCATGAATGACATGGCTAGAAGATCAAACTCTTTGGCTAAACTTCTGAACTGAAATGACACGTGAGTGAGCTGATATGTCAGTGCATCCACAATTTGGGCATTGTGAAAGCTCATCCTGACATTCTTTTCAGCATGTTCTTCATTTCTGACGCTCCTTTTATCACAAGTGAAAAGTTCCAACATGCCTAACATGTCCGACAAATATTCAAGGGTCTTTGCTCTTAGCTTCAGAAACCATCTCTGAAAATAAAAAGTAGGTTCTAATGTAGCAGCAGTAGATAACATTACCTCTGCAAGACAAATTTTTCTGTGCACTTCTGCAATTTTAATTCCATATTCTTGCATGTTGGGTACTTTGGAGCAAAAATCAGTGGCTTCCATTGCAAATATCCTGCTAAAGTTCCTGTCGTCATTTATCTTTACCCAGTCAAGAAATTGGATGGTTTTTTCATCAAAAAAGAGGCTATGGAGTTCACTTTCAGCACAGGTAAAATCTGAAACTGTTCTCAACCAACAATAACAAGAATCTGATTGCACTCCTCCAGGACAAAGCAACTGGCTGAATATGAATGAAGTTGCAAACCAAGCACCTTTAATAGCAGCATATTTACCAATCTTGTAGACTATCCAAAATTCCTTATTCCTAATCATTTTTTTTGCAAAATCCAAAGTGAAGCATTCATGTTTAACCCAGAAAGAATCATGGTAGTTTTTCATGCAATCATTTTCATGATTAGTTTCTGTCAGGCCACCAGTCCTTTTTCCACCATCACCGACCAGACATTGGCAGCTCTCTGGTTGATTAAAACCTTCAGGTCCCTCCTGCCTACTGGAGAGTACACCCACCTTCAACCTTGTGTGAAGAGATGTCCCTCTTGAACTTTGAACTTGTGATTGCCCATCAACTTGGTCATATTCATAAATTGCCCCTACCGAATAAGAGGAACTATTCTGGGAATTTTGTTTCAGACATTCATGCCTGCTGAAGGTCGAATTCTGATTTGGTTTTTTCAATAAATTGAGCTTTACATGAAAATGCAGAAAGAATGAAAGGATCATACACGTCCCAGAATTATGACTGAAGTTATCTTTCCAGACACATTCCATAAGCAAACTAACAGTATCGCTAATATTAGCATCAATGGCATCGGCTGCATCAAGAAAATCAAGACATGTGCAAGAAAATCTGCATAAAGAAAACAACAGACTTGCAATTGATGAATCCAGCATCCTTCCTTCAATTGTAGAGACTTCACCACTAGATGATTGAGAATTTTCTTGATTATCATAGCCTTTGCTCATTTCTTTGAAAATGACAACAGAATCACCATTTAATTTTCCTTGAACACCAACCAAGGTTTCTACCAAGCCTTTGACCCTGCAAAGTGCTAGGTGAGATACCATAGGATACTCCTTCATGAGAACCCTAACAAGTCCAAGTAAATGTTGAAATTCTTGCTCTAGCTCCCCATGCAATTCTTCCTTTGATCCACATATGGCTACTCCTGACTTGATCTCAGCAGCCCCCTTCTCACAAAGCAAAGTAATTTCATCCATTATCAACAGTGTCAGACGACATGGGAGAATTTGTAGGTTATTTTCACCAGATAAGGGGCTTGTGCTTTCTGGATTGGTTTGATAGCACTTGGACATGATCAAGCATTCATCAAATTTATCACACCTAGTTTCTGGGATAATCTTCCTAATGCAGAAAGCTAGATCCACTAGAAGGCCAAAAGCGACATGTTTGACTGCCAGATTATGAGAACGAGCAGCAATTTCTACAACCTTTATCAAATCAACCACAATAGACTGATCCAGAGATGGTAGAGAAAAACGGAAAATCTGTCAAGTAACAATGAAATTTTCAGTTATATAGTGAAAGGATAATTATTATTTTTTTCTCCTAATGTGTTTGTGATGAAGGTATGAGAATGAGTGAGATGAACATGCATACACACAGACAGATGGAGAGAGGGGGAGGGGAGAGAGTAACCTTGCGCAAAACTCTCATGGCCTCACATCGCAAATTCACAGGACTATCAGCCTTCTCTAAAAGTCCAAGAAGAGCTCTCAATGCATTCTCATGAACAGGAATACATGAAATTGCTTTCGGTGAAAGAAGCCAAAAGCATTTCAATGCTGTTATATGTGAATCGGATGGCAGATCAACGCTCAGAAATGAAAGGAGCAAATCCATCTGAGGCCAAGGAAAAGAAGAGCACCAATTAATGCCAGAAAAAGGATTTTTTGATGATCTTATGACAACAACAAAGCACCTAAAAGAAAATCCACCAGACTAAAGCAGCAGACTACTAGTGGCATATGAATACTCTAATGGCCAAAAAAGTGTCCGGTAAAAGCCGGCAATAGCACTAGAAGAAGCACTTTAAGAGCATAACCAAAAGTATCCACCTGTCAATATTGATAACCACAATAGCCAGCATAAATAGAAGCAACTACTTGTCTAGAAGGACAACAAAACTATACAAGCAGAAAAAAATAAGTCAACCATAGCCTGGTTTCCCATACTAGTATAAAAAATAATGCAGCTCAACTGGATGCTTACCTGGTCAGAAATGAGAACTGATGATTTGGAAGCAAGTTTTGTAAGTGCTAGAAGCATGTCAGCCACAATTTCAGCATTTTGAGAATCCATAGTCAATTTTTTTCCAGTCTACCAAACATAAGACAAAAGTTATCCAGTCAAAGGATGAACATGTATCCACTCTTCGTATTAGAACTTCAAAAGCGGTGCATAGGTGCTCTGAAAAAAGAGCCAATGATAACAAAAAAAGCTAAATGCAATTGCAAAGCTCAACAGCACTATATATAGTTACATGCACCAGCATGCATGATTTCTGCCACTTGCTTTCTTGCTATCCAGCAATAAATAATTTACAATGGGAAGCAGGACACACATATGAAAGAAAACCCATACAATACAAACCAGACCCTCATAAGCCATTGATTAAAAAGGAGATGAGCTGGAGAATTGAGATATATGGACAGGGCAAAAAGATCGTCGGTTCAGGACAGAAAGGCATAAGAAAATGAGGAAAGCGTGGTATCATGAGGAAGAGGCTGGGTAACGTAAAACAAATAATTGCTTTAGAACAACTGAAGGACAATGTTTCATGTCATGTGAAGACTAACCCAGAAAGTCTTCAAGCAGAAGAGAATCATGTTCTACTAACCTCATAAGCTCTACAAGCAATGGCATACGAACTTCCCATTTTAGCAAAAACATGTGTCGCTGCCCTCTTTACAGCATAACATGCCCTTTTTGAAGCCAAAAGGCTGACCACCATCTCCAACACAACAAACGCAAAGCCCTCTGACAATTCACAAATGTGACCAGCAGCAAACAATGAAGCCTTTAGCTGCATTAAACAAGGTAAAAGGAGCATTTCATAAATAGCGTTTTGGGATGTCTCTGTGTGAATAGATATCAGACAACTAATCAGTATGACCATGTCAGCAAATGGGGACAATCCAACAAAAAATTAAGATAAATAGCACCCAGTTAGAGGCTGGAATAAACAGGATCCACAACTTTGTTAAACTCACAAAGGCTAAATAAACAGGCAAACTATTGTAACATTCTAAACCAAGAGGAAATGGCTACTGACCTAACCTCCATTACATGCGACGACTCCAACAGCGTGGACACTACCATATAACGTATCTCGGCACTATCCTTTCCAAAGTCTGCAAAGCAGCCAATCACTCGTAAAGCCAATGCTCTCGATTCCACGTCGCCCTTGTCAAAAACAACCTTAATCCTTCTGAGCACTTCCATATGATTAGGCACTCTCTTCTTGGCCAGAATACCATCATACCTTGATCCCCTCCTTCTTCTTGACTTCATCTCCATCAGAAGAACCTTCAAAACAGAAGCTTTAATGATCTTATCACCAGACATGAACGCATCTGCAAGACGAAGGATAATCGCATTTGCAAAGGCTCTGTCTTCCCCCAGGACCAAACCAAACATATGGGCCATAGATGCTGGGATATTCGACTCCTCACTCCACCTCACAAGCCTAGGCCCCATACACAAAATTGCCTCAACAGCACGCCCTAAGGAAAGATGTAAAGAAAGGAACCACAATAAGGGAAAACCTTCAATGTGATTATCTAAATAGAGAAAAGAGTAAAATGCAGAAACAAGCAACATAATCGAAGACATAGCAGACCTGGTTTCTTCGATCGGAGGCCTTTATCGAGCTCGATGCACCATTTCATTGCTTGAGCCGCTGGAATCGGTTCCATCCGCAGCTGAGAAAATAAGGATCTTTTCAAATCTTCGCCCTATTACAGAAGTATAAAACAGGTTTCTTTTTCCCAAAAAAACACGTTTTCTACGACTATGGTTTTGATACTAGAGGTTGGAAGCTGCAAAGGATGAGATACTAGGCAACTCCTTCTCTTTCCTCTTTTTTCCAACAAGAAGGTGCAAAACCCATGATTCAATGGCCGACCATTAGCGTATTCTCCATCAAACAACCACGACGATATGAAAACAACCACAAGCAATGCTTCCATTCAAAAAAAGCATTTGATACATGACAGGCAATCTGACAACAGTGTCAATAATCGGCTTTCTCTCCTCTATGAATGGAAAATAGGAGAGGGAAATTGAGGAAGGACTGACACTATGTCCGGATGGAGGGAAAATAAAGGATACTAAGGTGTAAAACCCATGATTCAATTGAAAACTTGGTTTTTTAACTAGTTTTCAAAGCCTGGTTTGTGTATTTGAGTGACATGAAAAAAACCAGTTTTCAAGGTTACATTTTTTGAAACCTGGTTTTTGTTTGGATCACAAACATGAATATCTAAAGCTTAGATGACAATTATATTATGCATGATAGAAGGAAGAACTTCCACTCATCTTTTGACGCTTTACTACATCACAGTTGATGTGTGTGTACCCATATTTTTGTGCACTTAGATACCAGTGCTACTATCAACAAGTGACCTGGGTTTAACAAATGGACATCTAACAACTACACTCATGACCATTCTCCCCAAATGTGTACCCACAAAAGAAGTAGAAAGTGTAGGAATCATAACGATATTTGTTTCAATCATCCTACTAGTGAAATCAGGCTGTTCGAAGACAGGAAGCGGCTAACCCTTTACATCCTACTCCTTATGAACGATCAATTAGTTTAAACAATATATCCAGCAAGATCAAAAAAATCAAAATGAAGCAAAATAAGCAAGTGAATGTGGCCGACCTGAACTGAGAACTATGACGCTCGATTGAGCAGAAACAATGGATACCCGCTCGAGTTGAGCAAATGGCATCGGCTACAAGTACAAGAGGTAGAGGGAGTGAAGGCGGTCTTCTTCTCTCCTTTCCTCCTACCGCTGCCAGACGGAGAGAAATGTAGAGAGAGGGGCCGGCGGCCTGCAATCCAAAGAAAGATACTTGCAAGTTGCAAATTACAATCTGAGTGAGAGAGAGAGAGAACAGCGAACGTGCGATTGTTGTTGAAACTGGGTTTCTGGAAAACCCACCTTCGACGGCGTCGACACGCTCCCTGAACAGGGTTTGCAAAAAAAAAAAAAAAAAACGTTTGCGTATGGTGCCAACGGATCCTGATCACCATCGGGGTTGGTCCCACTACAGTCCGATGAGACCCGAATTCAACAATTCAGATCCAGCTTCTTCTTTAAAATCTCATTTCATGATCACCATAGAGATGTCGATATATTTCATTTGAACTGGATATTCAATTGAACCGATTCTATTCGAAAAAATCGGATATGAAATAAAATTAATATCCTATTAAAAATTGGGATCCGATTCAGATTTAAGAAATAACAGTGGTACGGATTCGGATAGGATTTGTTTTGAACAAATATCCTATATCTAATGTCGAAAGTTGGCGTTCAAAATTCGGATTTGGATTTAGACATAAACATAAAAAATGGATTAGGTAGGGCTTCAGATTGTAAAATCAGATTTTGGATATGGATACAACTTTTTTTCATTCATATTTGAATCTGAATTAGAACTGAAATATCAAAAATGTAGATATGGTTAAATGTAGTATATCTAATTCAAATATGATCCTTTCACATCTACTCCACCAAACTACACTCCTTTTTTTTTTAACAGTCATGTGATTGGCAGAAACTCTTTTCCCCACTCCTCCTCTCTCTGTTTCTTCATCTTCTTCTTCATTCTCCTCCACTTGTCAGATTTGCTACGCAATGGATTACCGGCGCTTCTGCTCTGATGCCGCCTGCCAAGATCACATCACCAATTTGTCGCCGTTGAGGTACTGCTGTATCCTTCTCTGTTGCTCCAATGCAACCGACGGCCATCTGCCATTCCCACGGCCACCACAGTTCCGCACCCAGCAACAACTTCCTACCATATTCATTCAAGTCTCGCTCAATCACCTCGAATTCGCCATCTGCTCACTGTGTTCAAGCATCGCAATCACCAAGAGAATTTTTCTCCTCCTTGTTCATAATTCAGTAGCCTATATTAGCTAGGAGGGCAAAGGATAGGTAAATAAAAACAGCAACAACATTGTAATCACATCCTATCCTTTAATGGTGTAATTTTACCTTTATAGATTCTGTAGGGAGCCAAATAATGCTTGTTCGTTTAGTTGAGTCAACTTAGAGCTAACATGCAATAAGAACACCGTGTAGTGTTTCATGAATATCATCGAGTTAGATTTATGGTTCCCAAATGCATAACTGATCAAGTTACAATCAAATCCAACAAAAAATGATAAAACATTTTCCCAGTTGGTCAAATCAAATTCAAACGTTAGCATTTTTCTCATTATATAACGAATGCAGAGCGTCTTTTCTGGAAAATTTATCGGTTCTTGTAAGACCGCATTTCATCCCTGCCACATTTTTTGTATGTTTACTTTTCGAAAACACTCCAAGACTGAGAGAAGGTGTTGCTCACTGAAGATGTAAAACTCCCAAAGCTATTCAGGGATTCGGCCCTTATGGTTCGATTGGCTTGCACAAGGATAGATGCTCATGCTCATGAGATTAGAATTAGTGACTCATTATGATTTGTCAGTAAATTTATGAAATAGTAACAAAAAAGAAAATGTAACGTGTTGCCAACCAGCCACTTAACGTTAATGCTGCTGTGAAGAAAGGACACCACCAGATCCGCCACGTCTCCCTATTTTTAGACCCTCACGTCATGTCGCTACTGCACTTCCATATTCGCCAACAAACATTATCAACACAATTTGTCTGTATTGGACATATTTTAGTTTTAAATAAATATATTTTTCCACTGAAATTTAACTCACTCATATCGATAACGTTCAAAAGAAGTATTTTAATTGCTTGCAAATAAAAAACAAATAGGAAAAGCGAAAGCAGTAAAAGGAAATTAACTCTAATCAAAACTAGTTTTAAATTTTTTGAAGATTTTAAATTCATCATCTTTGCTTTGATGTTAGATAAGATCATTTACTAATAATATAAACAAGTAAAAATAAGAATCTCAAATAATGAAAACTACGGTTGGCAGTTGTTAATTTAATGCCATAAATACTAGCGTAACGCATTAAACATCCGACCCATGACTCACCGTCACGAGAACGCGCAATTAGTTACCCAACTCCAAATCAGGAGCCCGCCCCATCACCGGGTAAGCCTGAAAACAAGGGCTCTCCCATCCCACACGAGCCAATGAATGGGCCATTTATCATATTTGTGATTCATGATAAAGTGAAACCATTCCGGCCAAGTCGTCATTTCAAGTTGAGCCAATTTTTCAATAGTTTCGATGTAATTGAAAAATCTGTTTTCTTTTTTCCTAATTCATTTTAATACTAAATTTAAGTCTTTGGAGCAATAATTTCTTTTTCCGAAATTAGAGTTTTGAAGACAAAAGGCCTGCATTTGAGTTTTGATGCCAGAAAAAGAAAAAAAAAAAAAAGGAAAAGTTCATCTGAAGTTTGCTGCATCTGTTTCAATATTATCTTTCATCACTAAATTACATTTTTAACGTGTTCTATTTCGCATGCTAAGTTTGTTTCAAGTCTTTACCTTTGTAGTTTCATGCAAAAAAAAAAAAGAAGCTTCTATTATTTTTCCGAAGTCTTAAAACTTTTTCGAAATGCGAAAATGGAGACCAGATGCATTTATTTGCTCGCTTACTGCCATGTATTAATTTGATTTTCTTCTTAAAGCACGATACTTTTTCTAGAAAATATCGCCTCTATCTGTTCCTAGATTACGACCACGCCACAACGAGGCGCTGCGTATCTTCAAGGCGAACACGTGGGCTACTACAAGTTAAATGTTTCATTTAACCCTCTCTTAATTTGTAATAAATGTTTCTACCCACATCATGGTTGTATATTTTACATTTAACACGAATAAAACTAGAAAAATACGACAATTGAAGAAGCTTAAACCACTTTTTTTTTATTATTATTGCATGGAAGTTAAGTTAATCACATCACATTTGAGATGCTTTATATTGATCTTGGCCTACTTTTGAGATTTTTTTTTTGTCGTCTTTTCTTAATGAAGGCCATCGTGTTTGTTTAAAAACATGCAAGAATAGTCACTTTTTTAAAATTACAGGCAAACGTAAGCTGAACAATGAAATTTCGCTTGCCAATATTATATTCTAACACGTCCTACCAAAATCCGGAGCAGAAAGTCAAAGCCTCGGTGCCGCGGAAGGCAGAACCGAACCGACTCTCCGTGCCGACCCCACGCGGTGGTGCAGGAAGTCAAACTAGATCGACTCAACTGTGTCCGAGTCTCCGGACTGCACCCTGCTCCAAAGCTCAGGCCAAGTCAAGTGGGTCCAGTCGCCTTCCGTGCTACATTGAGCTCGCTAGTGGGTTGCCCCGGAAGTGTCTCGTATCGGTAAGGGGTCCGAATCGGATCGGTTTGTAGTCTCGTTCCAATTTAGGGAGGAGATCGTGCTTGTTGGGTCCGGGTGGCGGTACTGCGGTTGCGTTTTGGATATCCTTACGAGGAAAAAGAGCTTCAATCAGTTACCCGCCATTAACTTACCAATATTACCGAACCCGCACCTTTTTGTTTCTGGTGTCGACATTCGAAGAGTGGGCAATCATAGTTGTCGGTAAACGGGCCTACAAAGCGGAGCCTTTTCGAAATAATTGAAATAACGGGCACTAGTTGATTATTTTCTGCTTTGGTTTCCCTAAATAGAGAGGAAGAGGGAGGGAGAAGGCCTCTCGCTGCGACAAATCTAAGCGGAGGGGAGGATTTCGGTGGAGCGGCTATCGACGCCTTCCGTCGCTGTCTCTCGGAGATTTGAAGAACAGATCGGCGTATTCTTCCTTTCCATTTGATCTGTTCTTCTTCGATCTCTAGGCGAGATCGAGGTTCTCTCTCTTCTCTCCCTCTCGCTTTCTTGAATTTGATAGAATTTATGGTGTGTTGACGTCTGATGTTTGAAGATCTGGATCTTTTTCCGGAAGCAGACTCACAGATCCTCCTTTTTTGCGATTAGATTGACCTTCTACGCGTAAAAAGGATATTTTTCCGCCTTTCCTTTCCTTGGGATTTTCTTTTACTTGTGGGATCGGATGTTTAGATTTGGATCACTTCCGGTGATGTTGTTGTGAATAGGTGGGACTTTTGCTTGATTTAATAACGGTGACTTTGGTGCAGATCGTCGGGATCCGGCATGGCGTCGAGTGCCGGGGCCACTGGATGGTTGAGAGGGAGAGTGAAGGCCGTCCCCTCGGGCGATTGCCTTGTCATCATGGGGAGCACCAAGGCGGAGATCCCACCGGAGAAGACGGTCACTCTGTCCTCTCTCATCGCTCCGAGATTGGTACGGCTGCAGAGCATGGTTGATCTTTTTTCACTTTTTGCCTTTATTTTTCTGGTGGTGTGATCTGGTGAAACAGACTCGCTTTAGAGAAAAGGACTGAAAACCATAAATTCAAATGTTTGTTGGCAAACTTTCTTGTGGAATTTCCCGTTATTAGTTTAGTTTCCAGAATAACAAAAAGATCTGCTCTGCGGGGACGGGACTTGTTGGTTGCTATTTGAGGTTTTCTTTTTTTTTTAGTCTATCCTGCTTTTGTGACGACCACTATCAGATCCATATTTATAACTCGTTTATTGAATGGTGCTTCATTCATAGGCTCGCAGAGGCGGCGTTGATGAGCCGTTCGCCTGGGCTAGTAGAGAGTATTTGAGGAAGCTCTGCATTGGAAAGGTGTCTTTTTGCGTTTTCCGCTTTCTTGATTTATTTATCGATTTGCATTTATGCTTTCTATACCTTGCATGCTTATTGATTATGGTCATACCTATATCTGTATTTTTTATGATGGTGGGATTTGGTTTTCTTACTCTTTCGAGCAGGAGGTTACCTTCAGAGTTGATTACACTGTTCCATCCATTGGCCGGGAATTTGGTTCTGTGTTTCTCGGCGACGAAAATCTAGCCTTACTTGTAGTTGCCAAAGGCTGGGCAAAGGTCATATACGAGTCCACTTACTTACTGTCGGAGTTGAAAAAGAACCACTCGTTTTATGAATCTCATTGTTGTCGTTACATTCCATTGCTGCAGGTTAGGGAACAAGGTCAGCAGAAAGGAGAAGCAAGCCCTTTTCTGTCTGAACTTTTGCGTCTTGAGGAGCAGGCGAAGCAACAGGGCTTAGGCCGTTGGAGCAAGGCTAGTCTGCTCTCCTTAGTCATACTGTTTTCTCCTGAGAATCTAAAAGCGTCTTTTTTAAGTGGATTATTTGTCTGAAAGCCACAGAAATAGGGTTTTCGTAGGTTATTCATTCTTGTTTACTCAAATGCAGGAACCCGGTGCCTCGGAGGCATCCATTAGGAATTTGCCACCTTCTGCAATTGGGGATCCCAGTAACCTGGACGCAATGGGTCTTTTGGGTGCCAATAAAGGTAGACCTATGCAGGGCATTGTTGAGCAGGTCCGCGATGGAAGCACCATAAGAGTCTATCTACTGCCTGAGTTTCAGTTTGTTCAAGTGTTCGTGGCAGGTATCCAGGTGAGGTTTTACTTTCTTATACCAAATATCGGTTACTAGGTTCTACATTTTGCCTTTGTATATATATCTGAGTAATCACTACATAACAGGCTCCTTCAATGGGGAGACGAGCTGCAGTGGAAGCAACGATCGAGCCTGAGGTTACTTCCACAGAGACAAATGGAGATGCTCCTGCAGAAAGTCAAGTGCCACTAACTTCTGCACAGAAGCTTGCTGCATCGGCAGCAGTATCTGGGGAAGTCCAGCCAGACCCATTTGGAAGGGAAGCAAAGCATTTCACTGAAACTCGTGTTCTGAACAGAGAAGTGAGTGTTTGTTTTTTATCCAATCAATCCCGCCCATTTAGGTTTTATTTTTTCGTTTATTCTCTCTAATTCTTAGTTCAAATGCAGGTGCGCATTGTACTGGAAGGTGTAGACAAATTCAGCAATTTAATTGGATCGGTGTATTACCCTGATGGAGATTCAGCAAAGGATCTAGCGCTGGAGCTTGTAGAAAATGTGAGTTTCTTTAATATTTTTATATACATAAAAATATCATTGTACTGAAAAAGAGGCACTGAGTAAAAAAAGGAGGCTGACAAGTGGAGTGTTATCGTCCTTTTCATGGTTTGCATGTGCAAGCTCATAGGAATGCAGAGGTTCATGGAATGCTACAGACCATCTGGTTGAGTCATTAGAATCTGTTTCCCGGGAGAAGTTGGATCAAGTAAAAAGGACAGGTTCAAGGTCCAACTAGGAACTCTGTAAGCTCCTCTGGAATGATGTTGGATGCTTCAGTCTTGACAGTTGAGTTCCATTTTGAAGGACTATCACTTCATCTTCAGAGTTCAGACAGATCAATGTTGTTTACACTTTACATAATTGCAAACTTCTGCCAACGAAGTTTGTAGCTAGTGTTCATTAGCCAGTGTAAAACCGCCAGAGGCCAATACAATTACACAGATTGACAGTCAAGTGTTGTGCTGGGTGTCATAACTATCTTAAGGAAAAAGAGAGTTAAAACTTTAAATCTAATCAAAAGGGAGTGTGCCAACAGCATACTTCTTTAACCCCAATTGTATATATTGTTTTTAATTGTTAACTTTATAGTTTATCCTATAGTTGCCTACTCATCTGTACTCATACTCCATTCTTATCTATGTCATATAGGTACGGGTACCGGTGCGCGTACCGGTGGGGGTACGGGTACTGACTCTTTTCAAAAAACTTGGGTGCGGGGGTACGGCCGTATATATATATAAACAATAAGAAATACTTAGAAAATATGTATCAAAATAAAGAATATACATCAACATAAACAAATAAATAACATAAAAAATATATATCAACGGCTCTTACAGCAGTGTGTTTTAAGAAACCTATGAAAAACTTTAAACATATGGACAACCAAGCAGCCCCCTAGTCAAATATGAACATCAATCGAATTTTCACATCCAAAGAATAGAATAAAAAGTAAGGTGAAATAGAATAAAAAGTAAGGTCGAAAAAATTAAATCAAAATAAAATTAAGCAGTTTGGATCTATAGGTATCCAAGTATCAAAGTACCCATTTTGGGTACGGGTACGGCGACACGGGTACGTGGACCTTACTGAAGTACTCATGTGACTTAGATTCTTATACATCTGGGTACTCATAGTCCATTCAGATAGGTCTATTTTTTCCCCTGTTTCAAGCCCCTATTGGAGTCACGTGGGTACCTTTGTAAGGTTCCCATCATAGGCAGTACTTGGACACACATAGGCATTCTTTGCATCGAAACTGATCCAAACTACTATTTCTATTTGATTCAGCTTGGATCTAACTCAGTATTCATTCTGTTTTTGTTTGTTATTGGTCATTAACATGTGTTTTTTTTTATTTGTCTATTTAAATGTTACTTTTATTTTAAAACTTTGTGGTACTTTGCATATATGCATATATATACCAGACCCTACCCCCTTTATCCACATTTTCTAAAATTGATGTGCCCGTACCTATATCTCTATACCTGAACCCATACCTGCACCCATATGACTTTGGGATTGTTTGTTGAATTTTAGCAGCAATCAGCATCTTAAGTGCCTACTTCTCTCATTTACAGTTTTGGTTGCCAGTTATTCTCTCTACCTTCTCTAAAGGATCTCAGACTGCTGACTGGTTAGGGCTTGTTTACAAAGTAAGGACCTCAATGACATGAGGAAGTTTGGCACTGAGGATAGCAAAATTGATCATTCTTCTGGTCTAACATTCGAATTGTTGCTTAGAAAATCTGCGAAAGTAATTTGCAGGGGTGTGAAGCACATTTCCATGTGAAAATGGATCTCTCCTCCCCTGATTAATTTTCATGTTCATCTTCCATTCTCAACGAAATAGCCATCTCTCTGACTCTTTCGAATGGATAAATTTTCTGCAATGCAACAAAAGGCCATGAATAGCACACGAACCCAAAAATGGAAAGGGGAGTCCTTTGCCCAGAGTACCATACTAGGAAATTTTGGAAATCTTCAGCTTCATAACTTTTTGGAAAGGGGAGTCCATTTCCTGTGTTTTTTTGAAGCATATATGCTTTAAAGCATAATGCTAGTGATTCCTGCTGATATAGGTTCAATTAGACTCGACTAATTAATCCTGTTGAGCCTGTTTTAGAAGCTCATTTTTATTGTCCCGCATTTCATTGGTTAGTTCACATGATGCAGTTTTCTGAATACCATCATTTTCCTGTACAGGGTTTAGCAAAATATGTGGAATGGAGTGCAAACATGATGGAAGATGATGCCAAAAGGCGGTTAAAAGCTGCTGAGCTTCAAGCCAAGAAGGACAGGTTGAAAATTTGGACAAATTATGTCCCTCCAGTCACAAATTCGAAGGCAATCCATGACCAAAACTTCACTGGAAAAGTATGCAGTTACTTAAATAGTATCTTTTATGCTGGACACCTGACCTATGATCTGAACTTTATACTCATCCCATGATTTGTCAAATCAACAGGTTGTGGAGGTTGTGAGTGGGGATTGCATAATTGTTGCTGATGATGCTGTTCCATATGGTAGCCCATCAGCTGAACGAAGGGTCAATCTTTCTAGTATCAGGGCTCCTAAAATGGGTAACCCACGTAGGGATGAGAAACCTGCTTCATATGCTCGAGAAGCCAAAGAGTTCTTGCGGACTCGCCTTATTGGTCGGCAAGTATGCACTTCTGGGTCTAAAATTTGTACTAATAATTTATCAAGTGGTAGGAGCGGTTTCATTATAATTTATGCTGTCTTTAGGTCAAGGTATGCATGGAATACTCCAGAAAGGTCGGCATTGCTGACGGGCCAAATCCAGTGCCAGCAACAAGCTCAGCGGATTCGAGAATCATGGATTTTGGCTCTGTTTTCCTGGTGTCTCCATCAAAACCTGAAGGTGATGAAGTTACATCTACTGCTGCTGGAGGTAGCCACCCAGATGGAATAAATGTTGCTGAACTTGTGGTAGCTCGTGGTTTTGCCACCGTGATCAGGCATCGTGATTTTGAAGAGCGATCAAATCATTATGATTCTTTACTAGCAGCAGAATCTCGTGCTATAAGTGGCAAAAAGGGGATCCATTCGGCCAAGGACCCTCCTGTGATGCATATCACTGACCTTGTGACATCTGTAAGTCTCTTGATCTACAGGGTAGATATCTCTGTAAATGCTTAAATCTACTTACGTACCTTTTGTTTCTTTCAGTCTGCTAAAAAGGCAAAAGACTTTTTACCATTTCTTCAACGAAGTAGACGGCATCCAGCTGTGGTTGAATACGTCCTGAGCGGTCATCGATTTAAGTTGCTAATTCCAAAGGAGACATGCAGCATTGCTTTCTCCTTTTCTGGTGTTAGATGTCCTGGTAGAGATGAGCCATACTCTGATGAGGCTATTGCTTTCATGAGAAGAAAAATACTACAGAGGGATGTTGAGGTTTGTTTTTTTCTCCTTTGCAGGTTCTTGGTCACAGCTTTTATTCAGTTACATTGCTTTATGATTCTGCAATCTTGCTTTTGCAATGCAGATTGAAGTGGAAACAGTTGACAGGACTGGAACATTCTTGGGGTCTCTATGGGAATCAAGGACTAACATGGCTGTGTCACTTCTGGAAGCAGGACTTGCTAGGTTTCAATCTGCCTTTGGTGCTGACCGTATCCCAGATTCACACCTCCTCTTGCAGGCTGAACAAAGTGCGAAGAAACAGCAGCTTAAAGTGCGTAGCATACTTGTACATTTTTTCTCTGATTTTCCTTAGGTTTCTTACTCACCTTTTGATTTCAGATATGGGAGAACTATGTTGAAGGGCAGGAAGTTGCTAATGGTACCACCTCTGACACAAAGCAGAAGGAAGTGCTAAAGGTGCTTGTTAATGATACCATCTCATTAATTGTTTTTGCTTTTCTCTCCCCGACTTTGTTTATGCCTTTATTTGAACAGATCTATGTTTTGGCAGGTTGTGGTTACTGAAGTACTGGGTGGTGGTAGGTTCTACATCCAGTCTGTTGCTGACAAGAAGCTGGCGTCCATCCAGCAGCAGCTTGCCTCCTTGAACCTCCAAGCCCCTTCCATCATAGGAGTTTTCAGCCCAAAGAAGGGAGAAATTGTCCTTGCACAGTATACAGCAGACAATTCCTGGAACAGGGCAATGGTAAGAGCAACTATTGCACCATTTGCCACTCTCCATCGTTTATTCTGTTGAAGAATGAATGCATCAAAATCTGTGTGGTCTGCGAATTAGTGTTTATGTTTTGTCCATGGTTTATCTTCTTCTACGACTGTAGAATCAGATAGTAGATACAGTCTGCAATGATTGCACTGTGTGTCACATATATGTGTGGATCACAAAAGTTGATCACCGTGTTCATTTGTGCTGCCTAGGAATCTGGTTAGTGAGGTTACTTCAATATACTTATGGATCATTAAAGTTGATCTCCATGTCATTTTTGCTGCATAACAATCTGGTTAGTTAGGTTTCTTGAATTCAGTTGTACAAGATAGTTATTTAAGCTGGCTCAGATTAAAATGTAAAGTTATGTCATTCACCTGTAGAAAGCTTGTTCTGGTCAATTTTCTATAGGATCCAATATTGCTTCAGGTGGTTTGGTTCTGGATTCATCTCATTCACATTGATCTGATTACGATCCACATTTAGATTTTCATTTGGTAGTGACAGTTTGTTTCAGCTCCGGTATGCCATGATATGTCCTGGACCCCTCTGCTAGAATTGTTGAATGTGATTAAACAAGTTTCTTTGGCTGTTACTGATTTTTCTTGTCTTTACCAGATTGTGAATGCTCCCCGAGGAGCAGTTCAGTCACCTGATGATGTTTTTGAGGTGTTTTACATTGATTATGGCAACCAAGAGGCAATCCCTTACAGTCGGTTGCGGCCTCTAGATCCCTCCGTCTCTTCAGCACCAGGACTTGCTCAGTTATGTAGCCTTGCTTACATAAAAGTACCGACATTAGAGGAGGACTTCGGTCATGAAGCAGCTCAATATCTAAGTGAATGCACCCTTGGTAGTTCCAAGGAGCTTATGGCAAGGGTGGAAGACAGAGACACCTCAGGAGGAAAGGTCAAGGGGCAAGGAACTGGTACGGTTCTCATAGTAACATTGGTCGATGCGGAAGAAGATTCCAGTATCAATGCTGCTATGCTGCGGGTAAAAATCATGCCCTCTGTGCGTGCGTGTGTGTGAGAGAGAGAGAGAGACAGAGAGAGAGAGAGAGAGCACTCTTGAAATTTGAAAAGAATTTTCTACATTATCCATGAATTCTGACATGCTTAAGAAAGGCTGGCATTTTTGCGTTGTTTTTAGGTCTTCAACAGATGGAAGCGTGGACTAGTTAGTATGACACTCCAATGTTTATGTCTAAATTGTTCATCAAGTGTTTGCAACCAATTCATCAAGTGTTTGCAACCAACCTTTTTTTTTTGTTTGGAAAATTGTGCCCTGCCAACAAGTGTTTCATTTTCTGGGAAAGGTTGTTGGACCTAAGATCTTCAAGCTGAAGACGTTTCAAGTGTTATCTGTCGTCCCTGAACAAGTGGAATCTTGTGGTTCCTTTTTCCAATTCTGCCATACATATTATTTGCCTCATAACTGGATTAACAATTTTTCGTCTTTTCTTGTGAAAAATCAGGAAGGGCTTGCTAAACTAGAAAGGAGGAAAAGATGGGATACAAAAGAGAGGCAGGCGGCACTTGATAATCTAGAAGAGCATCAGGCAAAGGCAAAGCGTGAAAGGCTCAACATATGGCAGTATGGTGATGTCATGTCTGATGAGGAGGAGTCTGATATGCCTGCAAGCAGGGGTGGTCGTCGATGAACAATGTCGTGAGTTATTATCGGTTGGTGTGAGTCAGCTTAAGGATTCTAACGGGGGACTATCCAGCTGAAACTTGCCGAGGAAGAGTTATGGTATTATCCTCCCATATTTTCTATCTTTTTTCCTTGGGTCTTCTTCAACTCTCTCTTTACGGGATATTTGTTTTCAAATTTTTTGAATAAGGGAAGTTTAGAAACGTGTCCCTCCCTCAAGGAGGTCGGCGGTTACAGTCACCTAATTTATTTTTGTAGGAAAATTTCCAATTTTAGTTAGTTGGTACTTTTTTGGCAGGTGAGGTCAAGTTGTAGCAGACAATATTACAATGGATTATATAATGTCTTGTTTCGACCTTGAATGTTCTTTTTAAGCAGTTTCATTCAGTGCTTGTTATACAAAATGGCTTTTTGTTCTTTGAATTCGGCCAAAGCCCATGATCTAAGATGCATGCGCCTGGTTTACTTGTAAACAGCCCCTGGCCGCAACTGATCCTAATCAGTTCCATCGGAGGGTATTTCTTAAGAGGAATATTTTGGAACACATGTTCCCAGATCTTATATTTCAAAATTGTCAAATTCTTATTGAAGGAAACGTAGTGTGATCATCTTTAGCGCTTGGCTGTTGGAATTAGTAATAAAATATATAATCACATATATTCCTGTAACAGAGCATGTCTTTGAAACATGTATTTTAAGAACATGCGTTCTAAGGCCACATTCTAACCTTTCAACAGCCTGCGTGAGGTTTGAAAACTCTGGTCGTCTACTTATACCAGCTACCACCAATTCCGCGATTAATCACAAATGTAAAGGATTTCTTTTTCTTAACTTTTTAACCTCGGCTTCTTTCTCCCCGCAATTGGAGTCCTGCATTATTTTTTCCATCTTGCAGTTTGGGAATCCTTCTGATTTCGATGGCAATTGTATGTCATTCATGTTGATCTTGACCGTTTATGTAATGAAAAGGATTTTCTTGAAATATAAAGAGATTATGGAAAGGTCAGGAAATGTCAGGATTTATGGCAATGCTATTAGTGCTGACCATACCACAAATTGTATACCATTTTCCATCACACAAATTGTATATCATTTTTCATCAAACAATGCCATCAGTACTTTTTCAAGAAAAATGATGGAAAGGAATAAGTAGTAAATTTCCCTGGTTCTGCATTTCCAAGCCCGTGTAAGAGAAGTAACATGTTGTTGTGAGCTTTTCCATTGTACCTTCATGCCTCACTAAGTGGTAGTTGTAAGTAGGGCTATACAACAAGTCGAGCCTTCTCATTTCAATTTGAGTTGAGCTCGAGCTTATAAACAAGCCGAGTTCAAGTTGCATGAACTCAACAATATTAAACTCATGTAAGCTCATTTAATCTAGGTAATTTTTTTTTTAAAATTAACTTAAAACCAATGGAAGAGATCATGTCAAATGGGAAGATGATAAACAAACTTAAATGAGCGGGGCTTGAACCTGCGCGTCGAGCCCAAGCTGACATTGTACATCATGACTCTAGCTAGAGCCAAGCAATATATGAGTTGGGTCGAGCTGACCATGCTCAAGCTCAACTCGGCTCGTGTAGAGCCCTAGTCGTAAGGCAGTAATACTGGTTTAGCTATCTTGAGTGCGATGTAACTTATGCATGTTCCCGTCCTAGTTAGATCGATTGTTTCACCAAAGAGGATACCATCACTCTGGATGTGGAGTCGTCCATTTGCTGGATTTTGGTGCTACATAGTTCTAAGGGCAAACCGTTATGAGTTAGAGCCCGTTATTTTTTGAATTTTATCGAAGAATATATATATATATATATATATATTCATGAGATAATTGGTGCGTAGAGACAAAATTGGTGTCAAAATGTTCCGCAATAACATCTAATTTTTCAGTGAACGAAGCATATTGCGATCAGTTGATCGAGGGACAATAGAAGGCTGCGTAAATGAAACGCTAAACATACCATTTTGTGCGGCTCAAGAAGTGCACATAAACATGATTGCAGATAATCATTCTTCCACTGAAAGTACTTGGTGTTGAGTACTAAAGGATTAGCAGCTTGCTTTTGCTTTTCTTTTTCAAAATCATTAACGCAATCTCACTCAAGTTTTTCTTCATTAGCTATTAAGAGCATGTAAGAGTAACAAAAGCGCATAATTCTGAACATCGACAAGCAGATCATGCATAAATGCATCGTTCTTGTTGCCAAACACCCTCTATGAATCACACTTCTTCCGAAACCAATCAGCTGGGACAAGTCACACTTCTTCAAATCACTTTTAATTTTAGCAAATTGATAGAGTTCGTTTTTCTCGTTCCAGTTACACATTTCTGTTGATAGTTGCAGGCTTGCAGATCCTTTTTCAGTGAAGCACCAAGTACATGGAAAAAGCAGTATTCGTTCCTGCGTCGCCATTTGAGACTTTAATTAACTAGATGGTTGCACACATACCAACCTTCTTTGAAGTCTCTAGAATAGCCAGCCACATTGACCGCTCTTCCAATGTTTGAACAACCAAAAGCAAGAAGATTTTTGAATCTCAAATTCAAAGACATGTGCTAACGCAGGTTCCTAGATGAAAGGTTCTGCCACTGCGTGCCTGTGTTTCATCCAAGCAACTACATCATGACTACCAGGACCGTGAATCACCTCAAATGATATTTTTATCGCAATTCTTTTTTGGGAAAAGCAACGATATAGATATCACATATATGATTATTAGCTCCGTAAGAGATAATGCTTTACTCAGTTGTAGAAAAGATACAGAAAGAAAAAGATCGCACCAAGACATGCTAGAAAATGCTTAGAAGTTCCACAAATTGCAGTTGTCATATTTTTGTACCCATTGAAAAACATCTCTCTGTGTCTGTCTCTACATGCCCAAATTTAGGGCTTGTGAAATTTCGTCTGTTCCACACGCGCTATAGAACAAGAAAGTGAATGGTGGAATGCGTCTGTTACGCACACGCTATAGCAAGAGAGAGAGAGAGAGATGACCACGGAGACGTGAAGGCTGAATTCCTTCCAAATCAGGGGGATATGATCAGGAAAAAATTTTGACAGATAACAACAAAGCTATTGTCTCCGCTTGGAGTGCCCTCCAGATTGTGAGAGTGGGCAGGACGACACCGACTCCTCGTTGTTTACATAACACATGGTCGTACTTCTCCGATCGTCTCTGTCGTTTGCCCTGCGTTGTCGTTTAAGCTACCCACGGCAGTCCACACAACGAAAGAACACAGATGGGCATCCAGAGACGACCCAGAAGATTGGCAGCGCCTGGTGTGTGAGCACCACCGGCCAAGGCGGCCATGCCACAAACCTCCATCCCTGTACGTAGGCCTACATTTCTTCCTTTCACGCATCTTCTGCCCCGCCCCAACTTTTGACTATTTGCGCTTGGTTAGGCACTCATTTCGGCTCCAAATTGGCCATTCACATGATTCTCTTTCTTTCTCTCCCATCTTCTTAATTTGGTGCTTCATTACATGGATTACAAAGCTAGATCATAATCTCCAAGCTTCGGACTGTGGGAAAACGTCTATCCGACTATGTTGTATTTTTTGAGTATGTATATGATGCAGATTTTATAAGATTGAGAATTTCAAATTCTTACCCATTGAAAAACATTACTTGGGAGTTGATTTCTCTGCTTATGAGGAGAAGATTACGTTGGACTGTATGCTAGTTTCAAGCATAGGAGTAATCGGAATCTATCAGAGTAAAAAAAAAAAAAAATATCTTCCACTTCCCTTCTCCCTCCACACGTGCAAACTTGTGCTGTTCTTCTCTTCAAAGACTAATTAGGCACGAGTTTTGCGTCACCAAATTGATCGCCATTCATGCTTTCCCGAATCTCTGCATATCCTGATTGTTTATTAATCATGCTTTTGCTAGGCAGATCAGTATACAACATATAGCTTTGAATCCCCGAGGCTTTTTCATTAAGCCTTTTGATATGGTTTTATTGTTTAAGAATCAACCATTAGCAGCTACGCTAGGTAGAGTATCTTTGACTCCACAACACCAATCTTTTTTTGTTTTCCCTGGTAGACTTTTGGTGAAATGTGGGAACCATTTCACCTTTTGCAAGCCTGTTTAGTTTTAGAATACAAACGAAACAGTCTGTTACTGTAAGGTGCTTTTGACCAGGCAAAAGGAAGTGGATGACACCATGAGATGAGACCTGTAAGGGCGTGAGCCTTTATGCACTGGAAGGGAGAGGGAGTCATGATGCTACGTGGTGAGCAAAAGGAATTTCAAAATGAGGTGGGTTCTGAAAGTGACCAATCGGGAGCTAACATCATGAGAAATGCTCTTTTGGTTGGTTCCAATACAACAGTGGCCATCATGAGAAGAACTCCATGGCCATCTTTCTACAGTTTTCATCCTCACCACTATGCCGTCCGTTTTGTTTAATTTATTGCATTAAGCGACGCCATTGATTTTTACCGTTGCTAAAGAAATACTAAGACCACTTCATGATGGAAAAGATGAGAAGGGGGAGGAGATGCAGAACCAATTACTATACCAATGAAAATGGACCCATCTCTATTTTTCTTATTAAAACTTCAAATATTCTAGAGTCAAAGTGATTTATATGCGATACACTACATTTTGGTGGGACCCTTTGTAGTGCAGTGCGTACGTTACCGATAAGATTTACTGACTCTTCTGTCGCGAGAAAAGATGTGCATTGAGCCATCTAGACGACCCATGTGCTTCAAAATCGGCTTCTTGAGTCTAGTATTAGAGGCAGTGTTGGAAATAATGTAGTCTGGTCGAGACGCCAATTCTGACAATGATAGATGGGTTGGCCGGACAGCCCATGCCAACAACCCCACAAGCAGACCCTGACTTTGCCAGATCTCTCCGGCTTCAGATCTACGACTCTGCCTACCACGAGTCATGATCAATGAAGTGCAGCCCGATTTGAAAAGTATATAAATGAACGAACATATTGATCTTTAGGAAGTCACAGCTTGCCATCAATTAAAGCCATTCACGCTCGCACGAGTTTGTTCACATTAGTTAAAGTAATAGAAAGTATGAGAAGCTCGCCATTCACGACTTCAGTATGGGATTGTTCATTTGCTTCATAGTATTGGACTTTCATATTCTGTCTTATATGCATCCAATGTCAATGAGAAAGTAGAAGTTAAATACTCCGCCAGGAAAAGAATTGTAGTAATCGGAACAACAGCTTCTCATCTCATAGAAATAATTTTTTACCGTTTCGAGCGAACGAGAGGGTTATCCTACTGCCCAGGCGAAAGCCAAAGCCTAAGCCTTCCTTCCCTTTGCCCTCGAGGTCTAGACGTGCGACGGTACCAAGAGATAATTAACTTCCCTAGCTATTTTACATCTAACTTAAGGGAGAGATGGTAAAATTTCATAAACCTTTTGAATGGCTTGAAAGAAAAAATGGAGTATAGATTGAAATTCATGGATCTGATCTGATTCTATCCTAGAGCCTCAAACAATCCGGATCTAAAGTCCGAGGCATGCAAACACTGCGCAAGTTCACAAGAACAGGAGTAGGTTGCATTACGATCTGGCGATTATTGAGTGCAAGAACCCAATCGGGTTTTCTTCTCTTAGCCCAAGGTTGCATCCCGTTCAATAAGCTGGGGGAATTCATCAGGTCTATCTTCATTAGAAAAAACCAAGGCAATGTCTCCATATACATGATAATAAGGATTCCCAATCTTCCTAATCTCTATGTAGCGAGACAATTATGTTTATTAAAAAAGTGACAAAAATATTAATCCACTGAGAAAATGTTCTCTTGCTTAGTTATTCGCCAACCCTGCTACCATGTCCGGTTCTTGATCTAAGAGAAGAGTGGCTTTTTGTGTTCCCATTTGCATTTCTTTTTTTGAGCAAGGGAAGAAGATGTCGTCATGATTTCTGACGCTATGGCGTTCCATGTCCTCAAAAGACTGCATCGTGGGGTGACTTCACAGTGGGGAAATGGATAGGGCCTGTCACCTCCCCCATGGACCACTGCATGGATTAACGGGCAATATATATTCTTTTTGTATGTATAGAAGTTCGACCTTACCTTATTTACTTTTATGCCTTTTCTTCACATGCGTGTGTCCCCTTTGAAAGTTCATTCCTTTTTCTTTCTCCTGTTAAAAAAAGATAAGTGAGATAAAGCAAACTTGACTCTCGCAAAGTTCTAAAGGCAATGTCAAATCTCATGTTTCAGCTTTCTTCCATCTTCTTGTTTAGCGTTTGCTTAAAACCCACATTCCCATAGATGGATAGATAGATAAAGAAAGACAGGCATGCATGTAGCCTTTTAGATAAACTTATCTACTGAACAATTTTGATCGCTTGAATCCCAGCAGATAAGTCTTCTTCGCCTAAGCATGTGAAACTCGCTAGCAGTGATGCCTTTAGTTGAATCGCTCCAAATTGACTGACGACTTTGGTTTCCATTTCATTGTGAATTCCTTTAATTTCAACAATCGCTTATTTTTCCCTTATAAAATCCTTTCCCAACACTAAAACAGAAAAATACTGATATGCACCACTAAAAGCAAATGTAATCCTGACGTGTGCTTAGTCTGTGCCCTCGACCAGGATATCAACGTTCTTTCTCTTAGTCATTTTAGTTTCCTGTATACGAATTGGTTCCTCGTTACTGTCTCTCAGATTAAATCTTACATGTAGAAACGATGGAAAAATTATCTAAAGGCGCTTGCTAGCGAAGTCTATGCAAGGAAAAAAACTCAAGCGTTCCACAGTATAATGGCGAAAACGACCATTTCTTTTCTAGAGAGAGAAAGAGAGAAAGCACCCTCGTGCACCGAGTTTGGTGTCGATCTCTGGTCTGTGTGGGGGTGGGTGTGCTTGGCAGGAAAGAGGATTAATGTATTCATTTTTCAAATAATTGTCAGCCTAACATGGCGTCGATCTTGAAGACCGGAGGCTGCAGATTCGGATCTCCGAAAAATACCGAACGTGAAAGAGCAGTCAAACAGCCATTTAAGAATTTGACTCTTTGACCGTAGACAGGGGCATAGTCTCCCGAGCCTCACGCCTCTCTCTCTCTCTCTCAGGCTCTCTTTCTCTTTGTGTTTATAAGCGCTCCTCCATATGCTCCCCCTCAGAACCATCCGCGAAGTTTCCCCCGAGAAATAGAAAAGCAATCAAAGCCTAGTAGCCCCTCCTTCTCCTTGGCCCTCTCTTCCTCTTTCCTTCGCTCTACCCTCTCTTGCTATACACCTCCTCTTCTGTACATTCGATTCCTCTCCCCCTTGTTGGGATGACCTTTGGCGTCTAGACTACATTCTTCCATGATGGGTGTCAAGTTTTGGAACCTACAGATGATCTCATGGTGTTTTCAGGTGATGGGCAGCCATGGATCTTGCTTGCAGCTGCCTGACCACATGCCTGCAGAACCGAGAACGGTGAAGCTCATCCGATCGGATGGAGTCGTAAAGGTCTTCCACAGGCCGGTACGCGCATCTGAGCTGATGCTGGAGTTCCCTAAGCACCTAATCTGCCACTCAGATTCTTTCTATATCGGCCAGAAGATCCCTGCTCTCTCCGCCGACGAAGACCTCCAACTGGGCCATAAATATTTCCTCCTTCCCCAGCACTTCTTTCAATCGGTTCTCTCCTTCGTCACTTTGGCTTCCTTCGCTTCGTCTTCCTCTAGATTGGTGAAGAACGTTGCAGGAATCCGGCCATTCGAGATCCTGAAGAAGCCAGGGGGGTCGCTGCAGATTAGAGTCTCCGATGAGTTCATCTCGAAGCTCATAGAAGGAGACAACGTCAAAGATGAAGAGGAGGCAAGCGTTAAAGAACAGCCAAAAGGGAAGGTCTGCACGACGCCTGCGTTGCAGAAGGATTACACCCAGCTGGTTGGTTACAGGTCTCAACAATGGAAACCCAAGTTGGAGACCATTAGGGAATTAGAAAAAAATGGTAGTAGATTTGGTGGTGCATTTGGAATCAAGAGGAGAAAGAGAGTGGTACCAAAAGGTGCCCAGAAGTTGCAGAAATCAGAAGCCATCACAGATCAGGAAAAGAAATTGTAAAAATACAACTTATACAGATTTTTCCCCTTTTGTTACTTTTCCAATTAACACAATGTTCTTCAAGATCCTAAAAAGTTTTGGATGGAGATCATTGATGGATGATACTTGATCTATCTGCGGTATGCCTTCGATTGAAACTGGCATAGCTAATTAATGAAAAAAAACAGAAATATTCAGAAGAATTTTGATTTTCCATGAATGGTTTCGCTCATCCAATATCAATGGATCCTAACGTGGTCAAAAGTCGTGGGGGGCGGTGAGGTGGTGATGTCAGGGACAACTCAAACCTACTGTAGTGACTGGTTAAGAAAATGGACCATTGGGCCTTGTGAAGAGGTGGCAGCCTGTTTTCTTATTGGTCCTTGTGAAAGGTTTTGGCAGTCTTCGTCTTCTTTTTGAGCGGGAAAAAGACAAACCAGCGGTCAAAAGAGAACTAGCTGTTTCCTTCACGTGTGTGCGCTCGCACCTTCAAGAAAACACACACACATGCGCGCACACACATTGCATAAAAAACACACATATGTTTGAATTATAAGAGGTCACGTACCCACTCCCCTCAGATGGCACTTAAAATGCTTGATGAAAATGTTTTAAACATAAATTCAACGTGCCGGGATCTAGTACATTAATGCTGGTATGGCCGCACCATACATATTTTTTCAGTCTAACCAATTGATTTTATAAAAATTTCATGACCTTTCGCATGGCTCAAAAAAACCCATCTACCTGACTTAATATTCAGTTCTTCTAAAGTTACTCTACAGATTATCAAGCATACAAAGTTAAATTGTTTAAACATATTACAATTAAATATGTAGTTTTAGATCGTCTAATTTGGTCTGAAAAGACATGACAAGAGAAGGAAAGAACTAATGGGTAGCGAGATATACAGATGTTGAATATATTCACAGATCAGGTTGAGTTTTTATCCTTTTATTCAGGTGCTGAGGTAAACAAGACCAGGGCTGAGAAACTTTGTTTCTAGCCCAAGTGATGTAAATTAAGCGCCAACCTCCTTGGGGCTTATTGATCTTTGGCCAACATGAATTGAAGTAGATGGCAGCCGACCAATTTGACTAGGAATTACTTTCGTTTCGGCTCCTGTCTCCAATGGTAAGAAACAGTCTGTTTCGTGTGTGTGGGATATTGAATAATCCACGGGGCGGAAATTTTGAACACAAAGAAATGCAATCTTGAGCAAGAGGTCATGATCGGCATGGAAGAAGCCAAATTTGACTGATATGGGCAAATTTGAAACGTCAGTCATCAATAAGGCACCTGGACCTTGCTCAGTGGCTAATTCCCGTGACCCAATCTCCGTTGATTTACCCCAACCCAAAGCTGCAGACAGCGAGGTGATTTTTTGCAGTATCTGGAGAGAGTGATCACTCCAACGTCAATCTATGACTTGCCCATTTGGTAAAACAAGCCAAATCTGGGCCTGCACTCTCTTAACCAGAGGCACCAAAGCAAACACCGATTTGACAAGATGAATGAGAAAGGTGGAAGTAGAACGTTAACTGAGATATATCAAACAGATTTCCGCAATTAGCAGTATGCTGATGATTCCATAGTGATCATAGAAGCTGTTATTCACCCTACACACGCACAGTACTATTTTCAGGGTACGCCTTTTCAATGATGAACAGTATTTTGAGAAATCTTTCCACAAGTTAGAATATCTCTCACTATTATTTCTTCTTTTTCCTAGCTATGGTTAGGTAGACACCCAGCACCGGTGCTGTAAAAATACTGTATCTATGAAGTTGTTCATTCGGCCTTAATCTCTGTTAAAGTACTGTATCTATGAAGGTAGACTCCTAGACCTTCACGCTATCTGTTGCTTTATTTGATGATATACAGGGTCGTGAACGTGAATGGCACCAGAGATGGAACCAGAAATGCTTTCTCCTCCAAATTCAACAAGAATGAAGCAATTCAATTAGAGATTCCTCGTGAAATATGGCACCACAAAGCTAGAAGCTGCAGAAAAGCTTTATCTGCAAATTGGGCAAGAGCTGCAGATTAGTTTCTTTCCAAATGCTGCTTTCTTCTGAGAACTATAACCAAATCAATCAGTGAAAACAATAAAATTTGAGATTATTCGTGAATGGCACCACCGAGATAAAACCAGAAAAGCTTTCTGTGCAAATGGGACAGACAGATCTGGGACATGAGTGCCTGTACAAGTTGCATGAGTTGTTCATATTTCTGAAGTTTCGGAGACACCAAGGCACATGTTATTGTTCCCGGAACAATTCCGCGGTCGGGTTTGATATGATCGTGGACTCGGCAAAGGCAAGGTGACAAAAATAAGTGGATCATCGATGTCCTACATGGCCCACTTCAACTTTGTCAGTCAAAATTAGCGATGCTATCACTAATGGCAGTCGACCAAATTAGACTTGCATGATCGACAGCAACAAACCATGGGAAAGACACCCACCACATTTGTCCCTCACCAAATTGGTCTATCATGACTTCATGATGCACCGCAATTGTGTGCGTACACACACACACCACCAGCGTTAGATGCATACATGCTAGATGAATGAGGAATAATCTCACTGATAGATTTTTTTCCACATGAGCAGTGGAAAGAAAAACAAGACGATGAAAATAATCAATCACCCATTTCTATTTGTTATTTTTATTAACTGCCGATTTAGAAAAGATCAATGGTTGAGATGGTTCTTCTTTATCTAGCATCCATCAATTTTTTGTTCTTTTTTTCTATATACTGTATGTCTCCCTTTGGGTTTGAATGGGGCCCTCTAATTTCTCACAGCACAACACCTGATATGCATTGCATCGGTCATGATTGAGGAGGGCGAAATGTTAGGAACAACACGAAACTTTTTTCTCGCACTTTCAAGAGGGGGTTAAAAGCAACAAAAAAGAGACAAATATTTACGTGATTCGGAGCAAAAATTTTCTATGTCCACGATTGCACAGATCTTTCACTATTCACTCACAGATGAACACAAACACTCTCATAAAAGAAGACACACATCAAACTGTGGTCCTCCTCTCAACATAAAGATTAGGGTAAAACCCGCATTTGTACAAAATGACATAAATACCCTTACAGAAGTTGGATTCACGGTATTGCATATGAGTGTTCAGTATGGATCAAGTTCCATACACCAACACGAAAGGGCCGAAGGATTTTAACCATTTGGAGCATTTGAACGACTAGAGAAATCCATATCTTAAAATTGAAATCAGCTGGCTGCATGTGTGAGAGACCAAAGCATCTACACTGCTGGAAAAATCCAGTTGGATGCCTAATGTCGCCAAATGATAAATATTTAGAACTGTATTAGAACTATTCAATAGAAGCACTAGTAATGGTTTATGGTACAATTGACAATTTAAGGTACCTTTAAATACTGGTGCATTTAGCTACAGTTTTTAAATATTTAGCTATTTGCCAACATCCAACTACTAACGCCCACACACACACACTCATATATATATATATATAAAATCATAAATCTTTGCTAATGTTCTTGTGACCACAACTATTTTTGTTGATAGATTTTTAATTTTCCGCCATATTGCAGCATCTCAACATCACTTTAGACAAACAAGTTTCTACTAATGTGAGAAAAACATTAGCTTTTAATAGGAACATTGGTAAAGTTGATGTGACATACATTCATTGACGTATTGCGCAATATCAGTAAAAATAGACTCTTATTGACATGAAGAAATGCCATTGAAAATCGGTTTTGAGGTCATCTATTCGTCCATGCAAAATTAGCGTCACTATAGTCTTGAACTTTAACTGATGTGATCCTTTTTGTGATGGGATGGTAATGGAAATGGCAGACCTATACCAGTGACTTACTTCACTGATAGATCTCTTAGTTTTCTTCAACCAAAACAAAAAGGCAATAAAAGAAAATAATTCAACCAAAACAATAAAAGCAAAAAATAAAATAAAATAAATATGAATAAAAATAAAAAACAAGAAAAAAACAAATAAAAAAAAATACTAAGAATCCCACGATGAACAGGAGCATCCATAGCAGAGTGGTGTCCATCGTGCTTTCTGCAACATAGTCTAAAAAGAAGAGGAAAAATGTAAAAGACTAGCCATATGAAACATGTATATGTGAATGGGCGAGAAGGGGGGAAAGAAAAAGAGGCAGTAGGAAGAGGAGAGCGTGCATCCATGTTTTAAAAGTGGCAATAGATTTACTGACATGATGTTTTCGCATCAATAAAAGGTCGAAGACCCACTAAAAAGGAAAGGAAGGTCGGCTGGGAAGCCACTAAAGGCCATGACTTTGGTGACATTTTCCTTAAAAACACCACGAAAGAAGAGATCTTTGCTGACTTTTGAAATAACTATACTAAAAAGCAATAAGAGAATTTTTACATACTATCAAAGAAATGCCACCAAAGATTTAGCCTCCAGTAACGTTTTCATCAAAACACCATCGAACCTTCAGTGACATTTCACCGAAGAATGCCACTGAAAGACTGGGAACGAAGAAGGCTTACTGACATTTTTAGGGAAACATTAGTACATGTTGAGCTATTTAGTGAGGTTTTCAGAAAACATGATACTACAAAGTACTGAAAGCTCACTGACGTTTATGATAAATGTCACTAAAGAATGAGAGGCCTTACTGAGCTCTCTTGGGAAGATAACTTTCACCACCGATATACCTGCTCTCCCGTCCGGCCGTCCCCCTCCGGCTCCACAGCAGCCTGAGGAAAAGAAAAGGTGGATGAAAGGAACATAGATCATCATGATTTTCATTACGAGAGCGATGTGTGAGAGAGTAGAGCGGCTCCTTTTGAAGGAAGGGAGGCATGGAAGGGACACGATCGTGCACGAGGGACCCTCCCTTGTCTAGGGCCGGCGACCAGTCTCCCCACTAATCTCTGTCACTCTAGAATGATAAATGTGAAGACACCCGTGTACATTCATTCAACGCCACGGTATGCACATCATCAAGGCCACCCAACTGTGGGGTTCGCAAGTGTTTCTTTGTGATAAAAGAAGCAGACCATGCCATGTCCTGTGGGCAGTCATCACTTGACTAGGAGTCGAGATCTACACTCGAGGAATTTTACTGCTTCTTTCAAGAGAGTTCAGATCTAAATTACCATGCGTTAGAAAATGCAGCATGAATTGGCCAATTCAATCAAATTGGTGGCAAAACAAGTTGAATTCGCCAATTTGGTAGGTGGAAATTGATTTTATGACATTGGAATTATCCTCCTAAATGCTTACCCTGGATTGCAGGAGAAAAGTCTTTCCTGTAAATTTTTCTGTGTGTTGATGTTGGGCAGGTTCATCCCACTTTAGAGCTCACCCCAAAATTTTGCCTCGAAGAGGAGTGATCACCAGTGGCTTCAGCCTCGAAGGTTTCCTTTTCTCAAAGAAAAATATTACCACAAGAATCATTGTTTTCAGGATCTTTCTTCACCTAATTTGCTGGTTTAAATTTACTATTTTAACATTTTTTCTTATCTTTTGATGTTTTAATAATAATAATAATAATATGAATTTTGCTAATTAGAAAAATGATTCAATTCCTATTTGGTCAATTCCCTGAGTCTTTTTCGAGACCAACTTGATTTAGAAGCCAATTTCGAAAAAAACTGTGCCTACATCTTACTCAAACCCCATTCAAGCAAGGATTTTCCTACAAGAGCATAGCATTCTAGTGAGTAATTCTTTTATTAAAATTATTCAGTTTCTTGTCATGCTAATACTCATAATATTGCAAGGTTATCTCATTCCCTACAACAGATGTCATACTAGAGGTGGGTTTTAATGTTAAAAAACACATGGATAAAATGGACAATGAATGATGCATAGGTCTGTGGTTTAATATGCATTTCTTTGGACCTCTGGATAAGATTTGCTTTTCCACATATTTGAGTCACAAGCTTGAAAATAACAAATGACCAGCTCTCTAGGCTAGGCTCAATAGGGACGTCGGTTGAGAAGCCAAGCTGGTCCCGAAGCTTTAGTATGGTCGAATTCGATCACCGGTTAAGTGACCCCGACTGAGTGCACCGCAGCTGATTCAAACCTGAACCTCATAGTTTACGTTTCTTGGGTGTTTGATGAAGCCGGATATGTGGAATTTTACAATTAAAATTCTCGTTTCTGATGAAATGAGAATCGCATTATCACACAACGAATTTTGACTCCAGAATTATAGATTCATTTTTTAATCAAAATTCTGGAATTATGGTTCGCCCTAGGGGTGGAATTATGATTCCCAAATTTTGGAAAAACTTCACTTCTCTTTAGGGCACATGTCGTAAAGGTTTTGATTTATTAATTCATGTTTTATCAAAAACGTTATTTTCAATTCTGGAATAAAATTTCAAGAATTTTGTATCTAGCACTTTAAGAATTTCAAAATCAAAATTACCTCAAACGGCCCCTTACCTTAGGGCCTGTTTGGTTGGAAGGAAAGGGAGGGAAAGGGAGGGATTCAACAATCCCTCCTGTGTTTGGTTGGCTAATTAGAAAGGAGGGAAAGGAAGGGAAAGAGAGAAAGTCAGTTTGGATGGGAGGGGAGGGAAAGGAAAGAAAAGGAAAGGATTGTATAGTGTAAATTCAATCCCTCCCAAATCGGACGGATTGGGAGGGAAAGGAAAGGGAGTAAGTACAAAAGTGTTGACTGCCCACAATACCCCTCCACGTTTTTTTCTCCCTGCCTCTCAACCTTTTGACTATTGAGGGTATTATTATAAATTGTATTGTTTCCTTTCCATTCCATTCACTTTTATCCAAACAAGCTTTTATAATCACCTCTTTCCATTCCATTCCCTTCCCTTTCCTTTCTCTTCCATTTCCTTCCCTTCCCTTTCCATTCCTTTCCCTCCCTTTCCCTCCATCCCTTTCCCTCCAACCAAACAGGGCGTTAGAGACAAAAGGAAAAGGGCCAAGAAGGGAGCTCTTGTTTGGCTGGAAGAAGAGAGGGATCGAGGCCGCCTTTGCAAATCCTGATCCATCGGTTAGTGATTGATATGAAAGATATAGTCGCATTTTCCGGATGAGTTGGGATTTCATATTCATAAACCGAGAGTCAATATTTTTGACGTGCACGAGATAGTGGTGTTCGGGTTTTTGTTTCTCACATTTTTATTTTTTGGAATGCTTGTCCGTGGTTAGCAGAAAATTGAAGGATTTTATCTTCAGAATGTTGGTTGAGGACAGGCACCAGGAAGTGTCCTGGGTTCTCACATCTTGCTTGCGAGATAATCATGACTAACCTTTTCTGATGTTTATACGTAAGCAGATGCATACTTTTTCAAAAGCACAGCAATTTGCTCACTGGCAGACACGACACAGTAAACGTCATCAAGGGATCCTTTGTTGGGTAAGAATGGGGAGCGTCCTAAATGATCAAGTCTCTGCTTACACAGGACAGACTTGTGAGGCTCTCAGCAACCGCCCAATTGAGTGTAAGTGACATGTAGTCCCTCGTTTCATAAAATTCTTCAATGCTCTCTAAGATTTCTGTTGTGCGACCAGTCTGAGACAACTTTGAGAAGTGTAGACACCCTGTCATTGCCAAGCTGTATCAGTTGAGGCCCTGAAGCCTAATTGCAAAGCTAGAACCAACATGAAGCTTTTTTTGGGTATGTTTCTGGGCTTGCGGTAAGATCTACGTACACAAACTGAAAATTGCAAAAGTTGTTTATGGAATGATTTGTTCAAGGTCATTTGGCCAAGTTGATATCCAGGGGCCACACAAGCAACTGCCTGCGGATAACCAAATCTTGATGTTCAAGCACCTTTGCAGATTAGTAAACAGCTGCAAGCTGCATTCCCATTACTCATTAGTTCGATCTTTTTCTATGCGTCTAAGTTTGTGCGTCTGTCTGGTTTAACAAATCTTGCATGTAATTACTACATATACTCATAATCATCAAGTTCTTCATATGCAACGACAGCATCGTCATCTGCTGCATCCATATTGAGTTGTTTCTTTTTGGCTGCAAAACATACGGTCCACATAAGCAATTGAATAAAACAGGGGCAGGAAAAGAAAGCACGTGAGAAAAAAAAGCATTCGGAATCAAACTTGGATTCTTCTTGCTAGCGGCTTCTTTCTCTACTTTGAGTTTCTCATTGACAATGGCTGTCATAGAAGACAGAACCTCCTTTGCATCTGCTGCTTTCATGGGTGCCATGGAAAGTCTCATGATTGCCTTAAGTAGGTTTATATAGTGAAAATTTTTCTGTGTTAACATTCAACCAACATGCATGTCAGTATGAGAAAGCATCCCTTGTCATGAGCTCAGTAAGTTCGGAAACTTGCCTCATAAGGCAGGAGCTTATTTGAGACAAGTTCAGCATATTCCAAGAACTCGCTTAATGATTTCGGTGTAACATTGTCCAAGGTTCTTTTATCACTTGTTTGGTCAAATAACTCCATTGTGGACTTATAGTCTGCTTCTTCAACAAGCCTGATGAAAGGTAGTTCTTTCTTTTTCAGAGCATGTGCCAGAACGTGCTATTATTATACCAAGAAATTTTCAGCTTTAAGACGTAAATTTGCAAGGTAACAAGACAGAAAAAGATCAACAGAGAAGCATGTCCACGTAAATGAATGCCTTTTACCTTTGCTGCCTGAGTTTTTCTTCTAGAGGATCCATATGTCTTTCTTCTACAGCTCCCATAAATGTTTGTTTCTTGTGACTAGCAATTTTTCCACCTGCGTTTGTTAGTGCCTTATGAATTGGAGGTTCTGGTACAGGTGCCTGTAGCAACGAATCATAAAATATTTCAGTGTACGCTTTCTGTAGAAATCCAAAGCCTTCATACATCCCATTATACAGACAAGGGTGTGTCTCATGGCTGGTTGAATCTTATTGATAACATGAGATTTTGACATGCAGAATCCATCTTCCATTTCATTAAAACTGGCACCTAAGGTTGTTGTTGTTGTAATCTGGCAATCTCTAGAAGCAAGATGAACCAGCTACTTTAACTGCTTCAGATCCAATTTTTACAGGTGAACTTATCCTGCAGGTACCTTCGCTTAGACCAAAACACACTCAACGCTGGTTGCCTGACAAATAACCAGGCCATGCTATGCAGATATCACCAAGAAACCAACAAGACACACTTATGGGTAGGGGTGGGCTATATAGACATCACCAAGACACGTATGGCTCAAAAGCCATCTCATGTATACACTGTCAAAACGATATGTTACAGAGAGAGTACGTTACAAATTTAAGGCATTAAAATGGAGGCACCTCAAAGGCAAAAACAAAATAACCACGTGAAAAAAGAGATTTGGAAAGACATTTTTCACCAGGAAAAAAAAAAAGAAAAACAGAATAATTAGAGAAGAATAAATATTGTCATTGTAATTGCAGACCAACCATTTCCAAATGGATCAAAGTTGGAGACTTTCAGCCTCGATAATAGTTCAGTTTGATTCAGCAACCATCTAAGGTGAAAACAAAAAAAAACATAAGGAAAGCCAACAGAAATGTTTTCCGCAATAAGAAAGGAGTATAGCTAAGAGAAAAGGACAATAGAATGGCTGCCAAACAGACTCCTAGGCTTTTTCAAACTGATAGAAGCAGAAGGCTGGACTTCACAACCTTGTAACCAGTTTCAAGTTCAGTGTTCTCGATATTGGTATCAGAGATGAACCATTTTGCAAAATGATACAAAGACTTGGCCCACATGAATTGGGATGAAGCACTATTTACCAGCTCTGTTTTGTGGCGGGATACAAGTATTTGTGGATACAGGCGGATATAGCACCAATATCAATAACTTCGTTAGGATGTCAAAAACTCAGAAGTATGAGACTATTAACTTCTGAGTGAACCACCAGACTAGATATTGATTACTAAGTTATAGCAAACAATGAAACAGATAATGAAGAGATAGCCCCAGTATCATCATCTTAGCAAATGCTTCAGCAGGACCACAGAAAAAAACTAACCAGATAAAATAATCCCTTAATATAGCAAGAAACTTCTAGCTTACGCTATATCATTGTGTGACCTTAATGTTGCAAAAAGCAATAAATACCAATTTGTGCATGCATCTATACATATCTTTATCCAACTACAGGAGCTCAAAGAAATGATAGAGAGCATCAAAGCAAATATATAAAATTCAGCAAAAGGAAAGACCTTTCCAAGAGGAGGCACATCTCCATCTTCCCAGGACACCTTTACATCTTCAATGTCTTCATCATCCCACAACCCCTTTTGCTTTCCAGTTGCATGAACTGGTAGTGCAGGATCAAAATCATCAGATTCTGCAAGTTAGCAGAAAAAATTAAAGCTGTGAGATATATAAGAAGATGTTGATCTATGTGCCATGCATTTGTTGCTAATATGTTACAACAGAAGAGTCCAGCTTTAGCAGGCTGTGGAATTCAAGCTGTGAAGGATTATTGTTACATTCAATCTCCGCTATAACTTAGCTCAAACTTATGGCCTAGTCCAGGCAAAAAATTAGCATAAAAGATATTTTCAGCTAGTTAGACTTAAAAAACCATGGGTAATAGATGGTCTTCAGGTTGCTAAAAGATCTCCAGTCTTACACTAATCTAGGGACCAAGCAAGTAAAGGACAAAGCCAAAACACAACAAAAAATATTTATGTGGTTCAGAGAAGATGGTTGTTTAATTTGTTCTTTATTTCTTTGATGAAGAAGATACAAGAATGGGAATGGTTTTTCTTTTGATGTAGGAAAATTGCAAGACATTGCTAACTAAAATTTGGAAACATATATAAACGAATTTTGGCTCCATACTCCAACACATGTTAGAGAAGTCGTTCAAGTGAATATTGCATATTCACAGGCAATCTGACAAAAGCAAGTGCACCTGACGCTTTGGCTGTCAGTCATATAAAAGAGTACACAGTAGACATGATACATCCAGACCATCCACAGACATGATAGATCCAGATCATCCACATGATGCATGCGTACTACTTGAAGTCTTGAACTCATCAAAGTGCAGAAATTGTGAGAAAGATAATTTCAGCATTCCACAAGAAAGAAAAATCAGTGACCAAAGGAAGAAAAAGAGAAAACAGAAAGGGTTGGATAAAAGGGATCAACGTGGACGAATTCATAAAATATAAAATCCAGACATAGGAAGACACAGTGTGGTACGAAGCATCAACGCTGTGAAAGGGATCACAGGAGAGGAAAGAAAGCACAAGGATAAGATGATCTGAACGCTCCAATAAATAAAGAAGCAATTGAAGTTGCACGCTAGAAAACAAAAGGCTGAAATATTTGGCAACCAATTTTCAGCAACAAGTTCTAACAAAACAATTCACTGAGCTCAGTGAACAGTCCAACTAACAAGATTGGCTGCTCACCTATTCGCCCATATCTTCTCTGAAGTACTACCAATTCAACTGACTCACAAAGAAATGACTGTCCGTCCTGAAAACGGTTGCCTTCGTTTGTCCACGTCAAAATCTTCATCTGCTTTCACACAGTCGCGAGAGAGGGAGAGGAGGGGGGGTGAAAATGGTTCAAAATTGGTGACACAAGATGACAGCGAGAGTACAAAGGAAAATGGTCGAAAAAACGGCAAAAAACAAGAAACATAAGGCAGAGATAAAGAAAAGGAAGGAAGAAAAATGAGATGCAGAAGCAGGCTAAAGGTAGCCAATGCAGAGAGTGAGGTGGCCCAGTGGGGGTCGCTCCTGAGCTGGTAAACAATGGAGGCAAAGTGAGCAGCTTCATCCCTCAACGTGCGATTGTTACGCTCCTCCCAAATTCGCCACCTGCAACTGATGATCCACTACCACCAGGCGAACGACCAGCTCTTGAATACAGTAGGGAAGGGGTGAGAAGGAGTAACTGGGCGGGGACGTGGTGGCACGAGGGTATGTACCAAGAAACCACCTAAGAGGAACACAAGGCAGTGGGGGTTCGAAGGCACAGTGTGCCTCTGGAATCCAATTTGGTGTTCCCTTAATCCAACTTGAAGTGAATCCATTCTATTCTATGGCTCACACAACTTTCGTTCGAGACCAATGTTTTTGATCATAACTATAAAGAAGAACCTTGGCAATTCATAAAATTACACATAAAAATTCAGTCATAGGAAAACACAGTATCTAATCTAAGCAGTACAGGGCAATGAAGCCGTGAGACAAATCACTGAGAGGAAAGAAAGCACAAGGATAAGAAGACGAACGCTCCAAAAAACAAAGAAGCAACTGAAGCTGCGCGCCCAGAGAAAACAGAAGGCTAAAAAAATTTGGCGACCAATTTTCAGCAGAAATTTCTACCAAAAGATTTTTACGAGCACAATGAACAGTCAACTAACAAGCTTGGTTGCTCACCCCAATCATCCATGTCTTCTCTGAAGTAGCACCGGTTCAACCGACTCACAAAGAAATGGCAGTCCTGTCCTGAAAACAGTTGCCTTCACTTGTCCACCCCAACATCTGCATCTCGATTCACACAGTCAGGACACAGAGGGAGGCGCGTGAAGAGCTGAAGGAGTTGGACAGTCTCCTTGGAATCCCAACTTCGTTTGCCTGTAAACAAACTCAAAGCGAATATATTCTATTCTATGCTACAACGCAACTTTCGTTCTAGAGACCAATGTTGCGATCATAACTACGAAGAAGAATCTAGCGCTCAACTGACAACCATTAATCAAGGCCTTGCTCGCACTAAAGTAACGGCAACTTGGCTTGTCACATCGAAGTTGCTTTTCCTTGCAATTTTAAGAAACGATATGGACGACTTTTGGGATGAGCGAGCAGAAAAGACCTGAAGGGCCCATTCCAGGGTAAAGTACATTTAATAGGAGTCGCAATTTTACATTTGCGGTAATGTTTATGAGAATCAACAGATGACATATCCTTTGTGCGCTGCCTGTTGGTCCACAACTATATCTATGCTACATCATCCCTTGATGATAGACTACTTTAAAACGGCATTTCCTAGAACAAAATTAAATGGTCATTTGAAATCTGTTAGAAATTAGTAGCCTTAAATTAGCAAAAATGAAAATTCAACATTACGAGGCGTCCGCTTCTTAGGATCCAAGCCCCCAAATAACTAATGCACATCCGGTAAATGATCCCATGAAATCTTCATCTTTAATTTTTAAACTCCTTTTGGCTTAAGCAGCCGAAACGTACACAGAAAATTGATACAGAAAATTGCTTAGCAACTTGGTACCTCTTCCTTTCGTTTTTTTCACCATTAGAATATTTATTGTTTGATTGATGTTTCATTTCATAATGTGCTGCGTGAAAAATGACAGTCATCATCAGTGTAACAATTGTCATTTATTTATTTAAAAAATAATTTTGCACGTTACGCTTTACAAGCTACCAATCAAAAGAATCGATTAGTCTTTATACTTTCTCAGTATTCTATGAACACACTCTTTCTGACTTTATAAACCCGTGGCTTTTGTGACTTTCTTCACAAAAGGACAATTCGAATCCAGTGCGAAAGGTAGGAGATATGGTTCTTGAACGGTGAGTGTAGTGCTCTGGTTGATTATGAATGCGCCGGCCTAAGGTAGAGCTGCCTAAGTTAGACCTGCTATTGTCATCATCATTGATCGCTGTGCATATATGAAACAATAATACTAATGCATCCACGGGAAATCATATTAAAAGAGAATTTTGACAACTGAGAGCAGCTTTTAGGGTTTTCTCAGTAAAAATCCAATTGCAGGCTTCGTACTCTTGAATTTAATTCAAGTAGATCAACCTTGAAACCTATGGTTTTGGAGGAGGGATTCACCAAAAAGTTCACTTTTCTTGGGGCACTTTGCAAAAGCTTAAAGAGAAAGGAAGCACCATGTTTCCAATTTTCCCTCATAATCCATGCGTACCACTTCCGGCCAAGTACAGTCGCCGAGGTGACCTACTTCCGGCCAAGCTTGAAAACCCTTTTGTTCGAAATTACAATTTTTTACGTCGTTAAATATGAGTTGTTTAACTTAATGCTTCTCTTTGGCAGTATAAGTTTGTGGCACAAGAGAAAGCAAATGTAAGTGTGTGACCCGTTTTGTGAGATTACTGTCCAATGAGAGGCAGCTAAAATGAAAATATGGAAGGAGGAATACAGAAAGAAAGAGTAATGCACTCGTTAGCTGACACTTGACGATCTGGTGACGATGCACCTCTTGTTAATTTGTGGTGTGGGATGACATTGGACGGCACTCTGCAAATTAAATGGCAACCATTCATGATATGAGTTGCTTGTTCTACATGGATACAGCAATCCTTTGATCTCGTGGTACTGCTATGAATGTCTTTGTGAACACACACATATATATATATATATATATATATATATATATATATATATATATAGAAAGAGAGAGAGAGAGAGAGAATTACTAATAACACTACTGGCCTCCCCAACATAAAAACAAAAACAACGTCATGAAATAGACGTGATTGAATAAACATGTTCACGAACAGTGGGACGTAACCATTTGACATGAGAAGCAAACATCAAAAAGAGTACGCAAGTTCAGCCTTGTGACATCGACTCTAACCCCTTTACATACGGCATCCTTTATACAATTCATATAACACCACAGCCCACAAAGTAGAGAATAGTCAATCCTCCTTTGGAAAGACCCGCAAGCAAATGGTCCGCCTGTAAGATCCCTCTCAACAGCGTTCAAAAACACTTATAATGAGAGAGAGAGAGAGTTTGAGCGATGTTCACTTCTGCATTTTTGGAGCACACAGTCTCAAACGTAGTCATAAAAAACTTTCAAGCGTTTAAAAATTAAAACAGTGAGGTTTTTTTTTTCACATATAATTCAGCAACTTTATAAAAAAAAGAAAAAAAGAAAAAATGGTAAATGTCTTAAAATTAAAAAATAATGAAAAACTAATAACACAAACATAAAAAATAAGTAGATATGCAACAAATAAAATTTGAAAAATGAAAACAAGTAGTTAGACATTAAAAAATGTGAAAAATGAATAAAATAAAAAAAGGAAAAAATGTGTGTTTTTTTTATGTTTTGGCATTTTTTTAAGTTTTAAATGGCTGACTTATTTATCGTGGTTTTTGAAAAAAAAAACCATTTTTTTTGTAATTATGGCCTCACATGCTGTTTTGTTGTGCCAACACTAAGTTGTTAGGTATGATGGGCTTGGATTTTTTATTTTTTTATGGTTAAATAAACAATCAGATTCCAAATACCATGCGCACAAAACTTTTGCACAGCCCCATGCTAGCAATTGGAGAGCTAAAAATTTGTGACAAAGAGGTATTGATATAAAAGGTCTTTAGATTTGAGAGGCACCAATATGTAACAAACTAAATTATGTGAAGAAATCAGCATGTAAATAAAATTATAAACTATGTGGGCCGATGTGAGCAACTGCCTACACAAAAGCTCTCACCTGTCTCGGCCACTGGACCGATGTTTGCATCTCCAAAATTTCTTTGGTTGGTTTTGGAGTGCTCCAAAAAAATGAAATTTTATTTTGAAAATGAGAGAAAGGTACTCGTTCGTCGGTACGATGATCGACCGTTCCTGGTGCTTTTACCGAGGATAATTAATCCAAGGGTTATGTTTATCATCGATGCATTTCGTTTTAACTTGAACACATTTTTTTATTCTATATATGGTGCAAAAAAGTATTGAAAGTTTGATGTTTCAAGCTTTTAAAGAGGTTCTTGAAGAACCACTTAAGATTACGAAATATTTTAGCGAAAGCTAGAATTGGAAAATCTTTGTATATATCATTTGAAAAACTTGAGAATTCATTTTGAAGTCATTTTAGTGTCCTCTTAAAACTTTAAGTAGGTTTGAGATTTTGTTCTAATTCGGTTACCACCTACTTAGAGCTTCATCGCATCTTGCTTAAGTTCTTTTAGAGACGTGATTGCACTCATAAGTGATATTAAGTGATTGTGAATGCATGAATACATTAATCCTATATGATTAAAAGATAATGGAGCATTCCTACTACAACATTCATCTAAAAACATTCCTACCATAACATACATCTAATATTTTTGTTTTGATAAATATCATATATAAGAAAAAAAAATTTTTTAAAATGGATTGAGGTTGTAGACCATCAAGCATGAATCCAATATTGGGTCATTACTTGATTTATTATCTTAGTGAAGTTGGCAAATGAAAAATTAAAATTTTAAATGATAAGAGAAAAATATTGAAATGATGGAAAAGATGAACGACTCTCATAGAGAGAAATATAGAAGGGAGAGAGAAAGAGATATTGAAAATCATAAAATTAAATGATACATATTCGTATACATATATACATACATATATATATATATATATATATATATATATATATATATATATATATATAGATACATATATGAAATCTTGTGAAAATAAGGTTTAAATTAAGTAGAGATGAGAAGATCATTTTAGAAAAAGAGATATTTAAAAATGAAATACACGTGTATATATATATATTGCAGAAGTATGTTAAATCATAAAAAGAGAAAGACAAAGAAAGATATTCATGTACACGTATGCGTATATAATGTGTATATATGTATCTGTCTTCATGAGTATTAAAATAAAGAAATAACTTGAAAATAACCGACTTCAATTTTTGATATAGGCCGTTGGGGAACTTGAGCTCATGCAAGAACCTAAGTTAAGTATCCAAGGCCGCATTAAAAAATGTATTCTTTTGAAAATGTTTTGAAAAATATGATTTAAATAAATATAAAATGTTATTATTCCATTGGTTGCAAAGGAATATGTTTCTTTCACCGTTGAGTATGAAAGAAGCTCAAACCACACGATAAGGTGTTCATTAGGGTTCATAATCAAATGATTAAAAAAAAAACTATCGAGCAAAATGATATGCAAATGCATATTAAAATGTATATATGTCGTGAGGGTTTTTCTCGGGTTAGACAAGTCCCAACTTTAAAAATTAATGTAAAGGTAAAAATTTTCAAATCATACTCTCATTCTCGACATACATTCACGTATAGATAGGAAAATTTAAATAACTTGAAACAAAACAATATTCAAGAAAAGAGAAGGAGAACATGATTCAACTATGAAAAGAAATATCATCTCATTTTTTTATGCTCCTGGTGTATTTGAGCATAGTCTCTTGACTCTAAAATAGAGATTAATAGCTATCTCCTTTAGTCATAGGGAAATGAGGAAGAGAAAAAGAGAGGAAGCAAGACAAAACTATTTTCAAGAAATGAAATAACATGACTCAAGCATGGAAATAAAAGATCATCTCATTTTCTCATGCTCTCGGTGTACTTGAGCATAACCTCTTGTCTTTAAAAAATAGGTTGAATGCTATATTCTTTGGTGATGAAGAGATGAAAATGAGAGAAAAATGAAGAAACAAACAATGCTTCAAATGATCTTGGTTTTACCTTGAAAGAATATCCAAGATAATGAAGAGGATGTTTCCAAGAGAGTTATAGTTTGTTCCAGGTTGAAGAGGAAAGGAGAAATGAAAAGAGGAAGAGGGAGAGAGCTCAAAAGAAACCCTAAATCTTCAAGTGAAAATATTATAGGGTTTCTCCCAAAAACCACTCTTACCTAAGAGGGGAGAAATGAAATGTATTTATAGAAGATTTTGGAGCTAAAACCCAAAACTTGATTTTTTTTTAATTTCCCAACATTTTCATCCGAATTTCAAAGAATTTTGAATTATTTTCAATTTTTTTTTTAAAAAATAGGTTTTGACTAAAGGGGGATATGGCATTAGCCCCGCAAACATCCTTTTGAGGTATGGGTAGGGCTATTGCCCACCCAAAGAAGGCAAAACCGCCCCTTGGGGTCGGTTTTTCGTGAGAAAATAAAGGGGGGCCTGCACTGTTGCAAGCCCCGGTTGGGCGCTGTTGCGCGCCAGGCGCAACAGTGCACGATGCCTCGGCACTACGTGCGCAGCAGTGTGCTGCATCATGCGGGTGATCGCGTAACGCGATCACCCTACGATGATGGCAGAAGGGCGCAGAAAATATTTATTTATTTATTTAAAATAAAATCAGATAAAATCTAATAAAATGAAATAAAAAATATTGTTTATATAGAAAAAATATTTTTTTATTTAAAATGTGTAAAAGAAAAGTTTTTGTTAAAAACGGGCAGCCGACTCCATTTTGAGCGACTCTGATCTCGCTCCGAATCCGATTTTGGTTTAGTCGGTTGTCGACTCGTTCGAGCATGCGACTTAGGTTTAAAACATGTTTTGGCATGAGAAATGAGTTTTTAAAACAACGGAAAGGTCGGTGCAGGCGCGATGCTCAAATTTTGTTGTTTTGAATGCGATTCGAATTTTGAGTCTGAAATGCTCGATTTGGATCTGAACTCGAGTTTTGGATCTAGTTTAGATCTGAAAGTTGGGTTCTAGATTTGAATCTTGCGTCTAAATTTGGGTTTTGCGCTTGGGTAAAATAACACAATCTTTTAAAAAAAATTGGAGTGATTACAACCGGGTATAGGGGCTTTGTGATGTTGGAATTGCAACTCATTCTCATCTTCTTCCTGTTAGAGTTTAGAAAGCAAAAAAGAAAAGCCTCAGTAATATAACAAAAACGATATATTGACAAAGAAATAACTAGTCTCGGTGACAATTTGCAGTCCTAAAAAATAATTTTATTCGGGTGACCTGATTTCTGCTCTTGGAGTGAAGTTCGATCTCCAAAACTTTCTGTTCCATATTTTGTCTTGAGAAAACTTCCAACCTTAAGCATTGTCTTCACACAAAAAAAAATCAAAGGGTCGAAAATCCTGAAAACTAACTGTTATCTGGGCTCGATCCCAAAATCGATTTATGAACTTTCAAACGGTCCACATGCAAGTATTTAAGCCAAAAGCCAATCAGATGTACTTTGGTCAAAGAGAAATTGGGCTGGTGTTAACAGATCAAAGAAGACAAGTGAGAATAGAGCTAGAAACTAGAAATAAACCTAGAGGACACATTTTTTTGCTCAGGGATGTACAAGAGAAGGGAAAACTATTTACCCAGAAAAAATTCAGAAGTTTCACGCCTTCTTTAATTAAGAACTGAACATTTTCAGGAAGCCTTGTCTGGGTCAAAGTAAAATGTCAAACAAAATTTATAAGATACAAACTTAATCAGTAGCATTCACATCGAAAAGTACTTTCCAGTGATCCTTCAATAACTTTAGAATTTATTTAGCAAGCCTAAAGGGCAAATTTATTAATGGACTCTTTCTCTCTCTCCCTCTCTCTCTCTCTCTCTCACACACACACACACACATAGAGCATCCCCGCAATGTAACATCTACCCTCCTTGAATAAAAAGAGAAGACAAGTTTTGAATGGATAAAATTCACTATAGGTAGAAAGGGGAGGTATGTTTTGAGTAGGTGCAATTCGCTTATGAAGATTAGCTTTTGAAATGTGCATCAGCAAATTAGGATAAGCATGTATGATGTCTATATAAACTATAATAAGCCATCAAATGAATCTCGATCTTACGTGTTATAGTATGTTATATAAGTTTTTGAACATGAAAAAGCTGCCCCCGGTGAGACGACTTGTAAGCTATCTGATCAAATCAAAGAGGACAGCAGATGTCTCCCAATTCATGCTCATAGCCCTCATGTTCCATGGAGCCCATATTTGAGGGGCCCCTGTGTGTGTGTTTGTGTGGGTAAGACTAATGAGCTCAAGCCTGTTATTTCTTCTGGTTTTTGCTTTATTTAGCATATGAGCATAATCAGAAGTACTAGATTATTTATAGAGCCATTTAATGTAAAAGATATTATACGGATTCTAGTTCCCAGTGCATTTATAAGAAACACATCGATCTTTCTGTTTAACGGGATCGGCTTGCCCACATAAATTTCACCTCAGATAGCTCCATATATGCCACCAATCCCACCCTGATGTGACATTGGTAGAGTTAATATCGCATTCAATTTAGGCGACCGTTAGATCTGCCACTATTTTTCAGATTGAATCCGTGATCTGTAGTTTGTACCATCGTCAATAATGTCGCGGGTTGAAACATCAAAAAAGTCGATGTACACTTCACTGCTGTTTACCATAGTGTGGACATGCATTGGATCTACTTCGTTGGATGCTATCTATTCCCACTGATGGCAACAGCTGGGCATTATGAAGCCATCAACAGTGACTCATCTAAGAGACACGTCGACGTCCATCACAGTTGATCTGAAGCAGGCGAAGTACTATGATGACGACAGTTCATGTCATCCTGTGGGACTATGATCACTGTAGAGGAGCAATCCCCAGCCAACAGGGTCACCATCTTCATGAATGTGAGACACTGCCACATTCATTTTGGGGAGAGATTTACAGATTGGCGACACCAAATCTTCGGTTCATGCGAATGGGGAAACGACAGATGGCGGCAGAGCAGAGAGGCACTGGTTGATCTTCTTCTTGTTTATTATTATTATTATTATTTGACAGAAGGGGAGGCAGTGAAAATGTCCTCCGCTGAATAGAAGCAATTCCTCAGGAATAATGGTCGAGTAATCAGAGACGGGAACTTAAACGACGTAAAATGAATGGAAAGAACGAACTGAAAAGATGTGCTTCGTCAATTGGCTCTTCAGAAGTGACACGGTATGTCGGGGGCAGCGAGAAAGAGAGATGCTTAGATTCATTCCCGGGGCATCTTCTGCTGTCTAAGGAACAGAAGTGATTATCTGTACACTGTTCATTTGGATTTGGATGAAGTTGGAATCGTGCACAAGCCTATACCATCTCCAGAAAAAGTATGAAGCTAAGCGATGAAGCCATAGACCAAAAGCAGGTTGATATTTATTCATTTGGATGGTATTATAGCAGCAGATGTGCCGGCATGGGGCCAATATAAAGGCTTGCTTAGTATTTCTTATCATGAAGGAAGACGCGAGAGCCACAACCATCACATGTGTATGCGTGTGTCTGTGTATGTGTGTGTGTGTGTGTGAGAGAGAGAGAGAGAGAGAGAGAGAGAAAGAGCATAGGATTTTTAAAGAACAGGGCGTATTACCTTCTAATAAGTAATTTGATAAAGAAAAACTACTTTTGTACAGAATGGAAGTTTTCTTAATTCAACACCTGAAGCAACCAGAACCTGCATATGGGACTTGATTATTCAGAGAGAAGGAACAGAGCATAAGAGGGTAAATAAAACTCTTACTGCTAGAAATCTGCTAAGTTCACCTAGTCCCAGGGACTTTGTGCTATCCTATGGTTCCCACTGACCTGCTCATTGTACCACACTCCCTCCTCCTTTTTGTCAGCTTTGAGATGGTTCTGATCTTTTCACTGATTACATTTCCCTGGTCCTGTAAAAGATCATGTTTGCTCCATTTTCTGCATTAAACCGCCAGCCGCAACCCTGGAACCTGCCATTACTTGATCTCTTAGTCCTTTCACATACTTGTACCTCTGCATTTCTAAATCATAATCATGCTTGTGCACTTGGTTTGCAGAGAGAGCAGTATCCATGATGTCCGAGCACCTTCCTTGATCACTGATCCCACTTTCCTGTTTCTGGTTACGACTTAAATCCCATTCAATGCCTTCAATGACCCCTGTCTCAAATGAAAGGGAAGTGGCTTTTAGTCTCTCCAAATCTTGTGATCTGAAATTACAGCCATCTTCTTCTCGGGCTGCACCAGAAGCATAACTCCACTTGTAGCCTCTGCTACTTTCATCCCTGTTCAACTCAATGGAATGAAGATCACTATCCACGGAGTCATTGTCATCAACATTCTGATCATGGCCACTCTTTTCTGGAATTATATTTTCAGCTTGCTGTTCTTTATCGGTACTGACACAAGCTGTCGAGTTTTTATGGTTTGTTGCTGGACTTTTTGTCTTGAGAAAGACCTCAAGCTCCTTTTTCAGCTTGTCAAGAACAGCATTCTTCTCCTCGAGCTGAAACCTGGCATCCGCAAGTTTCATCTGAACCCTTTCTTCTCGCCAGACATCAGCCAACTGAAGCATCTCCCTCTCCCTCTCCACTTCTTCCCATGCCTTTGCAGATTCCTTCTTTAATTCTTCCGCCTCTGCTTTGTCTTCACTCATTCCCCGTGCCAATTCATCACAAAGTTCCTCCATCACTTGCCTAACCTTCCTCTCGCTGCCCAATTCCTTCAAAGCTTTTGCCAACAAGGCCTTTGTCTCTGTCAATTCCTCAGCTAACTTCTTATTCATGCTCTCCATTCTCCTCCTCAGTTTCCTTTCGACCTCCAATTCAGCTGCAGCAGTTTGAACGACGTCCTGAATCCTGTCTCGCTCTCTGCTCTTCCATGCCGCCTTCTCCTCTGCAAAGCGTTTCATCATGTATTCGATCTCACGACGATCTGATCTATGCTCTTCAACCAACCGATCAATCTGAACGCGGGCTTTTTTGAGCTCTTCTCTCAATGCGGACACAATGGACATACTGGTCGAGTGCTGCTCTTCAAGGCCCCATATTCGATTAAGGATCTTCAACAACTCTTTATAAGTGGAAGAACAGTGACCATTATCCTTAATATGATTCCTTAATGCAACTAAAGACTCGGATGACATTAGATCCCTCGATCGAGCTTCAATCTATAAATCAAATCGTCGATGATCAAAAGTAAATAAAAGGATTTCACAAGCATAATTTCTTCAAGTAGGGAAAGAAAATCAGCATTTGTTTCAGTAAAACCATTAGAAAAGTGGCGCTAAGAACATACTGTATTAAGTACCATGAAAAAACTGAAGTAAAGAGAGCGAAAAATAAAAGATCAACAGAGTGGTTTACATACTGAAGCAGAGAACAGAAAACTGATCTACCTCCATTAAGCTAGTACGGCTTAGTGAATCAAATCCTTGAAATTTGTATTTCTGCGAAATTGCCGCGAATCTTCTTCTCAGGCTACCAGTCCCCGATTGATCCGTGGTCTTCAAAACAGAAAGGAAAAGAAAAGGCGGATGGGCACCCGCAAAATCTATCATTCACAAAGCCGAAACAAACAAAACAACCAAGCGGAAGCCGAAAAGAAGGAGAAAGGAAAAAACGGACTCATACCTCAGATACAGGAGTATGAGGGGGATCAGAGAGATGGCGCGGCAACGAGCCTGAGACTGCGGACCTTCGGTCATGACTGCAGAGGCTCGATCTACCCTTCCGCAATTTCTTCTGTAGATTCACTTCCCTAAGCCGCTCAACACGCGGGATCTCGTTCATCTCCCACAGCGTAGCAGCAAGCTTCCTGGCTGAGACGGGGCCCTGCTTAGCCTTCTGAGCAACGGTCTGCGAAAGAGGGGACTCGACGAACGCCACTGGGGACCGAGAGCGAGAGCACATCTTCCAGGTGGGCATAGGCGTACTCGATCCTCCCCTTCTTCCCACCAAAATCGCTCGTTTCAGCCTCTGGTTAGTCAGAATGGACGAAGTAGACGATGAGGAGGAACACCTACGTTTCCGAATCTTGCATGCGCTCTTCAGCACCATCTCTGCTCCTAGTCTTCTCTTCGGCACTCCGGAATGACCACAACGCACAGAGAGAAGGAGAGAGAGGAGAGAGAAGAGAATCGTTTACGGGATGAGAAACAATCTTTTGTGTGAAAGGAAAAAATCGTTTATGTGTTGGAAGTGGAAATGAACGATCGAGCCCTCACGTTTTCCATGGCCATTCGACCGTTTTAACATTCCCAAAATCTCCTCTGTTCAGAATCGTTGTCCTTTCTATCAATTGGGGGGGAGAGAGAGAGAGAGAGAGGGAGAGGCTTTCTCTTCCCTGCTACTGTCTGCTGCTTCTGCTTGATACTTGCAGGTTTTTATTCTACCCTTTTACCTTTTATTCCTCCCATGATGTTTCTGAGCACCCCCCTCCCTCGAGCATTCTTTCCCAAGAAACCCCTTCTTGTTTCTGAGGCAGAACAAGAAGAAACTGCTTAATTTATGCAGAAAACACCAATAAGAATGGGTTGATCGCTTTAATACGTTTCACAGTTTTTAATGGAAAGTATTGAGAATGTGGGTCTGTAAACCACACGAGGGGGTGACCCCAGACTGCCCACGTTCCGTTCCTCTTTTCTCTACATAAAAAAATAATGTTTCAGTTAGTGGCATCCATGGATCCATTTGCTTCAGTCCCTTCCTGCCCAAGCCCACCGGCCGCCAACCAATTTCATATTCATTCTCCACTCTGTTTTTCGCCACTCTGTTTTTTGCAGAAGCTGAGATCAATTTACTTGGGTTTATACCTGTGGAAAATTTGTGGAGTTGAAAATAAAAGTTTTCATTGGAAACACGACCATAAGCTGCTCAAAGCGATGAAGTTTGCCTTGAATGTGAAGTTCCAGGAATGGATTCATTAATGGCAGTTCGGCAGGAATGACTTTGTTAATTGCTCTAAGATGAGGATGAAGTGAAGAGAGCCCAACACAGCAGAAGACATTCTCACTAAGCTCATGGTCTTTGGCGCAGATATAACTTGGAAATCTTTTCCCTGGAAATGCTGGCAAAAGAAGCAGATGAAAGCAGCCTTCAAAGCGTGTAAGGACAGTTTTTATTTGGCATTTTCTCTGACTTTGCTTTCGATCATTCCTTTTCCCAACAGTTCAACTTGCTTCTGTGGGAGCCGAAAAAAGCAGGACTGAAACAACCACTCAAGCTCGGCTAGTTTAAGCTATTTAGCTCAAAGGTAGACCCATTTAAAAGAACGAATCGAATCAAAGTTAGGTAAATCGAATATATATATATATATATATATATATATCAAACCTTTTGATGTATTTGGTAGTTTTCATTTTTCACCTAAGGTGGGTCTCAATTCAATACTTTTTTTTTTCTCTTTTGTCCTTCTCCCTACCTGTCTGCTTTCTGGGGTCGTGGCTCATTTCAGCTTGGTGGCGCATTTGGAAGGAGCACAACAACAGAGTCTTCAGGGGCGCCTTCTCTTCGTCAGATTCTGTGGGTCGTCTTGTGTAGGGAGATGTCCAATTTGCCATTAAATTGAGGCACCGCTGTACGTTTGCGGCTACGTGACTGTGTCACCTCGTCTTTCTTCTCTCTTCTTGCCTTTCTTCTTCTTCTGTGCATTGTATTGTATATTTTATTTTTTGGCTCTTGTTTTGCGATTTGTTTTTTTATTTAGGGGACCTCTTGTCCTTAAATTTTGTTATATATTCCCATTTTATCGGCTCAATTCAATACTTTTGTCATCCTAAGGAAGAAAGCAATGCTCTCAGCTGGGCGAAGCTTGAACCATAAAGCTTTAACTGAGGTGGGTCTAACCTAACGTCTAGCTTGATCTCAAACCTCAACTCCACTTAGTCAAACCCCAGCGATGCACTTGGTTGAACAGAGAGAGAGAGAACAAGAACTTGGTTCGACTGCTCCTTAATACCATTAGGATCTTCTAAGAATTGAATTAAGGACATGACTACACCACACCACCTAACCCAGCCGGTTGCATTCATAAAAGAAAACATTGGACATTTGACCCGAATGGAGTTTTTTATTATATGAACAGCAGTCATAGTTGAATACACTCAAGACAAGAAGACAAATTCTCTATTTCATTGGAACAACCGCATGGAACACAGATTAAGACTTGGAGAAAAAAAGGGAAAAAGGAACTCTAGTGAAGGTTGAGATAAGGTTTGTCAGCTAAGCTGCTACTTAGACAAGCACCATATGTTTTAGTTAAATGCATTTTGGTGACTTTATTAAGGCAATGTGTTTGATGCACACAACAGTCGCGGACCTAGAGTGGTTCCACTTTTTTGCGTGAGAATTTTTTCTAAAATCAATGAAAAACACGGGGTAAAGTTTCCTGTGCTTGATGTTGCAGGAAAAAACGGTCCGAACAGGGAGAATTTCTTTGATGCACAATATTTTTCCTGCGCATTAAACATTTTTCCTGCGCATTAAACAGAGCCCAAGTTATTTAACCTGCTGCAGGAAAACCTTGTTGTGCAACCAGAATACGTTTAGAATATCCGTCTGCTTCGTGGAATCAAGATCTCCTACTTTTCAAGATCGCTTCTTGCACCGCTCGATCTTTTTTCACTTTTGCCAAAAGAAATCCATTTGAGTTGTTCATTTTTTGACCAAGAAAAGGTGGGTTTGATCGTTTTAGCACCACATATATTTTGAAACTTGAATAAAAAGCAGCGACGTGTAATAATTAAAAGTTCAATCAGCTTCCTTGAATAGCTAGGAGGTCTGGTGCTCTTTAATCGTCGTTCGATAGGTACAGCTACAAATTGCCTGGCTAAAATTCTAACCTAATTCCAAAGAGGGGGCTAAAAATAATTCTGGAACGCCAGTTACTCCACAATATTTTTTCTACATTTCATTTCTTTGAACCGCAGAAAAAATATTCTGGAATTCCGGGTGCATCAGATGTCCTCTTTGAGAAAATTTGTCCTTCTTAAGAATTTTTTTGTTAATGTCATCTAAAGTAAAAAGATGCCGTTTAGTGTAGTTTTTAACCTCTGAGTGAGAAGCTTCTATTTTAAGGTGAGCAAGATGATAATGATTCAGCCCAATGAGGAGACGTTATCTTCTCATCTTAGAACCACACACTCAAATCCATATGAAACAGGGTAGGGAAATAAAATCAAAAGATTTTGTTGGGTGGAGGTTGGTTGAAGTTGTCCCGATGTCCAGTTATTTATAGGTAAAAAAAAAAAATAGCGACGTTTACCAGTATAGTTTTTACCGACGACCCTTATGATGTCGAAAATAATTTATTATTGTCGACACGGTCGGATGTCGATAATAATCAATTTTTACCTACGTGGCGATGATTTTTACTGATACTCTATTCAAGAACGATATCACGAAATGTCAGATAAAACTGTCTTTGTCTATGTCTTCTGTAGTGAGGAGCATAGCCCTACACATTTCTATACCACCAGCTTGATCAGCTACGCTATCATCCAACAAAAATTACAAAAAATATTATAAATCTTACTACCTTCAATTTGAGAATAGAAAAGGTCGATCTTCATTCCCTCTCCTACCACTAAGTGATGGAGAAGTGGTCAAAAGAAAATTAATGAATCAGAAAAAGTGGGAGCCATCAACTCCTAGATTTGAAAACTACCACCTTTTCCGGTTACCAAATCTCTTTTTCTGCTTTGCTAAAGAGTAAGAACTATCCAGTCGATGTCACTTCTCATGTAAAAGCATTGCCATTTGGAAATATTTACTTTTGACCAAAAACCCTCACTTGCCAAACACCACATATCCCTCGCCTCCCGTCTCTGCCTGCGCATGACATCAAACTAAAATAAGCGGCAACCATCCGCCACCTTCTAGTTTATATATATATATATATATATATATATATATATATAACACCGTCATATTGCCCGGCTTCAAACTTTTAGCAGCACCCAAAAGAGTCCACTTAAATCACGGCAGCTACCCACCACCCCCATTATTTTAGTTAATAAGGCAAGGAAGGCCTCACTGGCCTGAATTAATGGAGGAGCTAGAAATTCATGTGGTGGGGGAAAGGAGAGAAGTGAGGAGAGGAAAAGACACTAGTGGGCATCGGGCCGGCTCGGTTTGATAACCGAAACTCGAGCTCAGGATGTTTGAAACTTGAGTCTGAACTCAGCCCTGTTCGGTTAAAATAAAAAATATATACCCGGTCGAATCGATCCGAGCTGGTTTTTTTGGGTTCGCACCTGGGTGGGTCCGATTAGGTTGAGTACTCGACCGGATGCCTAAAATGTATGTATGCTCTCCTAGCACTAGGCTTTGCATATGAGCTATGGTGGCGCAGACAGACCATGTGATCCAGCTGGAGCAGGCCTACGCACCACCCCCTCCTACATGCCCACTCGGACCCATAGCCCACTATTTATTAGGGAAGCTTGGGCTACTGGAACATTATGAAGATGATCACGTTGTCTTTTTTAGAAAGAAACAAATAGATATGAAGGTTGAAAGTTAACACTGTGACAAAAAGAAAGTGACGCCCATATGAGAGCTCGCTAATGTGTCTGAAGGACACATTTGTTCCAAATTAGCATGTTAATGTTCGTTCATGTGATACCATTTCAGTAAGTAACACGCATCTGGTACATGGTAGAATATAACTATCTCTCTCTCTCTCTCTAAAAAAAAATTCAAATGTACTGGATGCCAACTGTTGTTGAATGACTAAATATTAAAAATCTATTACCAAAATCGTCGTATTGAAAAAGGAGGAGATTGTATAAAGAGCATCCGATTAAAAAAGACGGATGACCGGACATACACACGTGTTTGCACACGTCCAATATGTTTATGTGAGGTGTGGGAAACACCAGCTCATGTCGCCATCGATAAATAATTCAATCTTCCACTAAAAAACAGTGGGCATCCCTCGCCATCGACTCCCCTTCCCTGTTCAACCAGCGATTTCCATGTGTCATATCCATTATCCCACGACATAATTGGAGAGCCCAGAGTAGTTTATGTATGTTTTTTTTATGATGCCTAGAGGATTCGAACTGTGTCTATCATATATACTAATTAATGGCAACTCTCAACAAAAATATTCCATTGCAATTCGCCCTCCTTATATACTAATGCAATTCTTATCGTTGGTACATTATTGTTTCACGAAGAAAAGAGTAAAAATTTTACTCGTGAGATCGAAAAGTGGTGTGGTGTTTCTCAAAAGAAAAAAGCATATAAGACACAAGGGGAGGGGACTCCCATTTGATCTCGTGTTTGTTTTGGGTATGTTATTGACTGACTGGTAATTTAGTTTGCTAGTGTCGATTCCACATTTATTGCTTCTGCTTAAAATTTGGCAGCGCAAAAGTCCAAAGCGAGATCAGTGGACCCATGATGGTTTAGCAGTATGTTGTTGGCTTCTAATCCCCCGACACCTTAAGTTAGTGATGGTGACAAACCCCAATTATTTAGCATTATATTTGACAGTTAGTCTCGAGACAGATTATCGAACCCTGTTCCCATGACAATGATGGCACTTGGCCTAAAGAACGGTGGACAAATTTCCTTCCATCCAAAGCAAACAGGAAGCCAACATCGTGCCCCCGTGTCTCTCTTCTATCTATTCATTTGATTTAAGGCGAAGCATTCTTCAAGAGAAAAACCTCGCCCCTACCACTAAGCGCTACAAGGACAACGTATTATAAAATATCTCACTTCTTTTCATTCAATTTCATGCAATTGGATCGTTCGGTTTCATTCAGGTTCAGATTGGTCTCGGATCTAATTTAGAGTTAGATTATTAGATTTTCTCTTTTTTTTTTCAAGAATGAGATGGTTTGTGAAAGAGGATTATCTGCGATTAAAGTTTCGTTTGGTTATTATTGTTAAAAAATAAATAATGTTGGTGACTTATAAGGGAATAATATATGTGGAGATAAAGATACCAACCAAAATAATAATGACATTGTCATCAACAAGGAGGGTGATTGGTGTGGCAAAGGAAATCAATTGGAATATCTCTTAGACTTTCCAAATACGTCTTCAAGTTGGAGGGAAGATGAAAATAAGAAGCGTTATGCAAAATATCTAACATTGTCAAACGTGATCTTCCCAACAAAAGAAATGTTTAAATTACTAAAGATAATATTGGGACACATAAGGGAATAATATCTGTATAGACAAAAATGCCAACAAAAACAGTAATAAAATTACTATTAACAAGGATGGCCGTATAGGCTGGCATTGCAAGAAAAATCAGAAGAAATATCTAGAAATTATTGTAAAAATTGAGTATAAATATCAAATCTCACACTATCGATCTTTCAAACCTAATCAGTGATGGTGTTCCGTGGTGTTGAATCGCATAGTTTTATTATTTTTATGTTTTTTTGACAACATCCAAGGGTTCACAGTTAGGATTTCTTTTATCTTTAACTTTTTAAGCAGAAAAAAGAAAACATGAGTCTATTTTCTGGCCATGCTCCTTTTTGTTTTTTATTCCCTTTTAATGACGCTTCTTTTGTGGGCAGTGGACGAAATCTGATATTTTAATTAGATCTACATGTCTTCCTTCATTATAGATACATATATATGGATTCCATACATTTGTGAAGCGCATAGATAGCAGTCACTTTAATTTAAACTGCAGCCAATTACGAATTTACAGTTGCAGTACAAGCTAAGCTATACTGGGGAGCTTTGAAGGCACGAGGGCAGAAGAAAAGAATAAAAGGGGATGTAGAAGTAAGTTTTACTCCTACATCCCCTTTTATTCTTTTCTTCTGCCTTCATGCCTTCGAAATCCAAAGATCCTTTGTATAGCTTAGTTTTTACTGCGCTTCACAAATGTGTAGGATCCATATATGTGTATCTACAATGAAGAAATATGGATTCTATACATTTGTGAAGCCAATAGATAGAAATCATTTTAATTGAAACTGCATGCAATTACAAATTTACATTTACAGTAAAAACTAAGCTATACAAGGGAGCTTTGGATTTCGAAGGCACGAGTGCAGAGGAAAAGAATAAAAGGGAATGTGGAGGAAACTATGCTATACGAAGGAGCTTTGAATCTACATCCCCTTTTATCCTTTTCCTCTGCCTTCATGCCTTCGAAATCCAATGCTCGCTCGTATACCTCTATTTTTACTGTAACTGTAAATTTGTAATTGCACACAGTTTAAATTAAAGTGATTGCTGTCTATGCGCTTCACAATTGTATAAGATCCATATATATGTATCTACAATGAAGGAAGACGTGTAGATGTAATTAAAATATCAGATTTCGTCCATTGCCCACAAAAGAAACGTCATTAAATGAAAAATCATTGTATTTACATGATAATGCAATAAAAGGAATAAACCAATCATGTGCTATTGAATACCCCCACAAAAAGAGCATACCAATACCATCAATTGTAGCAGGCATCCAGACATGCATATCAAAAATACCATCAGATCCGATTTGAAAAGGCTGATACGGCTCTGTATCGGTTAATAAACAAACTGATGAAAGGAACTAAATACAAACTCCGGAAGTTAATTGAAAGTTTAATACAAGGCAATGCATGTAGCATTGTAGCGGATACACATCATTTTTTTTTTTTTTTTTCATTAGGAGAGCCGGGTTGTAGTAATAGGGTCATACGCTCGTTATATACAAAGGGTAACACACAAAAATCGATTTGAACACATGGGAAGCCATTGTACAGGACGGGGTGTGCCTGAGTCCAGGCTGCGCCTTCTTCAGCATAGGCTGGATGGTATGCGGTGGTCCGGAACTTGCTCCCAACTCTTCCTCGTTTCTTCTCTTGATGAGAAGCTAGGCCGCCGGGCGTGGTGGCCAAACTGGAAGCAGTCTTTAACTCAAACTGGCTCATTTGAACTGGTGACTTAAGTTTTCAAAGCATGAAGAAGAAGCCTTCCTGTGGAAGGCCATGAAGTAGGAAAATATGCCCATCACTTGATTGTATTCGCGACTTTGAGTTTGTTTTAATTGTGTGGTGCAACTCCTCATGCATGAATCTTGCAGCTGGAAAATAAGCCAGGCTCGCTCGTCATTCGACTCGTCTCCTCTCGTGAAAATACTTATTTGTGATGGCTAAATAGCTAGCTTTAACAAAAATGCATGGACAAAATACATCTTTGAATGTGTGCAGTCCAGTGCGCCTTGCGGAGTTTGGTGGACTGGCTCCGATAAGTGGCTGCTGGCTCGAGTAACATGGGTATAAAGTAGTACTAGTTGTTGATGTATATTAAACTCAATACCAGGCACCAAGACAATCCTGAACCATTTTAGAGAAAGGGAGGTAGGGGCTACCTCAAACCCCCATGTTAGTATAACTTTTGTACTGCAAATTTTCATCTGCTGATCTGCTTTCTTTCTCTCCCTTTCTTTATCTCTCTCACACGCACAGACACAGTATAACTGTCGTTTCTCAGGAGCCAAGACCAAAAGAGATTCTCAAGCCCCTCTTCTGCTCAAGAGAACTTGGCCAAAAATCGACATCTTCCATAACTTTCTGGTTGTAATGGCAGCAGAAAGTGCTGGAAGATGTCTATTTTTGGCCAATTTCTCTTGAGCAGAAGAGGTGTTTGAGAGTCTCTTTTAGACTTGGCTCCCTGAGAGAGAGAGAGAGAGAGAATGTGCAATGGGAGGAGAGTGCGCAAAATGACAAAGAGGGGTTGAAGAGAAAGAAGGGGGTTTGCGGATTGGAGAAAGTCGAGGAATTTGAGATTTATATGTTCGTTCCTTTTTGAAAGACGAGGAAATGGAGATGATGCAACTGGCTTTGAATGGCACGCCATGGTGTAGCATGCAGAGACTTTACCATCTTCAACAGAAGCTAAGAAGAAGAACAAGAGATGAAAATGGTGGGAAACTCTGATACCAGAGCCCAGCTCCTCTGGAACTCTCCTGTCGTGCTTCATTATACCTTAAGGTTGCAATATGGTTTCCTTTTTTGTCTTAAAAAAAAAAAAAAAAAAAAAAAAAAAACACTATGAAACAAAACATGAAACATGCTGAAGACATGTTTCCAATTAGTTGTAGTGCACCTAGGTCAATAAGGTGGTTTATAACCTACCAAAAAAAACTTTACCAAAGAAATAACACCATTTCTTGGTAAGCAGCAGAGCTTGAAAACCCATCAAATGATTAATTTATTCCATCAGAGTATGCATTATGGCCACAATTGCATCAGATCAGAAACAATTGAGTTGTACATTCAAAACTGCGATACCCTTTTGCATCTCTTTTATAAATATCAAAAAATATCTCAAGCTATGGCCTCTTGGGTGAATGATTTTATTTCTCTCAACATGCCAAAATCATTGTAAATAAGCACTCAATCTTTGTTCGCAAAAAGATTACCAGGATCAAAATGGAAAAAGCCAATTCTAAGTATATGCACGAAATTAAGAATTAAATGATATTGTCTGCCATTGCTAATTTTCTCCTAGAAAAGGATGTTCACAAAGAACTAACTAGTCGACCGTTGAGGATCAATGTTAAAGAGAATGGAACACCTACAACAAAAAAAGTTTACGAAGATTGAAATTTTGTTAAAAGATCATATAAATGTCTAACATGTTAATTAATGACAGTGTGACTAATCAATGATATATTTTCCTTGATGATAAATAGGAGTCTAGCACAATAGGTTTCACCGGACTACAGTAAATTCTATGTCAGCTGAAATGTTTTTCGTGCCTGCAGTCTGCACAATTTTGAAGAAAATTGAAATAGGTGTTCATTGAATACCTCTAGTGCTATAGTTGAAGAAAGAAATTAAGTATAGTTAATAGAATTGTAATGCACAAGTGTTCAACTTGTACTTTCATTAAAACAAGTTGATACCAGGGATGTCAATGAATCGGATTCAAAGCGGACGTGTTCAACTCAAGAAAGAGAGATTAAGCGGACGGATTCATCGAAAGAGAGATTCGGATATGGATAGTTGACGAAAGAAATTAAGTATAGTTAATAGAATTGTAATGCACAAGTGTTCAACTTGTACTTTCATTAAAACAAGTTGATACCAGGGATGTCAATGAATCGGATTCAAAGCGGACGTGTTCAACTTAAGAAAGAGAGATTAAACGGACGGATTCATCGAAAGAGAGATTCGGATATGGATAGTTGACGAAAGAAATTAAGTATAGTTAATAGAATTGTAATGCACAAGTGTTCAACTTGTACTTTCATTAAAACAAGTTGATACCAAGGGATGTCAATGAATCGGATCCAAAGCGGACGTGTTCAACTTAAGAAAGAGAGTTTAAACGGACGGATTCATCGAAAGAGAGATTCGGATATGGATAGTTGACGAAAGAAATTAAGTATAGTTAATAGAATTGTAATGCACAAGTGTTCAACTTGTACTTTCATTAAAACAAGTTGATACCAGGGGATGTCAATGAATTGGATTGGACGTATCTTTTACCATACCCAACTTTCGGATTTCATATATTCGGATATGGATTCACGAACTCAAAAGTTCTCTTCATAAGCGATATTCCAGTTTTTAGAAAGAATTCTTGTTCTTTATACATGCGCTGGATCAAACTTTTATTAATGATTGGTTTTAGGTAGTTCTTAGTTGTGATGGGTTTTACAGCCTCTCATTCAATGGAAAAAAATCACTAGATTTCTCACCTAATCAGCTGCAGTCTGACGACTTTCTAGACGTAGTAGGGCTCAGATCAGGGGCAGAAGCCAGGCAGCCTCCCACTCATAACGTTCTTGATGGAAAAAAATGTGAGTGAAAAGACACTACGGAATCGAATTTGGACCATGAATCTGAGTTAAGTAGTTGCTTTTCTCCTACGCTTGTTTCCTTTTATCACTTGTGAGGCGCGTCGAGTTTTTAGGCGAGAGAGATTTCGCTGCAAGTGATCGGCCCGTGACATATTTAGGCATACAAATAAATCAACTACAATTGATGCTTAACGTTGTTGTTTTTCCATTCATGTGAGGAGCTTTCGTTAAGTTGGGGGATTTCTCTTTCCAATAACAAAGTTTTCAAGAGAAATTTCCTTGCCAAGCCACATGAAACAGGTTGCCGGAAGACCTTGCAAGGTGCTACGCAAAGTATTTAATGTTATCAAACAATATTTTCACAACAAAAGGAAAGTTTTTTAAGAAAACATTGTGACCTATAAGGGAATGATTGGAAGCAGTAATGAAAACAGAAATAATAATGTTATTGTCATCAACAAAGCAGGTTATCGACCTCAAGAAGAAAAAAAAAAATCGAAACATCCACTAGACTTTCCAATTACATCTTCAGGTTTGAAGGAGCATCAAAATAGAAAGCGTTATGTGAAGTATCTAACAATATTAAATGGGATCATCCCAATAAAAGAAAGGTTATTATTTTATAAGATAATATTGCGACCTATAAGGGAATGATATCTGTGGACATAAAGATGCCAACAAAAATAATAATAGCAATACAGATTAAAAATGATAATGATATCTCAAGCTTATTGTAAAGAGAGAGTATAAATATTAAATCTTATGCTATCCATCGTTAAGGACAATTGTAGCCTTTTGTGGTGAAGAAAACACTTTAATCCCCTAGTTTTGGTATTTCTTTAATGTTTTTTTTTTTAACAGCATATGGGCATGGGGCCGGGCCAGCCCAATGCTTGACAAAGTCGATGTCCCAAAGTGTTTGGCGGGAGCCCAAGTTAAGGCCTAACCATCAACTTCATGTCCGTCCGATACCCGATTCAATGTCTCAAAAACACACATCAATATATCAAATCATGACATACATAAAGTTTTTAAGGGAGCCATCGGCAATACACCAAAAGTTTGTATGTTATATATATATATATATATATATATAAAAAGAGAGAGAGAGAGAGACTCCCATACCATTTATACCATTTTATTAAGGACGAATGCAAGAGTGGAATTCAATTAAGACTCCCCATACGTACACACTTGACAATTAGGCCAAAGGATTTAAGAGAATTCCATGAAAAAAAGGAATTTACACGAACGTTTAAACAAAGCAAACAAACATTTTGTGTCACTGGATTACAATTTTTGAACTTGTTCTCATCTCTGTTAGAAAAAATATGTTTGCTCGTGGCCAATCCTTTTATCAGTCACTAAGTTTTCTTTACCTTGTTATGCCATGAAATGGACCTCCCAACGTGTAAATTCTTGTTGATAAACCTAGAATGGACTATATAAGATGTAAGCATAAAATTGATCAGCATTTCAACTTTGCCTTTTTGCTTGTATGGGAACTAAGACTACATTAAACGTAGCACCAATTAATTTCTAGATTACTACATGTCTCTGCATCAGCCTCCCATATCATTGTAACCTGTTAAAAATTTTCTTGTCATGGCCAAGAACAAGGACCATTGGGCGGTCAAATTGTTATGGCATTTGCTTGCACATCAAACTTCAAAAGGGACATCGACTGGATGCATGTTTGCCCCAGACCATGAGAACGCACAAATATCCTTCCTTCCTATGCTTTTTCTCCTAGTAGAACTTCATTAATCCTCCACCTACAATATGCTAGCTAGGTCCCCATTTGCCCCTCCCCACATCTGCTTTTCCATTGTACCTTCCACACTTTCTCTTTTTCTCTAAACAACCTAGTCACTGCTCCTCCTCTACAATTTCTCCACTTATTCTAATGCATTCTGACTGCCATTTATCCCCAGAACCCCAAAATTTCTTTAGACAAAGCTTTTCTTGAGTGTTGCTCTTCCCTTCTTTCCCCTCTATAAAAGGCCCAGTTACTGCCCTCAACCGTCCTGAAGATAAATTTTCTCATCTTTCCATCCTTTTAATCTTGTTGGGACATCTTTCTCTCAGTTTACTCATCCAATTATCCCAAACCCAGAAAACTAACCGAGCAAAATGAAGATCAAAGCTACCAAGCTCTTGAAACAGGTCTGGGCCATAATGGGTGAAGTCTTAAAGTCCAAAACTAGTGCAGTGAATAGCAATGCATATGCTCTCTGCACCCATTTGAAAGTTGTCAGCTTGCTGAGAAACACGATGTTTCTTCTTGGCACAATCTCTCATAAGTTCCAAGCTTTTCTTGGTCATGAAAAGAAAAAGACGAGTCAGGTCAGCTTAATCTCTCGCAAGATCCATGCTGTGCTTGGTCATCTGAAAGCAGAGGTAGGTGACTGTACTAAAGCCATTTTAGTCTCTAATCCCATTTTAGCGGAGATGTAGGTGGAGCAGTACTACTATGACGACTTTGCCGAGAAGGAAGACGAAGAGGAGGAGGATGACAGTGATGACTACTCTGATCTTACTCACTGCCCCTTCGACTCCAAGGACCTTGAGTTTGATAACCAGAACTGTCTTGTCAACACTGTGAAGAATCCACAAATTCCGAAAACTGTTGGCCGCCGCTTGTTAGTGTCTGTGTGTTCTTCTGAGAGAGAGAATATAAGAGATCTGCCGTGAACGTAGGAGATTATTGCTCTGAACCACGTAAATCGTTGTCTTCTTCCTTGTTGTTTCTAACCCCCTCTTGAGAGCGTAAGAGAAGAGTTTATTGTGTCTTGTTCCTAACAAAAACTTCATGATGGAGGATGAGATCGGCCTCATAGCTGAACTTTTCATTACGAGGTTCTATAGCAGATGAGGATGCCGAAGCAGTAGTTCTTTAAGAGGTACCAGGAGATGCTTAACATGACCGCCTAGGTGCAGAAGGAGACTCTTACTCTATCAAGAAGCTAAGAAAGCTCTTGTCCCGGTCAGTTCAGCCAAGCAACCTCATTGAGAACGGTTTGGTTTTTAGAGCTCAAACAAGCCTACGAGATCCTATTTGAGCTCTGGTGGTGGACACTGTGAAAGCAAATACTTGTTTTCAATCACGAATTGAAATAGTACATGAAGACACAAAATGAAGTTGATGTGAACTTGATGCATATTTGCTTCGTCTCTTATATGGCTACAATAGCTATTTCATACTTCATATGGTTCAATACCCACAAACTTCTGTAACTTACATGGGTGCAGGGCGTGGGTGCGGGACAGGACAACGTTTAAGTGTTATTAAATGGTTAATTAACTATACAACAGATTATATATATAGATATATATAAGATGTTATATAGTTAATTAACCATTTAATGACACTTATTTATTTATATTTACTTACAAACTTTTTGTATTAGTGCTAGTTTTGTTTTAGGGCTATTTGGCAGGTTTTAGAAAGGCATGAGCGGAAAGCTCATGAACTTGCCGACAATTTCTCAAATGTCGGCCTGATTAATTTCGCTAATACAAGTCTTATATAAGCCAATACTTTAGGAAGGCAGTTTGAATTTTCAATCACAATCAAATGCATGGTGCGGATAGCAATAGTGTACATATGTAATTTTATAAAGTCGCTTTGCAGCCACAAAATTAAAATAATAAAGAAAATGACCAATTGCATCCGAGGAAACGATTGAGTACGTTCCTCTCTCTCTCTCTAACCTTTTTAAAGTTTGTTGATTTATGTGGTCGGTCATATGCCCAAAAGTTGGTATTATAAGTTTCCTTTGAAGGTTGGCAAAGGGGCTAAGGCGGTGTCATCCTGAGGAAAAAGAAACCTAAAACTCTGTTCCACCACACCAACTCGTCTTTCCAGAAAGCATGAACTTGTTCATTACTGATGTTTAATCTAGATTTCAAACAGAGACCATCTTTGAAGTTTCCCTGTACTGTCCCCCCTCAATCATTTGCTGTCATATTCTGCTTTTTAAGAATAATGAATTAAGGAGCAAAGTTATATGTCAACTTTAATTACCTATTGGTTTCGAAAAAGGAAAAACAACCAATGAATCACAAATTACTCCAAATATTCATCTACAAACGAAGACAGAAAATGAAGAACTTGTTGTATAAAGTCGCCAGATTTCCATAAAAATACTAGTGTTTCAAGCACCAGCAGATGACATATGTATCACTAGTTTATTGCAGTAATAATCTACAAATAAGCTCAGAAAACAGGAGCTTCCCTTGAATCATATCAAGGATGAAATAGCTGTCCTAGCTATATAAGAGACGAAGCCAAATATGCGTCATATTCACATGGACTTCATTCCATATGCGTCTTCATTTTCTATTTCTCCTTGTGGCTGTACAGAAGTATTTGCTTTCAAAGTGTCCATCACCAGAGCTCAAACAGGACGTTTCAGGCTCGTCTGAGCTCTAAAAACCAATGAGGTCCTTCGGCTGGAGCTTAGCTTCTTGAGAGAGAAAGAGTCTCCTTCTGCACCTAGGCGCTCTGGTTAAGCATCTCTTGGTACCTCTTAAAGGACTGCTGCTTTTGCATCTGCATCTGCCGGTGGAACCTCTTAATGAAGAGATCAGCTACACGGTCGATCTCTTCTTCTAGCACGAAGTTTTCGGAATTGGTGGACTGCTTCACGATGTCGACCACAGATAAGTTCTGGTTATCAAGCTCGAGGTCCTCGGAGTCGAAGAGGCAGTGAGTAAGATCGGGGTAGTCATCACTTTCATCCTCCTCTTCGTCTTCCTCATCGACCAAGTCGTCGCAGCAGTACTGCTCCATCTGCATCTCTGCCAAAATGGGATTATAGACTACAATGGCTTTACTACCATCACCTGTCTCTGCCTTCGGATGACCCAGCAGCGCATGGATCTTGTGAGAGATTGTGCTGATATGACCAGCCTCTGCTTTGCCATTACCAAACAGAGCGTGGATCTTGTGAGAGATATTTGAGCTAGCATGGCCTGTCTCCGCCTTCTCATGACGAAGCAGAGCTTGGAACTTATGAGAAATTGTGCTGAGAAGAAACTTCTTGTTCCTCAGCAGGCTGAGAACTATCAAACGTGTGCGGAGTGCACTTGCTTTGCTCTTCACTGCACCAGTTTTGGACTTGAGGGCTTCACCCATTATGGCCCAGACCTGTTTCAAGAACTTGGTAGCTTTGATCTTCATTTTGCTCGGTTAGTTTTCTGGGTTTGGGAGAATTGGATGAGTAAACTGAGAGAAGGATGTCCCAGCAAGAGAACAATGATGGAAAGATGAGAAAGTTCAGCATGAGGAAGGAGGAAGCAGCAGCTGGTCCTTTTATAGAAGGGAAAGAAGGGAAGCACAGCACTCGAGAAAAGCTCTGTTTAGAGAAAAGATGGGGGCCAGAGGGGTTAAAGGTTAGCCGGAATGCATTAGAATAAGGGTCGAAATTGTAAAGGAGGAACAGTAACTAGATTTTTTAATGTAGAGACAAAGGGAAAAATGTAGAAGGTACAGTGAAAAAGATGTGGGGAGAGGGGTAACGTGGGGACCTGCTGGTGACAGATTGTGAGTGGAGGACTAAAGAAGTTCCACTGGGAGAAAAAGCACAGAGAAGAAGGGATATTTGTGGGTTCGTGGTTTAGGGCAAACAGGCATCCAGTGGGCGTCCCCTGTTAAGTTTGGTGTGTTCACAAAGCACACAAAGGAGGCTTACTTGCCTGAATAATCGACCGTTGGAAGTGATTTAGATGTGATTGATGCATGAAGTGAAGGTGGTGGTATCACCTAAACGGGGACTGGTTTTATCATTTTAATATTCCAAAAGAACAAGCAGGTTTGCAACATGGACTAAATCAAATGGACGGCACTCGAGCTTTCTCCAAATAATTTGCTGTCCCTTTTTCACCAGTTGAAAGAAAGCAACTGGTTTATATTATTTTAATTTTGCTCTTCTTTTTGCCCTCCAAAAAGCTAGTGTTCATTCAATTTCTTTCTCCGAAATAAGAAGTGGAGAAATTCTCATTCAACACGTCCAACAATCGGTCACAAGAAGAGGTTACTTCGAAATTCAGTAATCACAGAGCAAGAGACTGAAGATCGTTTTCCTTGTTATTCGTGAAGCTTTCTGCAATATTCCGCGTCAAAAAGAGAAGTTTGAATTGAAAGTAGGAAAAGAAAAAAATCCTGTGTCCACTGTCCATCAATTTAGCAATCTGTCCCTTAAACTCGTCCGTTTCTTGAAACATGAAACGTGTAGAAAACAATGAAAACGTAGAGGCCTACATCCCAATTCATTGTCATACTATTACTTCATGAGTACCAGCGTTTCCCTCTTCATAAATAAATAACATTATGTTTTCCTTCTTTCTTCTACCAGATGATACGGAGGGGTGCGCTCGAAATACTGAACTCTTAACCTCCTCAACTCGAAAACCTTAAGCTGACCCCTCAGCCGGAGGCAATCTTATGTTTCGAATTGGTACAAAAGTGATAGAATTATTCTAAACAGAATGCACCATTAGAAAAAAAAAAAAAAAAAAACCTGCAGTTTCAGGCTTTTACTTAATTTGTTACTCTATTTCATTGTCGATTACCGTCAAACGTCTATTAAACTTTTATTTCTATATGCTCCTGTACTATTTGCTACGGCGACGCCTAGCGATTCCAGGCAGTCGGTAGATGCCTGCGAAGATGCCTCTCTCCTTCTTAGCTTTACAGAGAAGCGCTTTACAACTGTAAGCAACAGGCACAGGAGTCTGTACTCACGTGTTTGGACTATTTCTGCAGGAAACCCGCTTCCCTTCCCCACTTCCCATTTTCCGCCAGCTTTATACAGCATCCTCAATTCTGCAACCTGTGTTACTGTAATATTTTTGGGATATTTATTTCCCTGCAACATCTTTCAGACATCTGTTTCCCTGCAGCTTCCTCTTTGTGGCCTTTTCTTTTTATTTTCACATAAATCAAGCTACCGCGCCTTGAACACTAGAGCGTGAGGAAAAAACTGAATGTGGACTGAAGGGCAGATCTGAAACCAAGAAATGAATAATAGTAAAGGAAAAGGATGTTCAGCTTGCGGTTTCATTCTGCAAAATTTGGCATCTTCACGTGAACAAAAAAACTTTGACAGGGTTATTGGGCTTTCACTTTGATGGAAAAGCCACAGCTTGGGCCTCTTGGTAGAAGGAAAAGGAAAAGGGCCAGAGGAGCCCACTTACAAAAGCGGTGTTTGTATCTTGTTTAATGGAGGGTTTGGTGAGCCTTTTAGGTTGTCACTTCTCCAATCAAATCGCCATCCTTCTTTGATTGGTATGGATAGACATTAGCACAGTTCTATTGAATTTATCATTGATTAAAAAATTTGAAGAGGTTTAGATGAACCTTGGGTCCGACCAAACTGGCTGTACTGTAAAGTTCCTTACTGTGAACGTATACAGAGTGGTACCTTGCTTCTTCCTTCTGATCTAGCCTTTTGACCTTTTTATTAATCGCTGCCATCTGTAAGTTTATATTATAGTGAGTTAGTTCATGTGAAGTATTTTTTCTTTTCTTTTTCTTAAGAACACTGATTATATTCTCTAAAGCCACTTTTAAGAACTATGAGCAGTCTGGTCTTGGGTGTGACCCAATTCTCGAGATGGAACTGGTGCAGGTGCAGGCATTCTTGCAACTGACTGATTTAACCATCTAATGATCAAGAGATAAAGCAAGAGTCATTGTCCACAATTGAGATGAGAATAGTGATTATTTATATCGAAGATGATTTGCTATTTGTATGTGATTCATAGCCTTTTGAGTATTGATCTGGCAGAGTTAAGTTCACCACAGTGGGTTCTCATAAGATCAGATTTTTGGGATGGGTCATTAAGTTACAAGTTCATAAACCTTCTTCAACTTGGTGATCTTAAATTCAACCGCCTAACTAGGAGAAACTCACAAGTTTAAAGGATGTATTTTTATTTTTGTCTTGAATGCTATAAAGAAAAATCAATGCTGCGTTTCCTTTCATGTATAGTTTCATTTGGTAGCTTGGAATTCTCCCGTCCTAAGAAAACTAAGTCTAAAACCATGAAAGTTTAACACTTTCTGGCTTCTGCCAACTTTCATGTACGCAGCTGCAAGACAAAATCTGGACCGCCACATACAATCCAAGAAAAATAAACCACCGGCCAGAGGTTTCTGCTGTGGTTTTTTTCTGCTTACTCTGATACAAGGCAATCAACCGATCCAATGAGGAGGCTTCTTCAATTACATACAGAAACCATTCAACCAGTACCACAAAAGCCAAAGAAAAGACAGAGAGATACTCTTTTATCACATAATTGAGTTCAAACGTGAGATGTGACTGCACCCACAACTATGTGCGATCGGCACTTGGAAACATTTGATCCATGCATTTTGTTGGTACGAAAGAGAGAGAGAGAGAGAGCCTGGATCTATATAATAGCACTAAATTATGAACATAAAGTAGAACGTACATGAGTGGCTCTAGAAGAGCACTACTAATACACGCGCACCTAAAAGGGGAAGAAAAAAGAAAAGGAGGAAAGCAAGGGAGGAAAGAAAAAGCGGTGGGGCCTTGTGTTCTAAAATTAAGGTTTTGGCAGAAGTTGCAAGACAATGTTTCTTCCTGATCCATGCTAAGAGATGGATTAAGATTAGAGAACTAGAAGATGAAATACTGTGATGTAGATTCGATGGATATTATCTTTTGCTACAATATAATGTTCAACTACTTTAAACTCTATGAAGAACAACCATGATCAATGGAAAATAAAATTCTAATTTTAAGAAAGTAATGAAACGAAATCTCCAAAGCAAGTGGTATCAAGGCTAGCAGTAACAGCAAATCCTAACACTGCAATTTAACTTGAGAACAAACGTCTTTCTCTCTTCAAAATTTTCAAAACTATATACACAAACACACATACAGAGCCCCGATAAATAGTATGACTATGCGAGAGGATGGGTAAAAAGAATGCAATAAACCATCGCTGTTGCTTTTGTTGGTTGCTTGCATGCCAAACATCAGCCCACACCAACAAATATTTATATATAGAGGAAAGAACTCCCATGACTGACTTCAGAAGCAGGAATCTTCACAACAATTCCTGAAAGTTCTTCACAATTATGAATAGTTGTTCACCCTTTTAAACATTTAGGAGAATCACCACATAATTTCACCGATAAGCTCATCTTAAGATCACAAGATTTACCAGTCCTTTAGTAGTATTAGGAACGATCAAGATGATCTAAGTAGGAGGAGTTTGGTAGTTCCTAGGCCGTCCTTTAGACCCCAGAAATAAATAATTCAGGGTGTAACGGACGTGTAAAATTTTCACCTGCCCGGACGCCATCATGTTTTGCCGGTTCTGTATATTATATGCATTCATTTCTTGAAATTTCGAGGTAGAAAGTTAAGAAAGAAAAGAAAAGGAAACCCTGTTCTCTGGTGTCAGGGAATCAAAAAGCACCTTAGTCCTGAACTTCCCATTTTCTGGAAGGACAAAGAATTTATAAATCTCTACTTTAATAAAGTTGTCCTAATGCATATGGGCCTGACTTGATACAAGAATTGAGTTATTTTATCGCTATCCCGGTTCGAGTTTCAACCCTAATCTCACCACAAAATATCACAGAAAATATGATCCCCTGCCATTTATTTCAAGGTGCTTTTTCCCTGACATACAGAGGTCAGCCTTTTCTTTTTTCTCTTTTTTTTACCTTGAAATGTCAGGAAATGAAGACACACATACACATATATATATACACACTTGATCATTTCTAATACCTCTCAGGAAGTGGTAAATCTTGTGTTCATAAGATGAGTTTATCGTATGATTATATGGTGAGTCTCCCATTTCTTTTTTTTTTAAAACGGTCAAGAACTATTCATGATTATGAAGAACTGTCAGGCGTTGTTGTGAATTCCTGTTTCTGAACCTGTGTACATAATATTCGTTGGTGTGATATGATGATTTGCATGTAAGCAAGCAACAAAAGCCCGATGTGATTAACATTTGGTATTCTATGAATATGTTTCGAATTTTGGGGGTAGAATCATCAGACAGTAACAATCTCTTGAACGGCCCCTAAATGTATATTTTGTAGGCTCAAGAGGTTGAGCACTAGCCACTAGAAATTTTTTTTGACGAGGCACTAAATATATAATTAATAAATTTTTAATTGGCCTTGGGGCAGTGAAATGAAAGGATCACCAAAATCCAACATGTAGATTCAAAGTTTCAGATTGAGCTCAGGCATACGCCTCACGGAGCGGTCACCTATCTACGACCCTAGCACCAGCCTTAGGGTTTTATACTGCACCTAGTTGGGTGACAACCTCTCAACCCTGGCGCGGTTTCATTGGGATCCAAATAAAGAAGAAAAAAATGTAGATGCAAATCTATTTGGCCATTTGGGAAGGAGAATGTGAGATAAAAGATACAATAATATTCCCTATTGCGCATTATTAACAATCTAGAGCACTCCCAAAAGTCTTGTCCCATTCTTAAACATTAAAGAAAGCTACCCACTCCATATTGTCCCACATAAGTTAGTATTAAACCTAATCCGTTGGTACATTAAAAGGGGCGTTTGAGTATGCTTACTTATCCATGAACCGGATATTGCATTCTGACATAATTCAGATTCCACACCACAAGCTCTACTTTTGCTATAATGGGGAGTCAGTCATATATATATATATATATGTATATATATTGCCGTCGATTAATGGATTTGGGCAGATGTCCATTAAAACTTCACAGTAGATTCAGAATTCACACTTTCTTTCACGAGTTTTATTTGATGAAGGGTCGCAAACGCAGAAAATTCGTAGGATGTCCGGGTCGGCCTAAAACAGGACTCCTTTAGTCGGATCCGAACCAAATGCGTCTTGGATGTACACCTGATATGGATTAGTCGACTGAATCCAAATCCAAATCTGTGGATCAGACCTGATTATATGTAATATTCATATTTTAGGCCATATGGTTTGGATTACTGAATCAAACCGTTTACATAATTACATTCATACTTTTATCTTCTTACTTACTCTGACTTTCTCACGCACCTGTCACTCATTAACCGCATAATTTTAACTGCTGAGAAATTATCCAAACATATTTTGCAGATTCTTTCCAAAAGCTGACCCTACATCCCCAGACATAACGTCCTAATAATTTGATGGTGACATAAAACGCCGTAGGCTGCAGCCCAGTGGAGGGTGAGGTGCGCCGCCTCAAAGAAATCTGAGATTCAAATCCTGTGATTGTTATAACCACTCAACCTACTCGTCCTCTGAACCGTAATGGGTCTCAAAACAAGTTTGAAGACATAGCCAACGATTCAATGAACGACCCATGAAAATAGTTAACTTAAAATTTGACAGTGACATGAGCAAAAGTTCTTGTTTGAAATTGGACAAATAATTATAATAACTCGAAACTTAACAATTAAGGAAATCATGTTGCATGATTTTGGGAAAGGGGCTTATGCAAGCATCTGTTTGCGTAGCGTGCTTATCAAGGCACACACACACGTGTGCTATAAGCATATGATTTTCTTTTGGGTATTTTTCTGACATGAGAATATAATTCATCTTGTTCGCTAGTAAAAATTGTTAGTATGCAACAAATGATTTCCTAATAGAAAAGCCGCTTGCTTGTGCATATTCATATTCTTATTGATCGAAACTTCTCAATTAAACAAGCCATATTGATATACATTTCTGTGAATACAATCCCCTCGGAGTAAAGGAAAAAGAAATGCGAAGGTCACTTTTATGTTCAAAATTTCAAAGAACTATCGTATTAACAAGTAGCCAGTTACGATACTATTTTAAAAAAAAAAAAAAGCCCAAAAACTTGTTTACTTTCAACTTTAACAAACGCAAGATACCGAAATCCGAGTGTACCGCCACCATAAGTTATGATGGTTTGGTATCTCAATGTGGAAGACATTATATATATATGAGCCCACTACAATATGTATATATATATATATATATATATATATATATATATATTCGTTTACTTGTACTGGCCATCTCATTGAATTTATATATCTCCACTTGGTGGAGTCTATCGCTCTCAAGGGCTCAATTATTCATCCATTTTGTGGGTCGACTCTACCAAAGTGGTGCTTTTTTTTTTCTTTTTTTTTTAGAATTCCAAATTTTGGGGCTCACCAGCACCCCCTTGGAGAAGAGTCTCGTGTTATTAGAATTAGTTCGTTTCTGAAACAGTTTGAACTATTAAAAAAGGTTACGTGTTCTGGCATCTTAAGAAAGGAAATAACAAATGCAACTCCATACGCTTTGCGTTGTGATTGCGACTTCCACAAGTCCAACACCCTCTCACTCCTCATATTCAGATTACAATACCCATTTTAAGTTCAATTTAAAATATTTATAGATGATTCGATTTAGCTGTCGAATGATTATACAATAACACATAGGCATGCATATATAATGTATATATCACCAGCCTATTATTGTACTATAACATGAAGACCACAGTTGATCAACATAAATGACTTTGTCAAACCCTTCTAATTGGTCTTCTATGATTTTTTTTTTTTTAACATAAACTGCTAACCTGAGTTTTATATTTGTTATTTCTTGTGTTAAATTTCATTCAAATGGTAATAAATTTGTATTTGTTCTTTATCTTTACCTTGTGTAGGTGATGCATGTGAAAGGTTCGTTTCCTAGTAACCATGATTTATGAAAGAAAAAAGCCATTGTGCATGCTCTTAGGAAAGGTTTGACGTGGTATACTAGGAGACCTAAACCAAACGGGGTGAGAAACATTTCACATGTTTTTGAATTCTTGAAGTCTTCCTCAGAAAATTGTCTGACCATCAAACAGGGTGACAAACAAAGCATGAATTTTGTCTTGGGAAGGCCGAACAATAAAGGGTCGACTGTGTAAAGTATACCCAACCATTTAATATGGATCGTCCATTGAACATGATGGATGGTTAAGAGACAAACAGAGATAAAAAAGAGATGTTTGTTTTTCTTTCAAACATCCATTTACTTTAAATATCAATATATATATAAAGAGTCTGTATATACATATTTGTAAATTGTTTCCAGAATAAAATGTTCAAAAATTTGAATAAGTAACTCTTAAAATTCTTAAAATGTAAAGGGGCCATGGCCGTGGCTGGGCCCTCTTTTCTTTTCTCTCCTCCTTAGTTCCCGAGGTCAAGGGGCTCGGGGGCACGTGTCATGCACGCATGGTACATAACCATGCAATCATGGTTCTAGCCTGCATCCACTTTTGTAAAAGTAAAAATCTTTAAGATTTGATTTGATTAGTGACTGGCCGCCTAGCCCTTTGCTGGATATTTTGTACCACATACATTTGCTTTGCTGGATATTTTGTACCACATACATTCTTCTTCGTCTAGTTTTAATGAATTTGTTGTAAGAAATTTTCATGACATGTACCAAATTTGACGTCATTGCATCTCTTAGCAATTGAGCTGATCAGAATCCGAATCCGGCTGCAAATTAACGTAAGAAAATGAAGATGAATTCAGCCTGAAATGTCAAAAGAGTTTCACAATTTTCAGCCGCACCCAGATTCAATTTCGATCTGTCTCAATACACATGGCTAATCCGAAACGGGTTGCTGCTGCAGATCAAATAAAACCGACACCAACATCAAGAGACAGAGACGGAGACAGCATCCCTTGCCCTTTTAGCCCCTTGCGTTGGCGAAGCCTCAACCACACGTCGCTTCTCGCCGTCAATTTTCTCTTTCCAACTTTCTGTCATACAAGAAATCAAACTTCACAAGGAAAACGCGAACACGGAGAGGCAATCATTTTGGAGCGCTTTCCGTCGTTGCTGTGATGTGGGCAGCACTGCAAAGAAGGAAGGGACCATCCCCAGCAGTTGGCCCCAACTGCACATGGGTGTGCTCCTAGCTGCCCTGTCCCAGACTTTGAGCATCTTCCTGCTTGACCTTCCCTCCCTCCCATCGATCCGCCATTAGAACATGAACTTGTTCCCAATGTCCAATACGCAGATTCCACGAAGTTGGTCGCATTAATATCAGCCTCAAAAAACATGTACTTCAAATCTGTTTAGTTGAAACTCAGATCAATCCAGTTACTTTTGAAACTCACGATGCAGTTTCATCTGGCTTTGATCTCCGACTGAGATACTGTACTATAGATCCAAGTCAATCACATAGAAATGCCAGGTCTTATATGTGCTGATCAGTTCTTAATTGATTCACGAGAAATAAGGTCTGATCTGAGGTTTAAAGTCAAAAAAATCTGAGGCAACAAAATGCATTAGCTCATGAATTGCAGAAATCTTCGGATCACATTCAGACAACTTGCCAGCCTATACAAGGTGTACAACCGTAGCGTCAATGGCGCAACCATCATATGAGACTAAGGTACAACCTACAAGAACTGCGTGTCTGTAGGCAATGTGCCAATGATTGGTCTCACTGTTCCAAATAGTTTAATTCCTTCCTGCAAACAGTTGGATCCACAGACACAGAGACACTCTGATCGAAAGCCTTAGTTCTTAAGCTTATGAGTTGATTCAGAAACTAACAGTAGAATAATATGAAGTTGGTGGTTGAATGGTAGCTTTCATTGATGAAGGGGAGGTCCACCACCAGCAGCAGCGCCTCCCCAAAACCTACAAAGCAGCTACCTCGAGCCCCTCCCCCCGCTTCTTTCACCGGAAAAAGTCGTCGCACTTTGGAAAATTTATATTCGAAAGCTTGACCAACTCGCAATATGAATCTTTAATTTGAACCCTTCTGCCTTCTCTTTCTTTTAAAAAATCCGACCGCTGCGTTTGGTTGTAATGGCTGGTGAAAGAGGAGGTCAGGCCGCTAATGGCTTCTCAAAAGGAATTAGTGCAGACAACCTCCACTGGCTTCTACCACCATCCCCTGTTTCTCGGGGTTGGTGGGGTCGCCTTCGCCCCCCGCCGAACCAGTGACTGCTTTTGTGGCCCCTTTTCTTAATTCCTGGCTTTATTACGTGTAACAAATGCAGATACGATTTTCAATCATGTGGAGTATGTTACTCGATGGGTGACGTTAGTGTTACTGACATGAAACATGAAACACCATTGAGACGGACCTCCGATGTGTTGTATCAAACATAAGAATGTAATTAGAGATGTAGTTAGAGAATTACAGGATGTCTTCAAGGGGGTTGGCATAATGAGTGAAACCTTTAGCTTTTTTTTAGGTGCTAGGATGAAATTGTAAGAACCTTTGGGCCTCTCGTTTGATGGATTTTAACCCGCACCCTAATAGTTTGATTCAAATCCTAAAAAAACTAGGAATCATGACAATCATTTCATTAATGACTCTCTTTATAAGCCCTTCAAAATCATTCACAATGAGACTAAATTTCTGAGGTGTTATAAAAATAGTCTTTCGGTTCATAAACTTCATGAAACGATTACATATTGTTTTGCTTTTCAAATTGACCTAAAAGTGTCATTTCTGTTCAAAAAGTATAATGAGAGGGGCTGCTCAAAGTTTTTTTAAAAAGTCAAAATTGTACACGCAAATTTCAAAAATTTTAGTTTAGCTTATATAAAAACATTTGGAAAATTATATTTCAATTTTGAAACTATAATTCCATCCTTGCAACAAAAAAAAATCTTAACTCTGCCCCTCAATATAGAGTGTTTAGTTGCTGAATTTAGAAACAACATTCTACAAATCCATTATACTATTTGTAAACAATAATATTACGTGGATAGATCTTGAATTAAAAGCTAATCTTTTGACTTGACACCGTGAAGTGTAAAATTCATGAACCGTACGATACTGTCTGAACGTTGAATCCGGAACATATCGTTTGAATTCACCGGTTTTAGTTCCATAACAAACGATTTGTTTAAGTTGAAATTCACATGTCTTCAGTTTTATGATAAATCATTCATTTATTGGCATGTATCCACAGACAAATCCACATGCCGTTGACACTCGACACCTTGAGTCCAAACAAGAGAAGGGAAAAACTTATGCATTAGGCCGACAACTCGGCTAACTCGTTCACATGTGACGAATTTAGATGCCAAGGACCAAGGATTTAGTCAAGTCGGCCTTGTTATTTTAAGGCGCAGTTTCCTCTTCCATGCCGAAAATCTGCAACCGCGAAAGCATGGTCAGGTTTCAAACACAAATACTAAAATAATTCGGAGGAAGAAGAGAAGCGAACTAGTAATGCCAAACTTTATCAATCCATCGTTGCCCATTGGTATGATCAACCCATGCATTTGTCCCACAAGATTTACTGCGTCTTCAATAGTTGATTTGTTGACCACTGAAGGGCCTGAGAACCAGAAGCTGATCTATATAAGGATGAGTTAACTTGCAGGAAAAAAAGTTAAAGAGAAATCCAAATAAATTTCGTGAACAAATGGTCATAGCGTGCGCGTGCCCCCCACACGCGGCCAGTTGTTCAGCACCATCATATATATGAACTTGTCGATTGATATTATATGAGGAATCTTATAATTGGCTCGGGACAACTAGCAAAATAAATAAAAAAAATTATATCGGATATTGTATTGTATCAAACATTTGATAACCAATGGAGATATGTGAAATCGTGTCGTAAATTGGTTCAGCCGCCGCAGACTCTCCATACAAGATCATTTGTTCATCTGAATGGATTGTCAAAGAGTTGGATGAACAGTACAGCTTCTTCAATGGCAAGTGTGTGTGTATATATATATATATATATATATATATATATATATATATATATATATATATATATATATATATATATATATATATATATATATAGAGAGAGAGAGAGAGAGAGAGAAGAATTGAAATCAGACAGTGACTTCTATGGTCGAATGGTTTTATTTGTTATACATTGATAAAAACTGTCACAAAAGGTATATTGGAAGTGATCATTTACTTGACCATGGCTTTTAGCGACAAAATTCACATTTTGTAATGGTTTTTAGTGATATATAATAATAAAAAAAAAAAGACATTCAACCACAACGTTAACTGGCTGATTTGAAATAGCGGTTTTAGTTGACATTACTCACTGCAGTTTCAAATAGATCAATCAACACCGCGTAACAGATACAAACATTTGCAAGGAAATAGAGCCCAATCTTCCAAACCAATGTTTTACGTTGCTATCTGACCACGATTGCTTCATTCGCCAGCAACTGAGATATGCAACTTCTTAGCAAGCCCTTTCCAGCAACTCTACTGCTTTTTTTTCCTAGTCCACCAATGAGATATTTTTGTAATCACCCACTTGACAATTTTTCAAATACCTTTCAGGTTTTCTAAATTTCATGAATCTTCTATATGAGTTAGTTAGTGGCATGGGAGTTCTTAAAATTAATGGGGAAACAGCAGAAATTTCAAGACTAAAAAGGTTTTACAAGTTTGAAAAAAAAAGTATGATTGGTCGATTGGTTCTGAGAAGTCTTATGCACACATTTTTAAACATTTACAGTTGACTTGATGTAGACGAGAGTGACTTGCAGATTATAAGATTCCAGTAAAATGCCGTAATAAACCACCTATTCTTGATCATTCACTCCCTTTTGTGAAAAAAAGAAAAGTAAATCAGGAATTCGAAAACAGGAAAATAGAATGCTCAATTTAGTAAGATGAGGAGAAGATTTTTCTTGGCAAGAACAACTGGATAGGAGAGGCTCTTCCATGGGCCCTTTCTTGTGGAAATTCAGGCCTCTGAGTGGTGGTTTAATGGCCCACCAGAACACACTGTCTCTTTCTCTCTGTGGCCTTCTCCATGGCCCGCCGCAGCTCTCCCTCTCTATATAATGACCAACGAGAGAACTCCCCTTCTTCTCAGAGCCGTACTCCTATTATGCAAGGAGTCACACCTGGCAGGCAAAGAATCTACCATCGTCAGAAGACGCGGGGAAGAAGAAGGAGGAGGTGAAAATGGAGATCAACTCTGGTACTAGAGCCAAGCGCCTGTGGAACCTCCTGCGCGTCGCCTTCTTGATGGTCAGGAAAGGCTTCACGCCGAAGCGCAAGCTCGTCATGGACCTCAACTTGATGATGAAAAGAGGCAAACTCTTCGGCAGATCCTTCCGAAGCATCGTCTTCCCCCACCGCGCCCCCGCCTTCCGTGGATTCGGACCACAGGACTACGAGTTCTCCTGCACCAACAGCCCCGACCCCCTCTTCTTCCATGGCGGCGCTGGCTCCGCCACCAAAAGGAAGCTCCATTACTACTTCCCCTCCCTACCCTGCATCAACCCCCCTCACGCCGACGACTCCGACGACCACGTCATTGTCAACAGGCCCCAGTTCGACATGTCCAACTCCGACCTCTCGTCGCTCCTCGATCCCATCGACCTCGCCGACGGTGAGAAGATCAGCCCTGCCATCTCACCGCTTCCCATCGTAATCTCGAGCTATTATCCGTCGGAGGACGATGAGTATGACGCCACCGACCCGGTGGACGAGAAGGCCGAGGAATTCATAGCCAGGTTCTATGAGCAGCTGAGGTCACAGGGGCGCTTGGCCCTGCTGCAGTACCAGGAAATGGAGTACCAGGCGATGCTTGCTAGGGGCTGCAGTTGATTTGTTTATCCTCTCTTGTAATAAAACCGTCCATATAAATATGCATCGATATCCTGATGTTAGATTATCAACATTATCTCGACCTCTCTACCTTTTACTCAGAGACGGTTTCTGTTTGATCCTTTCTTTACCATTTTTCTTTGGTATATATATATATATATATATATATATATATATATATATATATATATATATATATATATATATATAGAGAGAGAGAGAGAGAGAGAGAGAGAGAGATTGGTTCGTTTGATAGCTGACCGGAAAAAAATTGAGGGTGGTCTTGTTATTGCTGAGGCTTGAAACAATTAGTTTGCATTAGTTTCAGGAAAGTGGTATATAGATTCTTTAAATCCTAAGTTGACAATTCTCTTTTCTTTGAGTTTTCTCTGTTTGTGTGGTATGCTGTTCTACTGTTGAAGGTACTGTGTAGCATCATTTCCCCATAGAAATGGGCCTCCCAACTTTTTGTTCTCCTTTTCTTGTTTATTTTCTTTTTGGTTGGAAGATGAGGGGACAAACCAGTCGTTATCAGGCTGTCGTTTGGGCACAAGAACCACAAACTTGTTATGGCATTTTTTGGCTGATTGAGAAAGCCCGTTCTCCGGTTTAAAATGTGACAAATCCCAAACCTCGCGAAGTGTTTGCAGTAACTTCAGATACAAATTAGAAGTCATCCGTAGGCTTGAATTTTGGTAAGGTGACAGCTTTAGTTACATACAGAAAATCACAACCTTTTAAGGCCTGGTCAGGAAGAATCTTACGATTCTTGAAGATCGTGATTCTCAAATTAATATCATAATGATCCCATGAATGTTTCCAATAAGAGTTTCTTCTCTAAAAAAACGTGTTTCCCGTCATCATGCCAGCCTTCGATGACTCGCGATGAAAACAATATTGCTTCTATCTAATTAATGACTCCAACCTCGCTTCAAGCCAGACTGGAGAGAGCCAATCTACAGCAAGTCTGTACATTTTTCTATATGATTCGTTTCCATGTGATTTGATGCCTTCATCATTGTACATATCGGCGATGTATATCAATTGGACCACCAACTGAATATTTTTGTGCTATGTTAGGTCGATGGATCAAGTAGTCTTCCTGATTGTAAGCAGGTAAAAAGATGCTCGAAACAAACCAAACGCTTTCTGTTCTGCGCATTAAATGTTGAACAACCCTTGCCAGCCATTCCACCCATGAATAGATGCTGGCTCTTCTAGCATCCAATATAAGCAAGGTGTGGTTAGGCAGATGCTTATCAGATTATGCCAATAAAGAGGCACATTCTTCGACTTGATTTAGTATTTGAGTTCAGCCCCTAAACAGGTGGATGAAGCACTTTCTTTTGCCACAGACATTGCTTTTCCAGAAAGTGAAAGATGCCATGAACTCAGCAGCTGGTTGCTGCTCAGGTAAATTCAGCTAAAGAAAATGCTAATTTGTGTTCGGCATATTTTCTTTGGTGCAAACTTAAACCCTTCTTTGTTCATAGATGAGCTAAGCATGAAACTGGGTGCTTGTCTTCAGATGTATCACATAATTGTTTTTCTCAGCAAAGGAGTTTACCAAATGAGAAAAATAAGGCAAAATTTTCTACATTTATGTAAATAAATGTTATGCAAAACTTATGCAATGTTATTGGTAGAGTTGAATGATCAAGTACCTGGATATGCATTTGAAGCTTAAACAACACAATTGACAATGAATATTGTAACTGGCATAGTAGCAATTAAATATAAAAAACGAAGACAAAATTTGACTGTTTTGTAGTAAATCTCTCTACTGCATATTCAATACAAATTGGTTGGTTACTGATCAAGCAGGCTGAATACAATAGCTGGATAATCAACAAAACCTTCTCCACCATCAACATCCAATTGAAAGCAAGACTTGCTGGACCGCAGAAAGAATGGATGATAGTAGTGCCCGGCATTCAAGTAATTAACTCTCTAGAGTTGCAGGAGACGTAAACGATGACCCTGTTTGTCTTGGTCACTGCTAGCCTCTAATGCATGAACAGCAGGACGCTTTAACATTCCATTACGTGCCTGAAGCCAGAAAATTTAGATGCTACTCGATCATATTAACTCATGCAGAAATTTAAGCTCATCAAGGCATGCTCTCCAAACTTCACTGTATTATTGGCGTCAGCAGAGGAAGAGTAGTGATGGGTAATCTTCAAGGCCTTTAGACAAAAGAAGGCGTGGACATGCTCTCTAACTTTTTTATTTCCAATGTAAAACACAGCAACTTGAATGACAGTAATTTATTTTCTAAGAAGTCAACAAGCAAGACCTTTTAACAGGGGACCCAAATTCTCAATACTCCATTAGAGATGGACAGTACGCTTGCACAGACGAAGGCACTTAACATTCCACATACAGGAAAGACAGATCGACAAGTAAACAAATAAATTCCGAAAGTTTAGCAATTAGCACATTGCAAGAACCAATTGCAGCGGAATTTAGAGGTTGTTTTGCCATCTATCTATCCATCCATGCAGTAATCCATTCTTATCACAGTTGAGCATGCATCAGGCATCATTACATTTTGTACCGTATATGAATGAGAATAAAACTCAACCATCAAGAATCAGAGGATTGGCAGAGGACAAATTAACAAAGTTGGGAACTAATTGGCAGATTAAGTGAAGAGCCTGACATTGAACATAACCTATCCACAGTTACAGCCTACAGGAGTAGGGATGTTTGTCTGTTGACTCAACCCAATTTGCCGTGCCCCTTGAACTAAGCTTCAACGCCAATAGGCAGGATCATGTGGCCTGAAACCAAAAGATCCTGGCATGAATGGATGATCTGGTGGTGGTGGACGATGACAACAAAGGTGCGGCTGTGGTGGTGGTGCAAAGGGAAATGCTGGAGGAGGTGGTGGTGGTGGAAAGGGTAGTGTTGGAGGAGGTGGTGGAAATGGTGGCGGAAAATGAGGTAAAACAAATGGTGCTGACAATTCCGGATTGACGGGGGCCGTTACTTCGGATGGATGAGGCGGCCACACTTGCAGCGATGGTGGAGCGTGATGGCTTTCAGCCGGAGCAGGCATAGGCAGATAAGGAGCAGAAGGGTGTATCATCGGTGCCTGATGGGCTTCCGTACAACAGGTTTCAGTTTGATATGATCCAAAAGAGGATGTTGGTGGTGTCTGGTCGGATGGATAAGGAGCCGAATGAGGTGCTTGTGATGGATAGTAGCTTCCTACAGGGGGTATATAATGGAAGGCGGTGCTGCAGAGAGTGATTCTGGTACAACAGTAAGTGATGATGGTGCTTGGTACCATTCTGAACAAGCCGATCCAATTGAGTTAGGCTTGCCAGCATCCTGTTGAGAATCTGTTGGATTGAAGCTGCTGCAATTCTTAGGTTCAATGCTATAAGAGAAATTCAGCAATCCGGTGGCTTCATCGTTCGATCCTTTCAACTGATAACAAACATATCTAACACCTCCTGCATAATCTTCCAGCAGGTCCATGACAGGAACATGGACCCTGCCAATGGACTTGTCTCCGAGCCCACCCTCCTTTCGGATCTCAAAATCCACCGTGAACTTGTCCGCTGATTCATTCAACTCAAACCGCATCCGATGTTTCCATTCAGGATTCCGGTCATTCTCCCGGTCCGGCGATGTCTTCTGCGCTTGCTTGGGATTGCCGACCCAGACTTTGGCGTAGACTGACATCTTCTGGAAGAAATTGAAGCCCTTGAGATCCTTACAGGAAAGAACTGTTAACTCAATGGCCTTCACCTCCATCCCCCTAGATCTCGTGAATCTTCAAGAAGATTTGGCAGTGATTGGGGATATGGAATTGGGGATGCTCACAAACTCAAATTGTAGCAAGAGAAAGCCTTTTTCCCTCTGAAGGATGAGAAAAGCAAGATCGTCAACAGGTTTATAATGAGTATCAAATTGCCAACCAATGGTTGACCACAAATTCGAGAGAAGATGTTTCAGGAACCATCTGTTGGCCCTTGATAGCTACCACCTGGGACAATCTGCATACCCATTTACAAGGAAACCATAGAAGATGACGTGCTGCAGCTTTCTTCTTCACGGGCCACATCTCATCTACTGGTCAAAGCCTATCTCAAGAAATATCTTCACATTCAACCCTGTTCGCAGAGATGTTCATGTGACTCTTTGTGTCGAACCAGAAACTGAGGGTATCCCTTGCTTCCATGAGTTCCATGAGGCCAACCAACAGGGAAGAGAGCATATCCAAGTTTGAACAGAAGGGATGCTTCTCATTCAGATAACATATACACTAGCAAGTGCCTCGTTCATAACCATCACTAAACAAGCCACGAGACTTCGGAGCCAAACTCGATGGTTCAGTCATCCATGAATGCAAATGCCTAAGGTTTCAAAATTCCTGTGAGAGTATGATGATCAATTGGAGACTCAGTGGAACTGAAGCCGTTACTCTTTCCTTTAACACAATCACCCTGCCGACGGTCTTCGAGATCATGAACTTGGTTACTGTGTCAGAATCTCCATAAACCCTTGAACATTTTTGATATCCGACTTGGTCTTCCAGCTCTTGAATTCATAAGTTCAAACACGATGGGGGGCCTCTCGTTGTGCACAAATAGAAGTTTCTCCTTCAATTCCTCTCCTACATCAAAAAAAAAAAAAAAAATCTTATGAGAGACATGCCCTCATATATATATATATATATATATATATTTCTGCATTGCTTATAGTGGCATCTTTCATAATTTTCAATAATTAAAATGCAGTTCATTTTGAAAAAAAAAATATATGTTTTCTATATCTGAAAATAGAGAAGTTGGAATATTTGCAGGTTTGTCTTTTGGTGAAATTAACTACGCATATGCGAATTTCATGACCAAAAACCTATATCTGTTATGTTACGTTTCTAATTTTTAAACAGGATTTATGCAGGATTGATCAATAGTCTAAAAATTTTGTGCATCATATAATTCCTATCTAACTTCTCAAAATATATATGATGCGAGAGCAGATTCCTTGGAGCAGACTTTGGAAACATTGTCAGTGAAGTGCACCCAAGCCTACGTAAGATGGTTACACACATTAATGAGTAAGGGTTTGTGGTTGCATGTCAGTCCGATTACTCTTCAAAATCAAAAAATAAAATGATCATTTGTTATTATTTAATTATACCGTTAGCTCACTTCATTTCATAGTCCTATGCTCTTGTGCTTGGATATTTAGCTATTCGTGGTTGTTGGATCAATTCGTTCATTCTCTTTTCTATTACATTGTGTAGGTCACAAATGAACCTGGTGCATCCCATCCTAAAGCTGCAAAATATTTTCTCCAAGAGTGACCACTTCAACATCTCTGTCAAATGAAGCTGTTTTTATGACAATAGTTGTTGGCTCTAACAATAATGTTTGCTTTAATGTAAGTGCAAGCGCATTAATCTTCTTCAATCCCATAGAAAATATTAGTTTAGTAGGAGAAAAGATGCATGAGTTAACGAAAATTTAAAATAAAATAGTAAAAATTTTACTAAGAAAAAATCTCTGATGTATGCTTGGACGGTGGCTTGATTTGGATAATGAAGAGCACTTGTTAAAGAAGATCTGGACCTCAATGAAGACCTGATCATTGACTTCTTCAACAAAATGATCTCTTCTCTTGATTCATCTTCATAACTTTTCAAGGTAAATATGTCGTCTAATTTGTGGAGGACGTAAAAATAGAAGGCATTGTGCAAAGTGTTTAATGTTCTTAAATAGGATTTTCACAACAAAAAGAATGTTACTGTTATTAAAAATAATGTTGTAACTAATAAGGGAATGATATATGTAGAGGAAAAGATGCCAAAACAGGCATCTTTGGTGGTGAAAAACCACGTTAAATCTCCTATTTTTGTTTTTTTTTTTTTTTTAATCTTTCTCTAACAGCATCCAAAGGTGTAAAAACGCGTGATGCCCATGAAAGTAACCAGTTAGCCATATAGTGACAACATTTTTAATATTATCCCAGACTCTAATAGTTGTATGCATATGCCAAACGCTTTGTATATGGTTTGGTACGTAAGCAAACATACACCCATAATATGTGTAGACATTGGTCAAGTGATCATCAATTAAGGGGCTTAGGTACGACGATGCATTTCTCATGAAGCTTACGGTACCCAACAAAGAAAAACTCTAGGCTCTAAACTTTCTACAACTTTTTTTCTGTTCTATTTAGCTCAGCCTTTAGAGAGAGAGAGAGAGAGGGAGGTCCTTAGTCCCAATGCCTTCTTTTGTAAATAAACACCTTTATTTCATTTAATAAAATAAAAAGGTATAAGGTGTACTCTACAAAATTTAACCCCTCAAACCTTTAGATATGAGAAAAAGAGAGAAAAATGCTAGCTGGTAGTGGTAGTAGCGATAGTAGCTTTGTTCTTTGTTCTTATTCAACAGCCACCGCCCTTTACCTCTTCTTTCTTTCCGTTTTCTTGCTGTGGCTATGTTGCTTATAAGAGTATTCAACTTTCTTCTTAATAATTGGTCAGTGTAAGGAAAAAGAAAGTAGAAATCTGATTATTTGAACTAGTGTTTTTTTTTTTTTCTTATTTTCTCCATCTTCCTTTGCCTTTTATAATTTATTTACCAAATATTTTATGTTACTAACTTTCTTTAAATTTAGTTATAAAATTTCCTTATTCTAAGAAATTGCTAAGAAGAAATTTGAATGCTCTTATAGCGAATACAGCCCTGCACACCAAGAAAGCGAAAAGAAAGAGGACGAGGTTAAGGGCGGTGACTGTAGAACAATAAGAAATAACATGCTACCACCACAACCATCAATCCTCTCTCTCACGCTTAAATGCGTATCGATGGGTTTGAGGGGTTAGATTTCCTAGATTCCATACACCTTTTTTATTTTATTAAAAGAAATAAAGGTGTTTATCTACAAAAGAGGACATCAGTATTTAGGACTCCTCTCCCTCTCCCTCTTTGTCTGTTGTGGTTGAGCTTAAGAGTGGAAGAAAAGTTGTAGAAAGCTGAAAACCTGTGGTTTTCCTTTGTTGAGTACCTTGTTTTGCAAATGATATATATATATATATATATATAAGCCAATGCTTCATAATAGAATTTTGATCGTGCTTAGAGCCATGAATATATATCTGCCGAACTCAAGCCGACATGAGTGTAGATCTTAGAACTTATCTAGCTCTAGAACTGCATGTGCTTATGTTTCTTTTGGCATTAGCAAACATGAAACTGGTAACCTGCGTTTGTGTGACTATCTTCTAGTTTCAACTTGTATTGACCTGGAGTACATGCTAGGATTGGCTTCGAACAAGAAAAAGAAAGTAGTAATTGGTAGGTGTTGCTATTTCGATTGTTTTTAGCATTATTTTGTAGCAACTGCCACTGCTGTGCCATGGTTGGTCCGTTTGTATGCTCGGTTATAATTGGAACTTGCAATGTAGAATCTGAAGCAGAGAGTATATGGGTGAGCTTTTGGGAGCATGGATTACTGTCCTCTTTAATGGAAAGATAGCTGAAAATCTCTAATGTAACAGGAAGAAACATTGCATTATCTAGTGTGTTTGAATGCATTAAGACCCCAGTTTGATTGCTGTACTTCTGCCAAATACATTGTTTGCTTGTTATTGTGATAAGAAGTGGTTGATTTCCCAGTACTGCCGTGAGAGAGTATTTTTTGTGCAAATACATTGTATATTGTAACTGGACCGCCTTTTCCCCCTTCCAGAGGAACCCTATGTTTTACACTAATTTTCTTTCTTTTTCTTTTCCTGTGATATTCTTGTATCAAAGAAGATGAGCCATTTAATAGAATTGATTATGGAGCTATCTGTGAAGTAAAGAAAATAGATGACGACCCTGACCGACAACTACAATAGACCACCTCCAGGAAGACGGATCAAAACAGGAAAAGCGAAGGAAAATTTTTAGTAAAGTTCAAGCCGCAGCAACTCCAAACCAAAACAAGATGTTGGCATATGCATGCAAATACGTATGGAACATTATATATTTGATAAAATGTCGATTTACTTTTCTCAACAAGCAACAAAGAAAAGAAGAACAAAACGCAGTGACAGCGCATGAATCATTCAATCATCAGTGGGCAGCTCAAGGCGACACAATGGGCAAGAATGAGCTCGTTTGAGCCATGTCGAGATGCAATCTTCATGAAACTCGTGGGAGCAAGGCATCTTAGCCACCGAGTCTCCGTTGCTGACTCCATCTTGACAAACAACACAACTATTAATCTGGGCATTCTCCTCCTGCCCTTCCACCTTCCTCCTCTCCAAGGCATCCACCGATGCCCTCGATGCAGGGACCTGCTCCAGCTCGGAAGCAAACTGCAGGGAATCGCTGAGCGCCAACTCCTCTAAATACTCCTCTATATCACCAGCCGAACCCTCCACGTCTTCCGACCTGTATTCCTCAATGAAATGCACATGATAAGTGACGGTGGTAGACGACACTACCACCAAAGATTCCTCTGGTCTCAGCACATTCAGGTCAGTTCTCTGCTGGATCAAGTTGAACAGCTCCCCTGAAAGCTGGTCCACCGGAAGGAGAAGCCACTCGCACTCGAGGTCGGAGAAGTGCTGCTGGATTTGCTCTGACAGCTGCTGTTGGCTCCTCAAGCTGCTGCGGTTCACCACGAAGGAGCTTGTCAACGAGCTGAGAAAATCATGAACGGCCGCTGCAGGCTCCATCGAACCCTCCTCACGACCACCTTCTCCTGGGGCTTCTGAACAAAGCCTGATCTCGAATTGCAAATGTACCATCTCTGAAGGCGTCTCAGGACCTTCCAGTCTTGGTAAAGAAACCACTATAAAACTGTGACATGATGTGCGAACCGTCGTCCTCAACATCTCTGTCTCTCTAAGGTCTTCTCTTTCTCTCTAAGCTCGTCTTCCGGTTGGAAGCTATAGGAGAGATGTAATGCTTAAATGCTATTGAACTAAGAGATAAATATGGAAGCCTAAAGGTACACCGGTTGGGGTTTATCTGCTTCTCCATGAACCATTCCTGATTGATATGAAAAGCTGGATTTATATCAAAATCCAGAAGCCAGCACTTCATGTAAGTGGATAGACTTTTGATGGAGCTTAGACCCGTCAATATATATCTGAAGCCAATCTGATATACTGATATATGCTCCTTAACAAACTCGGAATTAATTAAGCCAATGACGTCGTTTACCTCACTAAATGATCTGATACTGTTATATGCTCCCTATCAAACTGGGAATTCATTAAGGCCAATGACGCCATATATATATACATATATTCTTGAGAATCATTTTTTACCTCAAAAAAGATTTTAGAGCTTACAGCTTTGAATAAAAGTCGAGAACAAGGATAAAATCATCAAGGGGAACAGATTTAACATCCATTGGGAGCTTAGAAAATCATGTTCCTGCATATGAGCTCTATCCGGTGAGAGTAAAGCCCATACGAACGCAATCACTGCTAGAATCCACTTTATCAATATAACCTGGATTACGTTTTTGAAGTGTAAACACTACGAACATTTGGTTAGATATTGGTCAAAGATAATCTAAACTTATTTTATTTTTTAACCGTAGTTATCTTATTTGCATCGATATCCCGTGGTAGAGAGAGAGAGGGAGAAAGAGTAACGTTCACGTTTTTGGAGTGTGAACAATACATTTGGTTGGATATCAGTTCGGAAAAAATTTAATTAAACTCATTGATTTTTTTTAATCGTCGTCGAATCTTATACATTCTTGCATCAAACTGCGCAAATGGTCCACAGTCAGTACCTAAGCCCTTCTTTTAAAAACTACTTGAACAAATAGAATTCGTGAAGCTCTGAAAGGAATGGCATAGCTGGGAAAGGTTGCATGATAACGGAACATCGTCAATTCCAATCCCGTTTGGCCAAAGCACACTGCCAAGTTGAAGATGGGTTCCATTCATTCCCATTGGCATTGAAAAGAAAGAAAAAAAAATGTTCAAAAATGTTGTATATGGAAAGGTTCAGTACGGTTTTACATTAACAAAGTAAAGCACATTGTTTCTTGCTTGTTTTTAATAGTACTTGTGTTGAAGAAAAAAGACTTCGTGTTTTGTTTGTTTTTAAAAGTACTTGTTTTCTTCTTGCTACCTGGTTTTTTTTTGTCCTTCTGTTGTGTCACTTTCATCCCGTTTTATTTGGTTCCTTGATCTCTTTTTTCGTGTCATTGCTTTTTCCTGACTTCTTTTTACTGGTCATATCAATATTTTTTACCATTTACAGCGCTTTGGCATCAGCTTGGCTAATCAGTGTCTCATCTGTCTTGTCACGGCTGAGTTTCGGGTTCACCTTTTTACTTCTTGCCTTTTGTTCTCTAGTGTCCTTGCTTCTAGCTGGCCTTCCCTATTTAGTACACTTTCAAACCCACCATTCATTCATCTTTTTTTCCTCTTTTGTCCTTCCTCCCACTTGTTTGCTTCATGGAGTCGTGTTTGGAGGTCGTGGCTCATTTCAGCTTGGTGATGCATTTGGAATGAGCGCAGGATCTTCAAGGGCACCTTCTCTTCGTCAGATTTTGTGACTTGTCTTGTGCAAGGGGATGTCCAGTTTGCCATTCGGTTAAGGCACCGCTGTCGGTCTGCGGCTGGGTGACTGGGCAAATATATTTTGTTTTCTTGTTTTTGTTTTTACTGTTTGTTTTTTTATTTAAGAGACTTCTTGTCCCCAAATTTTAGGAATATATTTCCATTTTATCGGCTCTCTCTCTCTCTTTTTCTATATATATATATATATATATACTTGTACTTGTCTGTTGTATATACATTCTAAGTATTACGTAGAGTAGCTTGGGGCCTGCTATAAGATTGCAGTTTTGGTGAATTGACTTATTGCAGAAACCAGAACAAAGACGGAAGAGAAGGATTATCTAGACTCAACCACGATCACTTGGGGAAATATGAAGAATGCTTCCCGTGAGACAAAAGAGCGTTTGTTTCAACATCACATGTAGACCAAGATTATCATTTGAATTTATGCTTGACGAATACAATGTTCAATTACATACATTAGAAAAATCAAGCATCAATCCGTGGGCAACTCAAATCGACACGTAGGGCAAGAAGGAGCCCGCTCAAGCCATGCCAGGATGCAGACTTCATGAAACTCGTGGGAGCACGGCATCTTAGCTATGCGGTCTCCCGTTCCAACCTCATCCTGGCAAACCACGCACAGATTCTCTGCACTCTCTTCGTGCTCCAACGCCCTTCTCCTCTCCAAGGCATCCACCGATGCCCTCGATGCAGGGTGCGACGCCGGCTCATAAACCAACTGAGAATCGTCGAGATCCAACTCCTCCATATCGATGGAAGCATCATCCCCCTCGGCGTCGTCTATGTGATACGTAACATGTATGGTCGAGGCGATCACCAGAGACTCGTCGGCTCGCAAATCTACCTGACGAGCTACTTGATGGACCATCTCGGACACCGTCAGCCTGATGTCGTCGATCACAAGATGAAGCGGCACGAAAGCGACAGCGCTCAGGTGTTGCAGAATCTGACGCGATGTCTCCTCTACCGCCTCCAGACTTCTGAGGTTCACAGAAAAAGAACTCGTCTCCTCCCAAAGGTATGTGGCCTCTGGCACCTCCTCTGAAGTGCTTTCGACATAAAACCTCAATCGTAGCTCTAAGTGCACACTTCTTGAAGCCCCATCTTCTTCAGATGTTTGTCCAAACATCGTGAAACGGTGAGACATTGTTCGAATGGTGGTCAACATCTCCATTCTTCTTCTTCTGGCTCTCTGATTTTGTAACAATGGAAGCAGAGCTCCTTATAAATAAATAAAAGACTATGTAAATTAGTTGCGAGATCAATCAGGGTTAAAGAGGAGCTCTACTTCCGAATAAGATACAGATCACCGAACGATGCGCAATCCGTCATAGAAATCGCAACTTTCCAAAGCCTCGTGGAGGTTATCCGGATCGTATCAAATCCAAAAAGACGATAGAGATAGCAGATCCGATTGGATCCATTTTTTTAATGTTCTACTTCACACTGTTTGCTCCGTGCTAATTTTCGGTTGGTATTCTAAGAAAACGTACAACAGCTGACGTGGCATTGTATAAACATAGCAAGTATGTATACGGTTAACTACGTATTCGTTGATATGATTGGGACCAATCTCAGGTTAAGGTAGGTCCGATGTCTAACTGAACCCGGATGTCTTTAGTACGATCTAGTTATGCATCCAGATCCAAATCAAACCAAAATCTCTCAAACATGATCACATGTGTCCGACTATCTAGCACCATCAATCTTGAACTAACTCCAGAATCTTAATTAGCCAATATCCAATCCAGTTAGAGTGAATCAAGTCAGCATCACTAAATGCTTGCAGATCCAAACTGCTTGCTTCCTTCTAATGAGATAAGAGGCCCCATTAGGCAACAAAGGGATATTTCACGCTATCAAACGCCATCTAAATTGCCATATATTCTGACTCTTTTTTTTTTTTCTCTTGAAAGGCATAGAAGGTTTTTGATCTTAGACTCTCACTAGAATAGCAGGAAAAAGGAAAAAAAAAAAAATTCCCTACTTATTGCCCCAAATCTAGGAAGTAAATCCAACTTTGGCTTGCGGAAGGAACGAAAACCATATCCTGAGTGCCCGTCTAACAGTCAAAGTCTATCCAACTAAACCCCGGTTTGGCGTTTTCCAAGACAGGCTTACAAAAGGTGAAACATAATTATCTGTACAAAATGGAGCCCAAAATTGTAGCTTAGACTTCGAAGGGTCATGTTCACTCCGAACCCAGCCAAATAAAAGGATCAATGAAAGACGCAAGATTTTCGGGCATTAGAAAATCTCAAGTTCCCTTCGTCCAAAACCGGTCATCATTAACAGATCCTGTGTATCACAGCTGTGGACTGGTCTTGATGAAAACGAATGTTGCCGATCTCAGCACCAGAAGTGAATCATTTTATAAGATGATACAAAGACCAATCTCAGCACCGGATGTAAATTGATAAGTCATATAGATATACAAGCCCCTGATCATTTAGGATAGCTTAGGGGCAGAGATGACTCATGAATAAGCCGTTTTATCGAAAAGTCAATGCCAAGACAATAAGCAACTGCGACTTGATGTTGCAGAGGGAAGATGACAAAGCCGTTTTAACCTGTCAATCATCACGACTTCATCCAATCCTGGAAACATTTCTGCATCTTATCACGAGTGGCAGCATTCCCAACATTGACAGTGGGAATGATCTTTTCTGGCTGCAAGAACTGGAAAGCGCAAACCAGTGAAAATGATACTGTATCAGCCAAACGAAACAGCACCAAAGAGAAAACAATTAGTTCGTATTCAAATCGTACCTGAACAAATTCCTTGAGCTCCAAATAACTTGAATGTTCGCTGTATGGAACACCTGCATATTAGAGTAAAAGGGTCACAAATCTCAAGAGGATACACTTTGAGAGGAAAAGATAATGGACAAAACATATTCACGATCAAGATGTGGTGCGAAGAATTCCCATCCACAGCAAGGGTACAGATCAGGCGAACAAAATTCCCTAGCAGAAAGAGTGACACTCTAAAAATTATGGTGATCATACAGGAGAAGCAACCAAACATCCCCAACAAAAGGTGGCCAATTCTGTATCACCAGATCAGAAACTAAGTGGATTAGGAGCTTGCTGATTAAATCACGATGACATAAGATTGTCATAAAAGATAAAGTTTAGTTATTTTAGGAAGTTTAAGAAGTGTCAACTTCTGAAGCAAAAACCACCATGGTTCCGATAATTCCTTCTAGTCATGCACAAGCTAAATATAATAATATGAAAGGAGGGGCTCTAGGTAAAATTGAGGGAATGATCTCAGAACTTTCAGATAGAGACATTACCTATTGAGATATATATAGGACTACACTGCATCATGTCGAATGCAATTTTCAGTTGACCTTTGCCCATAGACATTGTGCATACATTTCAAAAGTTAGAAAGTAGAAACGATCACTTATCACATAGCAGTATGTACTTTCTCAATATTCTTAACATAAAGCACTACAAAACATAAGTACAGAAGAAAATAACAATAGAAATAAGAGCTCATTTGAACTTTTTCCAAGAGAAACGTTTCAAACAATTTCAACTGTAACTAGAAAAGAAACAACTAACCGTAAATTGTGATCCGGCCTTTGCTCTTTGGCTTAATTAAATCCAACTGCTCACCGATCTTTTCGGAGTAAGTCCAGCCTAAGAAGAAAGTCCCCAAAAACGTTCATGATCCATCACCGGGAGAGTCATCAATACATTAAAAAAAAAAAATTGAAAAAAACAAGTTTTACATTAAAAAGGTATTTGGGTGAGATAGCAGGAGATATCACGGTTGAAGAATACCTGTAGGACGAAATGCCAGAACTGATGCGAATTGCCTATAGCCATCCAAATATTGCTTGAGTCTCTGCAATACAAAAAGAGGTCTGTAAAATAGACTACGCCAAACAATGCCAATTAGCAGTCCAAGAATGTGCACCTCAAAGCTCAACATTGAGATAGGAAGCACATGCAGTGGTGTCTCATGGCCATCGGAACTAAGCCTCTTAGACAGTTCATCCCAACCATATGATTGAAGAATTCTCCTTCTGGAGGCGTTAACATATATTTGGATCTACATCAACAATAACTACTTAGTCAAGGTGATTCCTTGAAATTGTTTTAGAAAATCAATGCACACTGAATTGCATATACACAACTCCAAATGAAACAGGTTGCTCATTCATGTCTACTCACAACAGGGAATTCTTTGAGAAGTTAAAGAAAGTTGAATGTTGTGAAGCAAAAATGACCATAGATTTCAGGGCTTTACATTGCTCAGACGCCAAAAAGAAGACACCGTTTGAGTATTTTCTGAAAACAGCACTGCAAGACCATTTTTTGACATATAGATTTGCATTTGCACGTGGAAGATTTAAGGAAAATATACATGGATTTATCTGTTTATCTAAATATGTATTGACTTATCTTCATTCATTCATGTACCAACTATTCTATGCTTGTATGCATCCATATGTTACATGCCAGATAACAACAAGAGGTTATGGAAATAGCAAAATACACTCAACGCTTCAGAGATGGCAAGATAAACATTCTCCTTCCCAATGCTGTATGCTCCAACAACGATAAGAGTCTTTGGCTGTTTCTTGAGTCCACTTTTAGCAATCTCCACTGTGTAATGCAAAACATCTTCTCTGGATGGAAATCTGAAGCAATAGCAATTGTCAGGTGAACAATATTTTATAAGAAATGTACATGAAGACATCATACGGACCCAGTTCAAAAGTACAACCTATATTTAGGATCGCAATAAGTCGTATCTAGATAAAGTACACTAGGATGTTGGCTTGAAAGGAGAGGATGACTCTGCATTCTTCTGCAAGCTCTAAAATCACCAGTATGAAGATAGCATCGTCCATCCAAAAGGCGAAAGTAGATCATCGCTGCACCAGGACAATGATTGGCCTCCAACATTGTCACTTTGATTCCTTCAATGGTGTACTCCGTGTCCAGCTCCAGTGAACATATGAAGCTTCATCGGTACAATGAGAACAGAAAACTGGACTTAAGATGACAGAAGCAAAAAAAAAAATTGTTGGCAAAGAAAGTGACTTACATAGAATCTACTGCGAGACACGATTTTACAAGACGGGCAGTGATGGGTGTACAATAGATGGGGCCGTGCGACCATTCCTTCCTCAAACCACCATAATGGTCATGATGGAAGTGACTAAGAAAATATCCTGTACATCCTTCAATTTTACCATATCGAAATGCATCAACTGTGAAAGGTGTTCCTATAAAGCGTCAAAAATATTTGCTGTCAAAAAGTGGTTCATAATTTTAGACAGGTTGGGATTTTTTTTTTTTTTTTTGGGTGGGGGTGCAAACAGAACAAGTTGAATCTTCTGTATTTGATTTTTGAGAAAGTTAAATAGCTTCTCCATACATATTGAGATTGCCATGCATATCAGATCCTGAATATTAGCAAGAAGTAGAACAAAGAAAGTAAAGCACCAAGACAACGTCCTACGCACAAACCTGTACAATGAAAAGAAACTTCAACACTCGTATGAAGTGCAATTCAGCTTTCAAAAAGCACCATAAGCTGCCACTATGGCAGATAATGTACCGGTAAGCTCTGCCAATCGCATTTATAACCATTACAGAAGAGTACAAAGGGAACGATGCTTAATTTCACCATTATTAGATTGAATATTGGCTAGTTTGTCACATGGCTCTCCTTGCATAAAAAGTGCAGCTTAGGCTGCAGAATTTTGAATATTTTCTAAAGAGGATTCAGCACAGAAAAACTTGCAATACAAACTCCTCTGTCGAAGAACCAAGAAGGCTTATTCCCTTATGCCCTGGCCTTGGGCCAGGGATAAGCTTCATCCTCGTCTTGCATAGGTCTCATATCCTCAAAGTTTCGGGACAGCATGTTAAGCGCCTTTTTGTCACTGGACAGCAAGATAAGCTGGTCTCGGGAGAGGGTTCGATATTCCAGATGACGCGCCGTCTAACTAAACGCAGAGCACAAAAACTCAGTCTAAATGCAGAAATACAAAGAAACCATCTGCCTAAAAAGCAATTTCCACCATCAATACCGTAAGGACTACAAACGCGACGCAAGCCGGAAATATCGATAGAAATCAAGAAACCCATCTGAAAGTAGTCATACCTGCGATTCTCTTGTAAAATGGGCAGTTCCGCTTCGCAACATTGCCCGAGGTGGCGATGTCCTCTCCTACACGACGGAGCTTCGGATTCTTCTGCAAGGCCCTATCATCCGAACCCCGGGTTCCATTTATCAACGATGCCCCAGCTTTCGAGTCAGCGGCTCGCTTAAGGCCCCACATTTTAAAGAGATCGGCCTGAACGAGTCTCGTCCCCGATGACTTTCTGGTGTCTGTCAACGAGGGATCCTTCTGCAGCAAGGACGAGCAGTCCGTGCCGCTCCGGTAGAAAGAACCCGCGAAGCTCTCACCTTTGCCGTCGCTGCCGTCGACGATTCCAACTCCGTCCACCTCTTCACATGAATCTCCCCCTTCTCCGTCATCTTCAGCCAAGCACGAAGGAAACCCGTTCTCATCCAATTCGTTGGAAATGAACGAAGAATCGTCCATGCGAGAGAGAGGAGAGAGAGAGGTTATGGAGGGAACCTTCGAACGAATTGGTTTCGCGGAAATCGCAAAAACGGGCGGTGTTCATCGGATCTGGGGCGATTTTCCTCCTTTATGTCGCTTATTATGGATCCGAATTTGGAAGCATTTCGAATTTTCGATGAACAGTTGGATATTGTTTGATCGTGACTCGAGACTCAAAAGCAGAAACTCAAGCTGTAGGCGGGTGGGATAGATCCAGATTTAGCTCCAGAAACATAAGATCTAGCGAATGATCTTGGTTCAGATTTTAATAACTGCTAATGAAACTCAACTTTATGTGCAATTCAGATGTAAGAAATGTAAGAAAGAAGAAATGCGGTTTAAGATACACAACTTCTTTTTTATAAACAAGATAGTATATTGGAAAACCCTTGACTTTGAACGGGGCACTTGACTTTGAAATGGAATACTTCTCTCACTCACTCAAAAAGTACAAACGAGGTCCAACCTTAGCAATTCTATTAAATGAACCAAATTGATCACAAATTCACCTCACAGCCAAATCCCTAACATCAATTACCATTTACCTCTCTCTCTCTCTCTTTTGCAGGAATAGGAATAGCCATAGAACATCACTCCTCCTTCAGTTAGAAGATGCGTATAGTCAAGCCAGCCAGATGTTAAGGAATAAGAAATGCAATTGTGATTAATCTTAATCTTGCAACCGGTGCTTAATATTTGTTGAAGGGCAACTATGAACATCATCATTATAAGGCTGGGCATCGGGCTGGGGCTGGCCCGAAGCCGTTGTTGGCCAAACCTGACCGTTAACTTTATATCTCTCAAATACCTGGTTCGATGTCCATCCATATTTGAAATCTTTAATATTTCATATTTTAATATCTAAAAAATCCTTAGCAACGTGTTGAAAGCTTTTTAAGAGTGTCATCACAACATATGAAGAGTTTATAAGAGTATCATAGGCAATGCAAAGAGTATCTATGAGAGTCATCGTAGATGCACCAAAAGTTTTTATTTAAGTCGATTGCTAGTACCATATGCCGAATATATATAATATATATATAACAAAAAAAGGGGGGATGGATGAGTTTTTAAGTATGTATATATCAGGCCGATTAAAAAATTATAGAGAGATGAGTTTTAAGTATACATACACATATGAGTCGGGGTGCCAAATACATAACTCAGGCCAGCCCAACCCAGCCCAAGAGTCAAAAAACTAACCCAAGCCCGGCCCATCACAGGCTACCCATCGGGTACCGAGCATGTTGCCCACCCTTAATCAGCAACCTTTCTTCGTTACTAGAACGCTAAACACATTAAATTGTGGAACAGCGAGCTTCAGGGTCTCCTTTTCTCAGCTGTGCTCCATTGCTTCTGTTCTGGTGCACCTTGTAGTTTCATACCTTTCTCACCAATCTAACCAAAAGGGTGCTGGAAATGTTATGTATCACAGTATCAGTATCCATGTGATGCAACTGTGCATGAACATGCATGTGTGGGCGAGAGCATTTAATCTGCTATGTATCAGTATTCGGGTGTTTGTAGGCGTGACTAAACATGCGTATGTAAGAGGTGAAAGCATGTTAAGTCAATACGGGGTGAGAAAGCATGCTGTCTGCCTGCTATTGCCTTTCTGAAATGCATACATGTCGGTATCCATGAATTCAAGCGTGTACAAACATATGTGCATTGAGAACAACGTCTATACATCACCATCTTTTGAGCTTGAACCACTCGATAAAAATCTTCGGCAGAAAGATGGGCGTCTGCCTCCATCATCAGGACAAAAGACGGTTTGCGAAGATTGTGAAATTGGAAGAACAGAACTAAAGTGAAGGGATTACATCAGGCAATACAAGGCAAACGAGGAGGCTCTCGATCTTATGATCGATGGAAGCTAAGTGCAGGAACCGTCTGATGGACGTAGGTAAAAATTCTTTCATATCAGGCAATGATGCATGGAAAAGCAGGAAGCAATGTGGAAGGAAACACAACAAAGCATGAAGGATCACACATTGTTAACACCGACTATTCATCTAAAGCACTGCAGCGCAGCCATCAGGGCTGCTGAAAAGTGCAACAAGCTACACATCTGACCCCTAAATAACTGGTTGAAAGTTCGGATGTCAGATTCTCGTGGGTGCTACTTCTCTGGATGCAAATATTGAATGTGTCACACTGTAGTTGATGGCTAGACCCCAGGGACAGGAGGAAGGGTAGGCTCCCTTTGATACCCAAAACTAATCAAGCTATACACCAGGATTGAGCAGTAACAAAAAGGGTTCCACCTCAAGAACAAATTAGAACTACGGAGGTCATGTCACAACGCCAAGTGTATTTAGTTACCTGATCATTTATGTTTCTTTTTTCTCCCTTTTCAAATTGTCTAAAAATAATATTTCCGCCAGATATTTCATCCAGAAAGATTCCCTACTGTTCTTATAAGCTAAATACCTAACAAACTGAAAAGCAGCACTTGGGAGGACCGGATGCAGAAATTGCAGAGCTTACATAACAAGCTGAATACAAAACTTCGACTAAAACACAAACCGCATAGGTTGGAAACACGTGTACAAAGAAACCATACCGATGAATCAACTTTTTTTCTAATACAGGCTTGTTCAAGATTAATGAACACGGAAAGTACCTAGAAATTATGTAAAGGTTGCAGACATTCATGGGAAGAACTAAAACGCCAACAATTGTTACCATACTCCACAAATGTGCCAAACAGACACGAATACCATAACCACCATGATACAAATAATTGCCTAGCAAATGCCATCTGCAGTTCTGACACTACCAGGCTCGTAACAACATCTATGAATTGCAAAAAATAAGTAATATATTGAACACGTGCTTTGCATGGACAGGTAACTCAGTTAACATTGATCCATGAAGCTATGTTTTCAAGTCCAACAAATAAACGACCTACTCAAACAGGAGTTGATAACTGTCAGCCAATTCATTGGAAGATGATAACAATGTGGCTAGTGCTGGTGTATAAGAGTGAACTTTCAATGTAAGTAAAAAAGGCACATATACATACACAAAGGGAAAGAAAAGCAGTGTAATCCCAGTAACTATCAAGTACAATTGCTTCGAGAAAAATAATTGTATACAGCACTTCAAGCGTTCATCTTGAGAACTTTACACATAAAGGACTCTCAAATGCACAGGAAACAGAAGCTTGACCACTTGCAACAGGAACAGAGAACCAAGAAGATTACATCCCCTCTTTATATTCAATGATCATGAAGACCTGCTAGCAACAAGAACCGATCTTTTCTTCTAGCAATTTTTAAATAGAATAACTTTTGAATTAGCAATGGGATGGTAGACATTACACCTCTTCTATTACTGAGCCATAAGCACCTCCATTTACCTCATCATCATCAAACTATGTAAGAAAAATAATCAGTGAAATTTTCATTTTTGAAAGATAAAGCATCAAATAATGGTCAATTAACCAAACATGTAGCAGATTTCTGAAAAACTTACATTTGTTGCAAATGCAAGTTACAGAGTATCAACAAGATATCAATTCTATTGAGAAAGGATAAATGGTTTCCAGAACCATTATGCAACCGACTATTTGATCGGGGTACCCTTGTGAGTTGTGACTACAAAGGCTTTTGGTCTTTTCCTGCCATTCTGGAACAGGGTAGGACATTAATGATTGTGGCAACCAACAAAAACATGAGAAAGAGGGTCGAATGGCCAGACAAAAGTCAGAAAAAAACTATATAAACTAACAGCACCACACATTCACATCACGAATTTCATAGTTCTGTTTCTACATAATATAGGATTTTTTTCTTTCCAAGTGCAGCACAAATTTCTATATGAGTGCTGGTGCAAAAGAGCAGAAACAACCAAAATATAAGTCATCTATATATAGAGAAAAGTCATGCTTTTGGGTATTATCAAGATAATCTCACCAAACTTTACCAACCTATTCAACAGAGCAGTGATACAATGACGTGGAATTTACTTCATATAAAAGGAGATAGTAAGTTGTTCCGTGCAACACCGAACAGGTCACAGGATCACTAAAATTATATGAACTCCACCTGATTCACTAAGCACAGCAGTTGGCAAGCAGACTGTAGAGACTCTCAGATATCTCCTGGGCAGATTGTTATTCAGCAGATGATTTTTTTATATAACTTAATGTTCAGATATGCTCACCATTCTATCATATTCCAATGTTAGCTTGGCCCAGAAACATATCCAAGAGACATGATGCTACTACAGTAAGCACTTTCTCATAAAGCATTACAATACTTTTATAGATTTCAGGGAACTGAATGAAAATCCTGCAAAAAATTAACAGTTTCTTGAATATTTATTTACATTTTATAAAGTTTCTCTGCAAAGACTACACTAAGGACTTCTGTTACCTGAACTTACACCCAAGGTCTTAATAGTCAAGAATCAGAGGATACCTGACAACAAAATTCTAGATTTATTCCTGCTTCAAAAGTAAAAACTATGTCATGCTTTGTGCAATCTACTTGGTTGAGGAGGAAGTTAAGAGGTATCTCCTTCTAAACGATACCTTGCACTTCGGTGAACAGGAGGACACTCACCATTTTGTATTCCAAGTACAATTTAATCCATTTAATGATAATCGAAGAATATCCCCGGGAGAGGACATGTTGCAACATTTTAACGGAGTAATGGTATCATCATTTTTGTTCCTCATGTTAGAAGAAGGAACAGAGAGCATCGATCCGTAAATAAATGCAAGACTACTAACTTCCGTTCGCTTGCTCGCTCATTGGTTGGTTTGTCGTCCACCATGAATTAATTTGATAGATCAGATAGGAAAATCCCAAATTTCTTCGTTACCTTACATTTTCTATCTTTCTTTATAGAGCTTGTTAAACCGTGATGGAGTGACAGGCCGTAAGACAAAGGTCTGTATTTCTAAGCACTAAAAGCTTAGAACAATACCATTTGCAGGAAAGAATCCTACTCACGAGGAAATTAGGATATCATGGGAAAAAAGAGTTACGGCAACACTTGAACTCCTAGTTAAATCGATGTTTCTAATACAAGCTTCAGCAATTAAACTGACGCATCAATCATCAGGCCCTGCATCCACATCTCGTCAAGGGAGAATAGACAATCCAGATCCCATCTTCCATGTCACACAGATCAGATTGATACAAAATTTCTAAAATTCTAGAAAAAGGAAACTCAATTCAACAACAGTCGACCGATTCTGTACAACAAAACCCTCATGAAATCCAAGAAAAAAAATGAGAGACAGAAACTACATTCTGGATGCTGCTCTGTGCTAAATGACTAAGAAAACAACTAAAACAGATCTCATACATTTCCTTTTCGAATCGAGCATCGGTTATGGTTGCATCTCCTTGACCAACGATTTCATCTGAACGTGGTTTCCTTCAGAAAGAGAAGAAGTCGGCAACGCCTCATAAGATCCGAACCTCCTGATTCCCACAAACTTCACCGCCAGCGCATACGCCGCCACCACGACCACCAGAACGAAGATCACGTGGAACACAAAGACGAGATCGAGAAGGGCAAGGGCGCGGAGCCTCGAGTCCTCCAGATCGCACGTCGTGGAGCCTTCGATGCCAGACGCCACGTCCAGGAGCCGGTGGCAACCCTCGGGAATGAACGCCTCCACATAGAGGGAGAGGCCCGTCTGGAGAACCCAGAGGCCCTGGAGGCAGACGGAGGCCCCGAGGGCGAGGTCAGCGACGAAGATTCTAGGGTTACAGGCGAGGACGAGCGCTAAGGCGGCTGTCGCGGCTGAGACGTTGGAGGCGAGGAACTCGCACTTGCCCTGAATGCCGGAGGTGACGGTGGAGGAGCTGCGGAGGGTGGAGGAGTGGAGGGCGAAGCCTGCAGAAGCGACGAAAAAGAAAAACTCGGATGGGAAGGGGAAGAGGGTGGTGGTTTCGGAAAGGAGGATCGAGAGGGAGAGGACAAGGAAGAAGAGGAGAACGGCCGCAGATTGAAGGGAGGAAAAGCGGTAGACAGGGGTGCTGCCCTTGACGAGGGGGTCAGAGTCAGCGGAGACGAACAGGGTGTACAAAATGGCGACGGAGAGGAAGGCAAGAACAAGGTGGAGCTGGAGGTGGCGAAGACGGGGGTGGAAGGTGATCGGGTGCCAGGGGCGGGCAGCGAACTCGCGAGGGGAGCGGAGGTGATTCTTGGCGGAGCAGACGAGGTGCCAGAGACCCAGAGAGAAGAGGGATGCAGAGGAGAGGATGTTGATGACAAGGACCGCCATCTCCCACCTTCCTTCCTTCGTGCTCTTCCTTCTCTTCCTCTTCTTCCCTCCTTCTTCCTTTGCTGCTGCTACTCTTCTACTTGCGGTTTTCTTCCTCTCCCTTCGCTTTCTTCCTCCAACTCCAATTGGAGAGAGGGAAAACGAAAAGTCTAAAATGTCGCCTTCTTTCTTTATAATAGTTTGGGTTCCAGTCAACCGCGCCAGAGGCCTGCGCTCGCACCCTCACGACAAATCCAAGACAAAGAAGAATGAAACTTTCATCAGACCATTAGAAATTGGTGCATTTTCAATAATCCATTCTCAAATCTCAATCCAATGCATGTTACGTTCTCGTTGTTCAAAAGCTGATGTTCTCTGCATCAATCATGTAGTTCATTTCTGCAGATTTCAACATTATAAGAAAATGCCGAGAACAAGTCCAATACATGTTGGATAGTCATATAAAATGATTAAACATACGGACGACTTTTGTTAACTATATGTTTGTAAATATATCTAGATGGTTAAAGGAAATATCCAAAGGCATGAGTTTCTGAACAGGAAGACCCACAAACCTTTTTCGGCGACTTGTAGTCCTCCAGTATCCATTTTTGAGAGCAGGGTTTTGGTGAATTTTGTATGAAAACTGCCAGAACATTGCCTTCTGGAATTCATTGGAGGACATTTTTCTGAACGAAAACCATGTAGGTGGTGTCAGCATAAATGCCCCGGATGAAAACCACGACATAGATGATCTCTAGCGAGCTTTGGTGGGCCTGTGGCGTAGTCAACTCTATGTAAGCCCTAACAAGAATGATTTATTAAGGATAGAGAGCACCAAGAGAGAGCTCGGGGTCCAAGTAACAGGAATAAGGTTCAACTTGTATCGTTCCAATTTTATTGGATTCCAACTTTGTAACACATCATACGATCATTGATCATCCCACCTGTTCTTCACCTACGCGCTATGGTTGTAAGAAAGATTAGACAATGTGGACTGGAAGCGCCGAAACTGGGACGTCAATGAAAATCAAGAGTCAAGCACGTCGTCTTTAATGATAAAATACGGATTCTTTTCATTGTTGCAATGAGACATTCAACCTAAAACACCAAGAGATTTATTGGGCTGTTCTGGTGGGTAAACCAACTGGTGAAATGTGCCGGTTGGTCCACTTTATATCATCTACAGAACTTGAGAACGGATTAGTTTTCTTTCGTAAGCTTTTCTGAAGTAAGAACGCCATCCAGTATGGCGTCCTTGTTAGGTGGGATCTGTACCAACCTTGTCCAGTGTAGACCCAGCCAGGTGATATCTGCAATTGGCAAGACCGCAGATGTCACCTGCAATTAGCAAGACCACGAAGCAAGATCGTAGAAAAGTACCTCACCTCTGCATGAGAATTGCACAAATTGAAACGAAATTTTGCTTATAAACCAGATCAACTACTTTGGAACTTTACTATCTAGAACTAATGGAGCAGCGTCAAAAATGTACATGGACATACCAAAATTTTTTTGTTACAATAAGTGAATCTGCAATTAGCAGACTATTCTTTGGGCCCACAATCTTTCATCAAATTGGTTGGTTCACAAGCATCACCTATGCTATCTTCCAAAACTTAGTGCCGGACCTGCAAACCTTTGACTATTGTCATATTCATATAATCAAGTAATTGAATGCCATCCAAAGAACCGAAGTAAGAGCTTGAAGTGCTTATTCATGGATCGCAGTTTTGAGTATGACATATGGGTAGCAGCCACCATGCTGATTTTAAACCTGCAGTACCATTCAAGGGTATAAATGATGTAAATAAGCGAAGCACCACTATAAAATCTTGAAGAAATAAGAAAATAGGCCAAAGCTCTATGGATTTTAAACTATCCTTACCTTGTCAGATTATCAAGCCTGACCTTCCACTTTTCCGAAAGGTGGTTCTGAAGATCTAGCAGCCGAGAACTTTGCATCAGTATTTTTGTACAGAATCAATACAGTGTATATGAATAGATATTGAAACTGCTTCCAGAGATGATTTACACAGATTTTGCAACCCTGAAGCAGAATGTTACTGGATCCTTGAGATGCGACTTCCATCATCAGACTATAGAGCAAATAGAAGTAGCTCCCCATGGTATGCCCGAACTCCAAAATGAAAGCTTGCTAGCCTTCCAACTTGGACCTTTTGTTTTAAAAGAAGATATTTATCTTGGACAGATAGACTAATCAGCAGAGCAAAAGAAGTTGTGGACACTGTCCCACCAAAAGCAATTAACATTTAATGAGAGCCGGCATGGCATCATAGAACTCAGCCAAGCATTGAAAGATCCAATTCAGAAGTTGTTCACTTGGTAGCTCAAGAAGCAATTCTGCCTGCAAAAAGACGAAATATCAAAAAGCGGTTGGATAATATAAAAGATCAAACGACAAGTAATTCAAAAAATAATAAGTTTGATCAGACAAGGATAGATATCAGTTAGAAATGTGTTTATGAATAGTGGAGACTGAAGACCAATATATTACGCTTTTTGTCACTTATACAGGTAACCAAGACGGGGGCTCATGTAGCTAAGAAAGAGCAACTATAACCAATCCATAACTTAAATCCATTATGTGCTTCAAATATTCTGTGCTTCAAATATTAACCAGATAATTGTGAATCTGTGATGCATAATGGTTGGAAAATTAATATGCCAAAGAACTTAATGCAGAAGCCAAAACCAAAAAAACAGGTAAAATATATTACCTTTATTTGGTTATCTTCAAATACCAGAGAATTCCGGAAAATATCTGTAGGCATAGACTCTACTATAAGCCTGAAAACCCTTTTACTCATGCTTGTTCTCATACCAACCACCTTTCCAAAGGTATATATCTTACTGATACCAAGGTCTGCAGCCATCCTTCTTACATAAAGCTTCTTCAAAAGTATCTGTGCAAAGAAACACATTTTCAGAAACCACATACAAAACTTGCAGCAGCAAAAAAGCGGAAAAAAGTACACCTCCATTGAACGAGGTTCTTTCCCATATTGACGGCGCAACTGTTCAGTAAATTGCATCAGACTCCAAATATCTTTTCCAGCAGCTTTCTCAGCTTCATTTATTAACTCGACAGGATTCTCTAGACGATTAATATATTCTGATGAAAGCTGGGGCCTTATGTCTATATCAAGCTGTCGAAAAATGAAGAACGACCTTTAGTATCAATATCAAAGTGTTGCCCGTTAAGAAAGCTAAGACAAAGGTGTAAGAAGCACCCATACCTGGACGTTTTTGTAATTAACTGGAACTAATCGATGTTCATCAACCTGGACAGCCAAAATAAGAACATTAAAATTGAACAAGTATATTTTATGGAATAGAAATTACCTATACATGCATCTTTGATTAGTTACATTGAAAATATTCACTTTTCAAATGGCATACCTTCACACCAGCATGTTAAATTACAACATGCTTAAAAATCTAGCACTAGCAGATGTGGTTCGCCACTATAACATACAGATATAGTAGGTTTCTAACAAATTGCTAACTTATGCACGTCTTATAAGTGGAAATTGGTAGAAGACTACATGGCCCATATAGATTTGCTAGTGCAAATGATGACCCAGAAGGGACAGAACAAAACAAATTACCTCCTACAAAAGAAAAGAAAAAAAAAAAGAAGGAAATCAAACGAATGTCCCTTCTGAGTTCAGTATAAAATGAAGTCAAATTACCCAGCTCTTCTGAGTTCAGTATAAAATGAAGTCAAATTACCCTGCTGCAGCTGTATACTTTTGCCAAAATAAACCCCAGGGCATTGGAGAACAGAAAAAGTCAGCAGGTATTTTTAGAGTGTAGACACAAGCCACAAGTACTTCCAAGAAACACAAAACTAGATGTACTTGTGCAGCTCCCAGGACCTAAGAGTAAAGCATATTGGCTGACAATTTTGGAGAAGATATAATCACTGAATTGACTGGTGATAGCAAAAAGGGAATAGAAGGCCTGAAATAGGAAGAGTTTCAGAAAGTAAATCCTAGGTACCAATTCTTTTCTTTCAATTTCAAACAAATGCAAGGACGACAAGGAAAAACCTATTCCTTCTTTGTGCCTTTTCATTTAACCTTTTTCTTTTTTGGCATAACAAGCATCAGGTGTTGTCAAGCAAGAGAATGCTCAGTCTTGGTGAACATTTTAATCTGACAAGTACCTTGGACAAGCTCTCAAACAGCATCTCAAAGAAGAGATCTATGCCAACATTTCCAACATCGCCAGTCTGTTGTTCACCAAAAATATTTCCAAACCCTCTGATTGCCATGTCTCTCTCTGCAAGATTAAAACCTTGACCAAGATCACGGCATTCTTCAAGAGCTGCAAGTCTCTCCTGTTGTTCAAAAGAGAAAATTAAAGATGGCCACAGAATAGAAAAAATACCACCCCAACCCTCTCTCCCTCTTATATATATATATATATGTGTGTGTGTGTGTGTGTGTGTGTGTGTGTGAACAAATTTGGACTCACGCTCTGTGTGTAAACATGTGTATCATGCACACTAACACATATAGACTCACACTCGTTTTGAACCTATAATTTTCCTCCTCTTCAACACATAAATACATCTAGATGAATGGTGGACCAGACCTTCCATCAGCTAAAATAAGTCCAGCTAGTTTTATAGAAATAAGAAGGATCCTCGCAGGCCATACCAGCCTTACCCGATTGAACATTAAATACCATTGGTCTATTAATTACCCAAAAAAGAAAAAAGAAAAGGACTCCCTGTAATTAACAACAGTCAACCTTAAATAAGAGTACACTATAAAAAACAGTGAAGGAGAGGGTTATGCCTTTAAAGATGGATCGTTTGAGAGAAAAATGGACAGCTTGGGATACTTAAGTGTTCTGTTTATGAAGAACCACAATCATTGTGCTGATCATGGTTAGTCTAAAGGATTTCTAAAGGAAGGACAGATATGCAATTGCATCAGAAGCATAGGGATCGATGCACAAAACTTCAAAGAGGGACTAATTTGCAAAACAGTTGATACAATAATGCTAGAGGAATAAGTTTTATCATAGAGAACTTCATTGTAGAATGTCTTCTAAATATGTGATAAGCACTGCATTACAGAATGTGTTTTAAATAGTGCTGGAAACGGTTGACAACATACCAATGCTTGATCCGATAGTGTTGCTTTATCAGGATAAAATAAATATGCATGTGCTTCTTTGTCTGCTCTTCCAACTCTTCCACGAAGCTACAATGAGACAAAATGATGGTAAGCATTTGAAAGGGTCTAATTCTTTGGCTTCAAATATCAAATGATAGACCATTCAGAACCATGACAATCAAATCAAGGAAGTTCTGCAAAAATGCACTCAATTTTCAATTGGATCCAATTTGGTCACTGTACAATGTATATACTTTTCTACATTTAACTGTTAGATATTATGCATGTAGAACTATATCTATCAGTATACATGCATGCATGCCTACATACTTACATTACACACGCATATATGTATTTCAGTATTTGTATACAGGACTTTATGTAATCTATTTTTCCTTTTTCTTTTTGTTATTTTAACAATTTATTTTTTTCGGTCAAGAATGACCTTCACCCAAGGCTGAACTAGCTAGATCTTTATAGGCATATCAATACTCTCCCAAATTAAGCTGATCCATTGTTTTTTGGACCCTATTTTGTGTCTAGATCCTACTTATTGCTTTTGTTCCACATTCTCAGTTTTAGACCCTTATATCGTTTATTATCGTGGGCTTCTTTTGGATCCCCAATCCAATAAAGGGCATGTTCCTTTGCAGGATGATTAATTTTGAAGTGATTAAGAATTATTTTGCCCTACTTTCATTGTTAATTTCCACTTTCCCCTTATTTCATGTTATTCAATTTGCCTTTGATGCTCTGTCAGTTCATCTTCTCACAGGAGTAGAGCGATGACATCTAATCACTGCATTAAAAATCATGAAGTCCTAAAAATATTTCCAGTTGTCCAGCCGGGTCATTTTTGAGATGAAGAATATCATGTCTAATTCAATCTCAACTGCATACATCTTTTATTGGGAAGGTAATAACAAAAAGCAGATGCAGGTTAGACATTGGTCATCTCCTAATACCAGTTGTCCAGACTCCAGATATCTTCCGCAGGTAATTTAGCAATTTATGTCTGTAGCTCACTCTTCCAAGAGTCCTCCACTTGGTAATTTGTTTGCTAAATGAAGTAAAGAATACATTTTTCCACATGGTAAGACAGCTTATATTCTTCCATTCACTCCTCCTTGTATTGATCGGCACTTGTTCAGATTAATCAGCAAGGAACTACTCCTATAGCTTCCAAAACTATGAATCAAAATGATAAAACTGAAATTACAGACACAAATAGACAGATGCATGAGAACTTTGTCATATGGGAATGAATACCAAACGTGCAAGTATAGGGATGAATACACACATTCACCTATAAGATCATAACACAGTAGACATAAAGTCTGTCATCCAGTGATTTGTACAATTTTTCATCTTTAAGATTTCTTACCAGATCAAATATTCAGTTGTACATAATTGAGCACAGGAACTCAAAGCTTCATCTACTATGCAAGAACAGAACAATCGTTTCCAAAAGAAAAACTTTTACCATCACTAAAAATGACTATAGTCGGATTCCCAAAATAGACAGGGTCTTAATTATGCAAACATGAAAATGAAATCTTGGACTGGCCTACTAAAATAGCAGGTTACATTATGATCAGTGGAAATGGAAAAGGAAAACAAGACCAACAGCAAGTATGCATATAGCACATATTCTTTTACCATACAAACAGATCCATGATGTAATAATGTATGTTGCACAGAACAAGATATATGAAAAGATAAACCAAACCTGATATAGTTGTGCAAGTCCAAACTTGTGAACGTCTTGAACAATAATTGTATTGGCATTTTGGATGTCAAGACCGCTTTCAACTATATTTGTGCAAACAAGAATTTTTGTCTCCCCGAGTGCAAACTTTTCCATTGTATCTTCTAGTAGCTTAGAGTATTGCTGTAGAAAAAGAGATGGATTAGCTTAAGGAGGGAAGGAAGCACAATTTTTCCCATTGTATCTTGAGTAGCTTAGAGTATTTCTCTAGAAAAAGAGATGGAATAGCGTAAGAAGAAGGAAGCTATATTATCAAGAAGAATATCGCCGGCAGTTGGACAATACTGACAAAAGTTTTTTTTTAAAAAAAAAAACATTACAAATCCAACTGATAAAAATTAGGTAATATTGTTAATGCCAACAAAGAAAAAGCATAATAACTTATATTTAAGGATGGTAAAATAGGAAATCCTGACAATAAGATAAATATATTTGCCTGTTGGATATAATAGCATGCCTATCTTTATATTGTTAAATGGATCAGAAAGTCCACAAAGTACTATCTAACAATAGCAAAGCATGGAAGTTATCACAAGCATCACACCAGATAGTTAAAATGGAAACTGATAATCTACAATAGGTAGAGGACTACCAATATCTGTGAGAGATTAACTAAAGTCCAAACATCAAAGCATAAGAAATTGAGACATCTAGCCAATGTTTAACACATAAAGTGTAACACCCCAGATGTTTAGTCCCATATCGAAGATTGTGAGGGATCTTCAAGGGCAAACTGCAGCCTACAGTCATAACCAAACAGGCATGTGATGAAAACACATGAAAATTTTACAAGTACAACAACCACAACCAAACAGAAAACTAAACATATTTTAGAATGTAAAAAGATGAATTACTTTGCCATGGGCAATTGCTATTGGAACATCTGGAAATGATTGCTCAAGAAAATCTACCACATCCTCAAGTCCTGTACAATTGGAACAGCATCCATTAACAATTACTAGAAAATTCATAAAGGTAGCATAGAACCCAAAATGTTGAAACAAAGATCGTAATACGTAAAACTGATACACTTGGATGTTTTCCAATAATCTGTCAATAGGATAATAATCAACACTTGCAAAAATTTGCAAATTTAAAGAAGGAAATCTTGCTTTAATAAATGAGTGCTGATTACCCTTAATTCGTGGCAAAACATAGAAAACTTGACCACCACGAGCAAGCTCAAAGTTGATTGCTGAAAGAACCTTTTCCTCACTAAATGGTGAAAGATGAGTTTTTATTGGAACTCTTTCCGGAGGAGGAGTCGCAATTAAACTGAAAGGCGAATAACCAATTGCTCAAGGAAAGAAAACCAAGTTGGTATACAGTTGTATTGCAAAGCAACATGTATAACTAGAAACAACAAACACATCAATAGCAAGAGAGAGATTAAATTTGAAGAACAAATAATAAATGGATGTCCACAAGCCTCTCTTTTCAGTTTCTCCTCACTTTTCTCAATCAAACGTCTGCCATGTCTATCCTATTCAGTTTTTTTATGTTTTCATAGTGATAGTGTCAAGCCATCATCAACCTAGGTATCCTGGCTTATCAAATGAGGAGACAGAATTCACATAGTTGGAAATGTCTTAAGCTAAAGCCTGAGCATAATCTACAACCAGTGAAGAGTACCTTGCATCACGAAACCCTGTCAATGCCAAGTAAAGTGTCCGTGGTATAGGTGTTGCAGAAAGAGTAAGAACATCTACTGATGTCTTGAATGAAGCTATTCTCTCCTTTTGCTTCACACCAAATCTCTATAAGGCCAGAACCAGAAGATATGAAGGTTAAAAAAAGAGAGGAATGAGATATGCATACCAGTCATTGTTTCACATGAAATATGCACTTTAAAGAAAAGGGAAATAAAAAATGGTGCAAGAAAACTTGCACAAAGCAAATCAATATAAAAGAAACTATGCTTCAACAATCATAGTTTTCAAAGGTGCACAGGATCATGAAGCATACAAAAATAATAAAGATGTCGTAAGCCTTGAGTCAGTCCAAAACAACTACTGAGATATAAAGTTCACATAAACTACAGTAGACTCGCGCTCTTTTAATGTTTTTTGAAATGCAAATTCTAGTGCCTAAATTGCTGGCATACATTTTTATTCATAGATTTTTCACATAGAATTTGAACCATTATCAGTGGCATTCCGATAAGTTGCATATGAAAATCATCACAAATTTGTTATCTGTAAAGCTAACACACCTGTTCCTCATCAACAACAAGAAGGCCAAGATTGTTATAAACCACACGAGTTCCAAGAAGGGCATGTGTTCCAACAACGATGTCCAGCAGGCCTTGTCTAATCATTGCAAGATACTCCTCTTTTTCGGCTTTTGTCTGAAAATGGCATGACAATATAGGTTAGTGCAGATGTATACAATTCCACATGTAGATCACACTACAGATCCAGTAATTACTTTGGCCTTCTCCTTGCACAGTTTTGTACATTCATAAATGGTTTAAACTTTAAATGACACTACGGTGATGGGAACACTATCTCTGCCAATTTCTAGCACTTCTTTGCCAAATCTGGTTTCTCAAAATGGCCTACTCCCCAAGTGAGTTAAAGAATCATATGGAATTTCTACACTTGGATCAGCTTGCAATGCAACCACATGCTGGAACCACTCCCTTGCAACATCTACAGACATCCAATTTGACATTTTTACATGACTTCATATCTTTTCCCAGCATCAAAAGATCCAGAATCAAGGCATAACAGAAATTGATGAAGGACAAAACATTAAAAAATGTTCAACATGGTTCCATCCTGCCAGTCATTAAGCTCATCTATCGGTTGCAAGTTCAAACACAAGAAGGACAAGAAAGCTATTCTTAGCTTGTAATGTGCACACGTAGGGGTCTGTGCGTCACAGAGAAAGAGAGTAAGAGAAAGAGCATTGGTAACAAAGTTTTACCTCAAAACTGCTAAATGTACCTCCCTAACCAAAGGGGTAAAACCATACTTTCAATGTGTATTTTAAGGAAGTGGATTTTAGAATAACAGCAGCAGTTACCAGAAGATGTGCTAATGAATTTCCAAGAATTTACACACCTGGAACCTGCTTAGAAGTCCGACCTTAATATCAGGATACCGAGCAAAGCGTTCAGAAATAACTTCATAGTGTTGCTTAGCGAGTACAATTGTTGGTGCTAGAACCATGGCCTGCTTTCCTGCTGCAATGATGCAGAATATAGCCCTAAGAGCAACTTCAGTTTTACCAAATCCAACATCCCCACAAATCAATCTGTCCATTGGAGTCTCTCTCTCTGTCAAGTCTTTGTAAACATCAAGAAAGGCCTGTAACCAAAACCAGAATATGTAGACTTAGAAAGAAATCCAGGAAGTGAACCTGTCATGGATATAGTGGAACACATCAATCTATATCACTACATTGGTTCAAAACCTTCAGACTTGTCCAAGTAGAAAAATTGGAAGAACATTATACCGTACTGTGAAGTAGGCACTTATGAATATCAAACACAAGCTTTACAATATGACTCTGAAGTAGCACTTTTAGCATAATACGTGCATTAAAATTATTTTTTTTGGAAACTCAATAGAGCTGCCTTCAGCAGGCCAGTGCGTGACAGAGTATCTTTCTTTGGTCAGAATGTGAACTTTTGGTTATTAAATAAGGGTGTAAAGAAATTTTGATGAATTATACCTGTTCTTGATCTGGAGTAGGTTTATATGGAAACTGAGCAGCAAATTCATCCAGTGCAGGAGTTTTAGGATATGGTGGTCTTTTTTGCTTGAGCCTGTGCAGATACAGCTCCATCAAATCAACAATCATTTTCTGGACAGCGAACTTTCCCTTTATCCTTCTCTTTTCCCAGGCACTAGGGTCACTTAATTTGCTCAACGCCCGTGGTTTTTTTGTCTCATTGGGGCTGTTCAAGGATACAACAAAATGAAATTTGTTAATCAACGACTGCAGTACAAGAAGAATATAAAACTGTTGATAGAGGTCTTCAATGTCCAATCGTCTAAAGGTTTGGTGGTTAAAACTAGTGATTAGTTGTTTCCACCAGTCGCCTAAGTCAGGCCAGGCACCAGTCAGCAGACTAGACTCTACCTCCAATTCGGCTGGTCCACCAATTTGGTCGATTAGTTGAGGAGTAGTCGGTAACATGGCTCTTCTGAAAAAGATGTCCTTTAAAAATATCAAAATATGGTTTTTGATTATATATACACACACAGATATATATGAGCGTGCATAGATGTAAATATAATATATAGAGAGCACAAAATATAAAAAAATACAGAATAGACAGAAGAGAATAAATAAATAAATATATATATAACTTAGAAACTTTTTATGGTGCACCTAAAACGTGTCGCTCTAAATACGTATGTATGAGTCTATGCGTCCATTCAATTAATTTTAGTGACTTAGCAATTGGTTTGCAAGTCGTTTATACCAGAGATCTTTGTCAGAGAGGAGTAAAAGAAATCGTAGAAGATAACTAAACATGAAGCATTATATTAATGGATGTAGAAACCTGCCGAGAGAATTCATGAGACCCTAAATCATTATCTTCCCGGTATAGCTGAAGTCCCGATCCGCGGTTCCGAACTCACATGGCCAAGTTACTTCTCTTTTCACTTGCACTGGACCATTCAGTATATGGGAAGCGTGTTTCACTGCAACAAGCTATAATCACCACGCTTTGAATTCAAAATATGGAGGTATTGTGAGAAACTCCAAATACCTGCTTATCTTATACATACCAGGAACGTATATTGTAACATTCGAACAAAACTGGGTTAGACGAGGGCGTCTCGAGCCACTAATGAAGGCGGCACACATGAATTTCAAGGCATCGAAGGAAGCATTGAACTCTCAAATCGAGAATTTGACCATTCACCTCATGCATTTAGTTCAGTCGTCCAGAGAAACAACTCACAGGCTATATCGGTAGAGCATCCGAGCAGCTTGTTTGACAGGAAGTTTCGCCATTCCGTCCGCATACTCGATGAAGACGCACTCGACCGGCTCCGTGGAGCCTTTCCTAACGTCGAACCGTGTTCCAACGAACCGCCCGATTCCAACCTTCTTGTGAACAACATAGTCGCCCGGCCTGAGAGTGTAAGGATCGACCTTGTAGCTGAAACCTTCACCAGCCCCCTCCTTCTCCCCTTTCAACTTGCGCAACCCCCGCTGCTGCTGCATCTTCACCATCTGAATGTACTTATCGGCCTCCGCAGAGGCCATCGTCGTCTGGGGGCCCTCACGTTTGCCCGAGCTTTCCCGGCGGATCTTCTCGTGTAGAATTGAAATGTCATCATGCTCGTCGCTTATCCTCTCCCGCCCATTGGCTTTCACCGTGCGAGCAACCGGAATTCCTTGTGTAACTACGGCCCTAACCCTTGATGAGAGGGGCCTCCTCCGGCACCGCGCGCAGCATTCTCGCTCGACAGCCTTACGGAGAGCAAGGGAAAAACTGAATCCGAAGCAGAACGACGGCGAGGGGTCGGAGCGCGAGCGCGAGAGCGAGAGAGGGAGGAGGGTGGTCCCGAGGGAAGCCATCTGGGATTCACAGAGAAGCGAAACGGACAGGTATCAACGAGAATTGGAGGGTTGCCGCCATGAATGGTTGGGTCGGATGAATATGAGGCGCGCCGTCGTCGGGATTCTTCCTTCCTCCCCTTCTCTTCCTGAAGAGGGAAGAAGATATTTGAAGGCTCCGGCGAACACTATCCACTAGCAGAGCTTGGCAGGAGTTTTTTGAAGTCAACCAAATTACTTTAACGCCCTCGTCAATAAATTATCTCTTGACGGTTTGGTCCGTTTTAGCGCTATAAACCACACACAGGGTGGGTTGTTTGCCGTTAGGACATTATGAGAAAAATCTATTTAAATTATTTTTATCGAGCAAACTGAAAAATTATTGAGGACCTTCAACTTAATGCCTTTCACACTTCCTCTAGTTCTTCCTTTTTTTCAGAAAAAGTAAAATGGAAAACCATGTTCTTCTTTTAAATTAAATTGAGACCTCCTGGATATTTGGCATAGTTCAAATTGCAATTATCACTGGGTTCAACTTCTTAGATATAAAGCATTTGCTGGCCAAAAAGGTCTGGAGACCATTTTTTCTCTTTATTATGATATTTCTGGAAGAATCAGTCTTGAACCCTCTTGATAGCAGCGCTGGACGTTCTCCAGCTACTTTCCAATTTCTACACCAGCATCACCTTGAGCAAAGGAATGGCACCGTCCTTTAAACTGCTCACTGTTCATTATTAATGGAATGTTGGGCACTTTTAATCGAAGTGAAGATGAGGGCGCCACCCCTTTCATTTTGGTTTTCAGGCCATGAAAGCCTTTGATTCGAGTTGTCCTTGTACGTCTTTGCTAGTGCATCTTATTAGAACACTATAATCCTCCGAAAGTCGATCCGTGCCCATGTTTTTGCCAACTCCAACAGATAGTGACCTGAATTCTATCATTTCAGGATGTTGATCACTTCTTTGAAGGCATTCCTGAAGCAAGCTCCTTTTGAAGTATTTTAAGCTGATGAATCTATGTAGCAGCAGAAGCGTTTCTTAAACACCAGCCACCACTGCGGCTCCGCTCTAACAATTAGAGTGGCTGACGATAGCTACCCCGTCGACAAGTATGGTTTCATAGTTCGTATCACGTAGCAGCCTCAAAGCTCACCATTATTAAGAAAAGAACACTAGAAACAGAGTCAATGGCTGGAATTATGGTAAGAAAACTTAAGAACAAGAGTGCAGACGAATAAGGCTGTTCCATGATGCAAAGAGTAAAATCAATCATGTGTTTGTCCTCCAAATTTCGATGTTGTCTGTCTGAAAAAAGGAGCAAAATTTTCATTTGCATGGTCAAATGTCAAATAATCATCTGCAGTTCATCTATGTTATTTAACACAGAAAGTTCGTTTGTGTCGATTGTGGAACACTGGCAAAAGGAGCGTGCGACTTGGAGAAGAAATGATACAACAAACCGAGAAAAGATGACGACTGAACTAACAAGTAACCAAGCGTTGCCTAGCTCATTAATGGAAATCTAAGCACCAACTAAACCCACTCTTTCCCTCCCGATTTTTTTTTTTTTTTAAGTCGCATTTTGCTGCGCAATTCTTATAATCAAGAGGTGCACCACAGATTTTGTGGGCAAATAATAACAAACTTACTAGAACATCTGGGATTCCACATATGCACAAATAATTAAATGCTCGCAGCAGCATTTTGTTGAACGTGTAAATGGAACTGATGCATGTGCATACACCACATTACCAGAAATCTTTGCATGTACAAGATCCATTATTAAAATGGTGAAAACGGCTCTGATCTCTCACAACAATCTCTCTCTCATAAATTTTAGAAATTAAGCTTATCACAGCATGACAGTCACTACATATGCGGAGATTCTTAACTATCCTCACAGTTGTATGTGGACCGGAATTTAGTAAGCTAAAAGCGAGTGCTAGTCTCTCACTATGATAAGATGTCTCCTTTTGACCATATCCGTCACTTTTGTGGCCGACCATCTTCAGTTTTCCACTCATTTCTTCCAACATTGATGAGATCTCTTTGTTTTGAAGAGTCGAGCTACTCCTTGCAGTAAACTCATGAACCTTGCCATGCAATTCCACCGAACTACAACCAGGATCTTTCCTCAAATTCCTCTTAGTCATCTCCTTCCTCACTTTAATGGCATCCTTCCGAAGGCCAAAATCAGTGTAAATGTTTGATAAGGCCACATAAGATGCACTATTACAAGGCTCCAATTCAATCAATCTTGTAGCTGCATATTTTCCCAGTTCGAGATTCCCATGATTCCTACAAGAACCAAGCAAGGAACCCCAAATGGCTACATCAACTTTCATGGGCATACTATCTATAATTTCTATTGCCGTGTCAAAAAGTCCTGCGCGGCCTAGTAGATCAATCATGCAGCCATAGTGTTTAACATTTGGTGCCACACAAAATTCTTCATTCATCAATTTGAAATACAGAAGACCTTCGTCCACCAGACCTGAATGGCTGCAGGCACTTAAAACACCAACAAAGGTGTTTGAGTCGGGCTTCAAGCCCGATCTTTGCATGGCCAGGAATGCTTTTATTGCTTCCTTTCCACGCCCATGCATAGCAAGACCTGCGATCCTGGCGTTCCATGTTATGGTTGTAGGTTCTTGAATGGTCTCATATATTTGAAGAGCTTTCTCTATATCTCCACACCGGGAATACATATCAGCAAGAGCTGAGGCTAAGACAGAATCAAATTCTATTTTGTGCTTCCCAATATATCCGTGGATCCATCTCCCTTGATCAAGGGCTCCTAAATGTGCAACAGCAGGTAGAACACTAACCAACGCAACCTTGTTAGGATTCACATTGGCTTTCTGCATTGCTTGAAACAATCGCAGTGCCTGCTTGTAATCACCGCACTGCACGTAGCCCGATATCATGGAAGTCCAGGAGATGACATTCTTCTGCGGCATTTGGTCGAACAGCTTGCGCGCAATTCCAGCTTCCCCTGCTTTTACATACAAATCGATTACGACATTCCAAGAAACCACATCTTTCTGAAGCATCTGATCAAACAATTCACAGGCAACCTCAATCTTCCCTGCTCTACCATACCCAGCAATCAGAGTGTTCCAAGAGCTCACCATTTTCTCAGAAATCCGATCGAACATTTGCCTTGCAGCATCCATATTCCCAACCGATGCATACAAATGCGTCAGACTGTTCTGCACAAACACGTCCTTATCGAGCCCCATCTTAACCACTCTACAGTGCACCTGCCTCCCTTCTTCCACCACGTCGAGCTCGCTACAACTCTTCAGCACGAAAGGGTACGTGTAGTTGTCTCCCATTTCACCAGTGCCCACCATTCTAAGAAAGAAATCGAGGGCCTCCTCAGGGAGACCATGCTTCACAAACCCTCCGAGCATGGCATTCCACATGAAGGAATTGGGTTCCTCAACGTCGGAAAAAACGGATCTAGCGTAGTCCAGACTACCGAAGTCTCTTGTTGCGGAAAAGACGATGAGCCGGCTGGCAGCCAGAGTGTCCCGTGAGAGGCCGGTTTTCACCATTCGGGCGTGGACCTGGCGAAGCTCGGCCATGTTGGTGCACATCTCGAGGAGGCAAATGCTCGGGTTTCGCCTTATCGACCTGTTATACGCCGCCAAATTGGTGACCAGGTCGATGTTGGTGCAGGAAGATGCTGGAGCAGCCATTCTGGTGAAGGAGACGACAGGCCTTTCACCTTTGGAGGCAGATTTCAGAAACGAGCCTTACCGATTTAAGGTTCGGTTTGCGTCCCCAACGACTGCACTCTCTAAAAGGTCGAGAGAGAGAGAAAGAGAGTGCAAAAGAGTATTGAGACAAGAAATCCAAGTTAAGCCTATATGAAATGGTTTCATCGACTTCATTAATAATTTATAACATATCGTATGCAAATTTGTTTTCTGAAGTTGCCATTTACTATTTCAAAAAATAACCTACCATAGGCATAAATTATATTGACAGACCAACCTATAATCTTGGGAATTATATATGAGAATTATCTGATTTTGTCACTCAAAGCACAATAACTCATTACTAAAAATAATAAACGGTCACCAATTTCCCAATAGCAACTATTCTCTAGTGACAGATTTAGTTTCACCCTTAATTTTTGAGGACATGAAGTCGGAGATGCTTTACTTGTTATTGAGAAATCCAACATTCTGAAAGACTTCTAATCTTAGGGTAAATATATTTTTTTGTTACTTTTAACTGGCACCGATACTTTAGCTACAAATAATTGCATGTCTTGAAATGGTGCTGATCTGTTTTATATAACATCCTTTTCTTGTCATCTTAAAGGTCATCATTTGATGAATATGCGAATGGACGTCAACTGACGAGAAAATGAACATTGAAAAACATACTTTTAGATGAATACAACCAGAGCAGAGGCGAAGAGAGAAGCCAGAGAAGGCATAGCCCCTGAGGCGGAGCCAGGGAGGGCCAAGTCTTAATATGTTTATTTTATATAAAAATTTTGAAAATTAGATTTCGACCCTTTTAAAATTTTAAAAATATAATTCAAAACTACATTCTGAAAAACTATAATGCGACCATGTTGGCTCTGCCTCCAGCCAGTGACCCAGCTTCCTCGAATAAAAGGTTTCCTTTCACATGTGTATATATTAAGATCAGTTCACATGTAAGTATAGATACATAGGCCTCATGACTACAACAAACAACCAAGTCCTCTTGACACAAAAAGAGAAGGGAAATCTCTACAACAAGAAGAAGAAAAAATATCTTATAAAAGTTGATCATCTAACATGTTTCAACATCAATATGAACATTCATTTCACGTCCCTTGCCGATGCTGCCGCGCCCATATGGTTCTTCCACCTTCACCTGATCACAGACCAAAAGGCTCCACCCCAACCGTCTTCAAGCACTCCACTGGCCTCTGGCTACCAAAAAACGACAAGAGTGAGCTTGATTTTAGCATTGAGAAAGAGATATGGCAAGGAAGATCAGATGATGAGTTACTAAGAGAAGGGGTCTCCACGGATGGGGTGGGGAAGAACTTGTCCTCTGCGGGGGCCCTGGAGATGAGCCAGCCTCCTGAAGAAAGAGTTGGAGAAGAAGGCGTAGGATGTCTGCGCCACATCATCCGGTTCCTTCACCTCCGGTATCGTCTCCCTCCTCCTCTTGTCCACCGACACGTTTGGTGCATACAGCAGCTGGTGTCTCGCAGTGTAGAGTCCCAACGACGCAGCCAGCAGTATCATCCCAAACGCCGCTGCCACCGGCGTGAACTCCCCGTTCATATGCCTGCCATTCATGACCTCCTTAAACATATACATATCTAGAAAACAGAAGTGAAACAGAAACAAATATGAAAGTGGAAGGGTGAGCTTACTTCAGGCCGGTCTCCAGCTTGTGGAGGAGACTCACACGGTGAGCAGGGGAAGCATATGTGCTCATCTGTGGTGCAGTAGTCCCTCGACCCCAACTAAGCTTCCCCTGAATCCTGCTTATAATTGCTCTCCAGTAACTCTGCAAACCAATTACAACCCATAATCATCGAACTGTCATTATATGTGTGAGAGACACACAGACAGAGAGATTTGTTAACAGTACAACTCAAAAGGAAGGAAAGAAGGTTGATGTATTTGCATTGTTCATGAGAGGGAGAGAAAGAGAGAGAGAGAGATTTACTGTTGTTGCAGGAACCATTTGTTGGAAGTTCGAATTAGCAGGAAGAAGAAACGATGCGTTTATCCTATGGTTCAGTACTCTTTGAGAGGAGGAGGAGGAGGAGGTTCTAGAGAACCGAGGAGCTTGACTGACTGACAAGTGGCGGTCCAGTGAAACGTGCGTGTCGCACGACGGAGAACTGTTTGCAATTTGCAACCAAAATCTCGCGAGTGTAGACCGCCACCTCATACATCTTATCAGTTGAGCTACCCGCTATTGCCGGTGATCTAGACCGAAACCTGAACCGCCATTAGGCCAGACCTGAGCGTTTCGGTTCGGTTCGGTTCGGGTGAGGGCGATCGAACCAGATGTCATTGGATCCATGGATTTGGATTCAAGCCGATCCTCATAACATTTCAATGCCTTCCATCTTTGATCTCCAGATATGGCTGACAACTATATATATATACACACCTAAACACACAGTTAATCAAATATTTAAGTGTATTGATGTAGTGCTAAACTTAGAAACCCTTTTTGGAAGGATTCATCAAATGCTTAAATAATAGTCTCTAAGGTCATCAAATATTTACAGGTTTAAAAAATTATTTGGACATCTAGAAGCACCAACTTAAAGTACAAAGTACTATTTCACTTTACGTTGCTACAATGTTCGGATAAAAAAGTGACTTCATGAAATTGACATTCAGGTTATAATTGTAGTCGTAAAGAAACTCCAATATTTGACTTTTGAAGCGGAATTGCGCTGCAGTTGCACAATTATAATATTTACTTCGCTCATCAGTTGCTTCCAGCTCCATAATACTGTACCAAGTCTAATCGAAAAGATCTCACTTACCCAAAAAAAATGACTAACTTCCGTTTTACACTGTTGGAAAGGTTCATGGCTTCACGGTCTTGCATAATATATTAAACAAATCCAGCCAGGAGTGACAAGTACTGACTTTTTCTTTCTTTTTCTTGAGTGTGTTTGATTACCGCGAATTTGAGATCCATGGTTTTGAAATGGATATTCACATGCTGAAATCCACACCACAGTTTGATAAAATTGTAGTTAGTTTGATAAAACTGTGGATTTCAAATCGAGAGGATTTTAAATCCATTATTTTTACATTACATCATGGATTGATATTCACATGCTGAAATCCACACCACAGTTTGATAAAATTGTAGTTAGTTTCATAAAACCGTGGACTCTCGAATCTAAGATCCATGAGGAATCACATGCAACCTCAAAGAAAAAAGAAAAAAAAGTAACATCGTCTAATAACAATCATAAGGCTGGTAGACAGCCAATCCCAATATGGTGTGAAACCAAATTAAATTCACATCCCAACCTGTTATATTTCGGTTGACTTTTAAAATGTAAGGGCATTAGATATAAGATATTTGTTTACACTAAAGATGATATGAATCCCAATCCAATAAGATATTTATGGATATCTGAATCTAAATTTGTATCTGAGTGGATGTTTTTTTAGATCTGAATCCGATTTGATTTTTTATTTGGATATTAATTTTTTTTATATCTATTTTTTTTTTTCAAAATAGTTCAATCGTGTAGCTTGTCTAAATTGAATATATTGACATCCTAAGCACTTGAGTACATTTTTTTCAATATAAAGGCCAAAAACTTTCGAACAGTTTGACCATTACCTCCATAATAGCGACAGCTGTTTTCACGGTGGAGACCCGCTAACCATTACCTAATGCCAGCTCGACTTGGATTTGGACCGGTACGCGGCCTACACCACATTCTGGCTCATTCCCACTCTTGAATAGTGATCCAATCAGACACCATAATTTAACCCGTTTGTCAATCATGGATCGTGCTTTCCTCACTGGCGGCCGCCCCGCGATAATACAAGCGAAATTCCAAACGCAACTCGTGATGAGACCAAGTCATAGCGGTGGTTGAGTCAAGATATTGATATTTTAGTCACTTCTTGTACTGTGACTCTAAGGCCAATCACAAAGCTCTTCAGTCGTTATTTATAAGCAAAGAGTTTCATGTTTGCAGATCTTGTCTTTTGTTGTAATGGCCACTGAAAAGACGAGCTTTCTAGTGCACCGCCTGACAACTTAGCAATTCACGCCCGAACGGGGCTGAACATGCGAAGCTTGTAACTCAAAAATGGATGAGATAAGAGACCGGAAGAATGTGGCTCAACTAATTGGGTAACTAAGCACTGGTTCCAATCTCAGTAGTGCTCACGGTATCAGAACACCTCTTGTTTGCCACATCCAACAAGAAAAACGCTGATCAAAGAAATGCTCCTCCAGGATCACAAGGATTTGAGACGGTCTCGCGGGCTGGAATTCAATCCGACGTGACCGACAAAAAAAAATAAAAAAGAAGAGAAACAAGAAAGCAGCATGGTAGTCTTTCTGGACTTGAAAAGGGGATAAAAAGACAAAACATACTTCATTAGTTCAAAGGTTGCAAACCACAGACCTAGCATATAGGCCATAGATTACCACCACAACTCATATACGCAGTAGAGAACCATTCTGGTTGCTACCTTTAAAATTTTATACAACGTTTGATGATTGATCATCATACTGTACATATGAAATGCTGAACTCGATTCAATTTTCATAATTCCAGAGACTGACATGAAATCCTAAAATGCACTAACTGCTCTCAAATCGCTTATCTACAACATGACTCGAGTGATTGTTAGACACGAGTAAACTGCAAGAAGGTTTAATGCAACTCATGGGTGACCTACTAATCCGTACATTTACAGGAATAATACTCCATTTCTTTCTCTTGGCTGGAAACGACTCTGGTAAGGGGCTAGGGGCATGGCTAGCATGGTTCTGGCATGGGTTGGGCAAGGCCGGGCATGTTATTGGGCCTAGGCGAGTGCCGGAACAAAGCGGTGAGACTTGGAGTTACTGCAAGCAAAGCCCTCGATCCTCACCATGGGCTTCCCTCCAAATGAGGCGCCACATGATGAAGAGCGGTTCTCCACTCTCGCTGATGGTTTTCCTCCAAGAGAACTTTCAAAAGGAGAATTGTATGCTCGCGACTGGTTGACGAATTCAACATCGTGAACCATGGGGTTGTTGGTTCGAGCAGGAGGTGATCCACAGAAGTAGTTCGTCAGATTGCTCCCTTCATCATTGTCTGGACCATTCTGCAAAAGGGTATCGCAAGCGTAAGGACAGATGCTTTCTTCTGCAGTATATGCACATTCCTGGCCTATGCACAGGTAAAGCCACATACCTTAGTCAAGATTATATCGAGTATCTCAAAACTGGCGTCTTCTCTCTGCTCAGTCGGTTTTCTGCAATGCCGATAAACATGACTTAGAGACCATCAATGCAGAAACATCTCTCTCTCTCTCTCTCTCTCTCTCTGAGCTCAAACCCAGTGGGGATAAAAAGAAGAAGAAGAAGAAGAAGTTCACATCAGTGTGCCCGAAATGAAATGGATCATCACACCTTTGCGTGTTGCAGCGGTATCCATCATAACAACTTGAAATAAAGGACGCAGGAGCAGCTCGGCGAGGTTCTGGACGAATGATATTCTCTGCGGTTGGATCGAGAATAGCACCGCCTTGTTTCCCTCTTGCACTCAAGTCGGACATACATTCTAGTGCATTTACTGTAGCAATCTGATGCAGTGCAACGTATTTCATCTGGAAGCATTCCATTTTATTTGTTTCTGCAGAACATGAAAAAAGGGGGGAAAAATAAGAAAATCATCGACGACAGTAAAACAGTCGTTACAACTATGAAATCATGCATGACAATCAAATGATTCTCAAGTTCCCAAAACAACGACATCTACCGGACAAAAGAGAAGAAACTTAGAGGTCATCAAGATAAACAAATAAACCACACCAACAGATGTTCTTATACACGCAAGGAAACATGTTGGCCAAGATAAAGAAGCTGATAGGTAAAAAAGTACATCATCACGACAGCCTAGAATAAAATAACCATCTAATAGCCTTCCAAACTAATAGTATAATAAACTAAAGAATTGCAGTCGACAAGAGGATAATTTTAAAGTTAATCCTCATATCTAGATTCACTGCTTCAAATTCTAAAGGAGAAATTTCGCCAATACTCCGTATTATGCTTGATGTATCACACCTCACAGTTAATAGCAGTATGCAGATATGCAAATCCCGTTCACTTCACAAATCTTCAAACCACCTCCTTTTATGCTATTCCTGATTCATTCTTCTTGTTTTCACTCAAAAAGGATTATTAATGGTAAGCACCATCCCATAATCCATGACATGAGAACAGAAAGGTCTAGTTGTCCCAATCTGGTACGAATAGACAAGTAATCCATTATGGTGCATGCACAAGCAATCCAAGTAAATAATCTTGACCATTGAAGATGTACGTTGCTGACTAGCCTCTCGCATGCAATTCTCCAAAGTTCAAAGACCAGTCTCACAAATAGCTATGTCTCCTTAAAACCTAACACACTATGGTTAAGATGTTGATGCTTCTTTTTTCCCTAACCCCCTGATCATACCGCCCAGTTCAGATAATTCTTTTTTCTTTCTTGTTCTTTAAATATCTGCAGGAAACAATACTTAGTCTTTATACGCCATGCAGCAGAACATCGCCAGCACTTCATAATCCAACTAAAAAAGTCAATCCAAGCTGCTGGCAAGTGGCAGATCATTCAAATCCGGAAGCAATAAGTTACTAGGCGTCGATTCACACGAGAGAGAGAGAGAGAGAGAAAGAGCAAAGCAAGCAAAAACATAGAAAATTTCTCCATTGCTGGACGGAAAGCAGAAAAATTCACTGCGTCCAAGAAATCTGCTGCAATTTCCATTACATGATCAACCAACAAGAGATCAAAAGGAGAAGGACATCACCTATCTCTGAACACGAAAAGGAACACAAAAAAAAGGAGACAACGACATCACCTATAATCTGAAGACGAAGACTAACATACGCACACTGCAACACAAAAATTCTCTTCCTTGAAGAACCCTACCCGAGTTAACTCCTTATGTCAAGTAATTTCTACCTAGAGAAATCTAAATAGTAGATTAAAAAAATGGAAGCAAGCCGATCTGAAACGACGGATCTGCATCCAAATCCTAGTAACGACAGAGAAAACTTTGAGTTTGAGCAGAGCACCCGTGGAAAAAAATTCTCGTTCCTCAGAAACGCATAACCTTGAACATCTGAAAAGAAAAACCGGCAATAGAAAAGAAAAGAAGAGAACTTTCCTTGTTTTACTTCAGAATAAAGACCGGTGGGGAGAAAGACAAGTGATTTGCTTAATCAGACCAAAAAACCGAACAGATCGGGCCAAATAACAACTCAAAGGTAAGATATAACACATCACGACCTTAAACTTTAGATCTCAGCTCGGAAAAGAAGAAAACAAAAACAAAAAACACCGATTTCCCCACTCAGATACAGAAGTCATCAGAAGATAGATAGATAGATAGCGAGAGAGAGAGAGAGAGAGAGAGAGAGAGAGAGCTTTACCTTGCGGTTCGGCAAGAAGGAGGAACAAGTCAATCTCCTGACTCAGCACGTAAGCGAGCAAAAGCGAGCTGAGAAGGAGCGGGGGAGCTAGAGAGAGAGAGAGCGAGCGAGGAAGAGGAACGGGGAAACAGAGGAAAAGGAGAGAAAAAGGAAAATGAAGGGAGAAGAGGTATTGCAGCAGCGGCAGGGTGACGAACAGATCCGACGCCCGAGGGAAGGAGAGGCAGGAAAAGGGTGTCTCTTTCTTCCGTTGCTCTGCGCCCTCCCTCTTTCCCCCTCCCTTTTAATTTCCCTCTTCCCACACTTCCCCTGCTCTCCGTCAGTCTCTCCCCTTTAATCAACCCCCGGAGCGAGAGAGAAGAGAAGACAGAGAGAGAGAAACGCGGCCTTTTAACGCAAGTCCAAGCAAACCCCCGGCCCTCTCTCTCCCCACACCCTTATCGCTCTTCTCCTGTCGCTTTTCTTTATCTGTATAAATATAACTCCGCCTACTTGACCGGTCTCCTTTTAAACCCACTGAAATGTTCGAAATACCCCTACGGCTATCGGGTTGGATTTGAATTGTAGAGTTTGGATCTGAATCTCTTCCATGAGCAACAAAAGGGCCACAATGGTTATTGAAGACGCAAAAAGGTTTCGGCTTTTATGGATTAGCTTACGGGATCCGACTTGTTGGATCCATCGGCTCCATCACACGGTTGACCAAGAGTGAGGGATTTGCATCCGGTGGCCGCGTTCCAGCCGGCCATGACTGGAGGCGTGACGGGCGGGCTTCCTCCGCGATGTTCCCTGCCAGCCCAAACCCAGTTTTCTAATTTCTTTGACCGAGCTCCTAGTAGCGGAGCTACACGTGGGCTGGTGTAAACAATAAAAAAGCCACGTGTGGGCGAACATTTTTATTGCAACCAAGCTGGACCACCGGTGATGCCCACACCAAACCTAAGTCAGTACCCTGCAAGCACCATCCCACTAACCCAATGAGACTATGCTGTGATTATGTCTGGTGTTCAATCGTTCAATTTGTTAAAGACATGATATTTTTTTAAACAAGAGCATTGAATTTTCTGATGATGTATTTTAGGGGCATGCTTTTCAAATAACATAAGACATTTGATAGTTTGAAAGCTGAGTTCTTAAGAAGAGGTTTAGGAGCGTTTGGTAACAGTAACACACTGTTTCATGAATCTACTCGAATTGGGTAGATTCATGAAACATTCTAAATTTATGATATAGTAACAATATGTTATTTTTACCAAATAGCTCATTATGTAACACTGCGCTTTAAAGAATGTAGTGTTCCTGCTACCAAAGGGCCACATAATACATCATTGTTTCCAAATCTATGTAAAAATAAATAAAAATTTTGTTGTTGGAGTGGGCGACTACCCATGTACCCACACGAATAGGATATGATATCTGCGGAATGAAAAACTCCGCTTCTAAAGCAGTGGGCGGCTCGGCATACGCCTCCAAGGCATTGATATCTTCAAATCACTGATAGTTTGCTAACAAAGTTCTACATCAAGCATGCCTGATTGGAACCAATTTCATATGCCCATTGGAGCTGGGCCCAGGCTATCTCCATGTGCATCAGCAAAAAAATTTGTGGACCTGCCAACATCAGCTTTGTCTGCCATATTATGAGACATAATCTCAAAAATGTAATATCTTAAGTGTCTTCACTAACAACATGAATGATCTGTCTGCCTAACTTGAGATTGTTAGTTGAAATCAAAGGTTGTGAACATGATATATAAATTTATAATCATGCATCAAAATACTTAAATGTTAGATGCTAAAGAGCATGTGGGCAATAAAAGAGTCCCTTGCAGAGAGAGAGAGAGGTCACTCTCATGTTTACCCGAAGATAGAAAAATTCGTTTCACATCAAGAAAGTCAATCGAAAGCTAATGATAACGCTCAATAATTACAAGATGTACAATTTACTGCTCAGATCCGTCATGTGCAGTAAGATCAATAAATAAGGAGTAATTTACTCACGCAGGCCTAGTTTTTGCATTATTTAGAAAAGCACACTAGAATTTATTTTTATTTGTGCAACTGCCTCCTTTTATTATTTGTTTGTCTTAATTAGCCAGTTAAGATTTCTCCAAGATCACAGGTCAAAGTTTTGGGTCTTAATACTCTAAAATGTTAATAACGTAGGTGGGGCATCTTTTGATAAATTAATTGAACTTTTTATACAGGAACAAATTATTAACCACAAGGTAAAAAGTTTGTTGTCAGTAACTTAGGGGCATAACTCCATTAATGATGCACTTAGTAGCTAGAAGAATCAACATAATGCCAGCTCCCATTATTAAACTCAACCTAGCTCAGTCCCAAGTTCTATAATAGAATTAACTCAATTAGAATCAACTTGAGTCAGGTCACATGCACATGCACGACATTTTCTTCCCCTAGTGTGGTGTTCCTTCCACATTTTTGAACTATAAAGAGAAATACAAGCTTAATTATATTATCGGGCCAGCCCGAGTCGGTTTTTTTGGGCCTGAACCCGATCTGGTTAGGTACCGAGTACTCAGAACTGTTACCCAGGCTTAATCGCCAGGGCTACCGATTCAGTCAGTTGATTCACTTCACCGATTCAGCTGAATCAATTTCAAAATGCCCAAAATTTTAAAAAAGGAAATTTTTGAAAATTAAAATATTTTAATAAGCTAAATTCACCAATTAAGGGTGGCTTAGGCTGATTATGATAACACTATGGTAAGCCCATTTTGATTATGTTTATAAAGTGATTGCTCAACAAGGTCGATGTCATCTATTTGGGGGCTGGACCTCATGTACCAACCAACAATAAACCTTTCAATTTGAATTTCAAAATCATGTCTCCCTCCTTTTTGTAAGTCCACATGAGGCAAAACTTTTGTCTCCTTTCAAAATTCTAAAAAGAATAGGGCCATTCTTTGAATTGAGCCAAAAAAGTTGGTGCCCACATTTATAAAGTCCGACTTCACTTTATAAAGCCACGTCTTCCCAAGAGGTTAATGAATTCTCGTGTGGGGCCCCAAAAAGGAAATAAACGAAAAGTAAAATGCGATAGTGTCAATAGATTGGTCCCCCCGGGCCCGGAGGCACTTTTATGAAACCTGAACAAAGAATCTTTTCATTCAAGTCTTAAGTTTTTGCCTTTTAATTTCAGAAACCCACTTCATAGTTTAAATTCTCGTAATGCGCCCACACTTTTTTGATGTCAACTTCCATATTATGGCACAATAAATGATGGGGTGGAATCTGCCCACCCTCACCCCAAGGTTCCACCCCCTCATTTATTATATCACAAGTCATCTCTGCACTTTTTTAAACATTTGACAAAATTCTGGTATGCAAGGACTGAACACTTAAGAAATTTGCATTAATGCTCCAGTACAATTTGTCCCCTTCTGCAAACGGATGCAAGGGGAAGATGGAAGTTTTGGCTTCACATTTCTCATTGAATTTTGAATTAAGTGACGATCCAGCTCACTTTTCCCATGGGCTCGCATCTTTGGTCTTATAGATCCCAACCAACAAAGCGGTAGGAATCAATACAACCAATCACTTAACAACTTTTTTTACAAGTTTTTAAAGATCTTTCAAAATCTTCAATACGAGACTGAACTTTTCAAAATGATGTTACACAATGGAAAATGAGAACATGAATAGTGTGTGTATGGTCTCAAACTTAACCAACTTAAGACTCATATTAGAGGGAATCATAATTTAATTGATTCAAAACAGATAGCCTAATCAAACCCTTCTTTTATGAAAGGAGTAGTGTTCGTTCCACAACAGCAATTCGCTGCATCCCAATGCTAAAGGCGAGTGGCCTTCATCTGCACATACAGAACTATGAGGTACGAGTATGGGATTAAGGCCAAAAAGGTAGCGCTCAAATGAAATTTTTTCTTTTGAGCTTTAAATATAAAAATATATACGATGGTGGAGTACATTCATTCACCTACGGCTACGGTCTCTCCGCTTTTGCACGGTCGGCCTAGAACGTGACATGCAGCCTCAAAATTATTATTTTTCTAATTTAAAATAATAAAATAAAAGGCAGAGCGCAAGAGCCGAGAAGAATCGAATAAAGCGAAAATCATCTTAAATTTTCTTAAGTTTTAAAGTTGGTCAAAGCCTTTTCCTTTCATGTCTGGCGTATTCATAATTATACGCATTAAATACATTTTTATAATTATTATTAGCTGTATATCTATAGTGAATCATGTGGGATGCCTCGTGCTACAAGTGTCAGATTATGAGATAAATAAATACTCCCACCTAAGATAATCACTATATTAGTGCGATGCTTGTCATATGGCCGCGTGGATTGATCATATAGTATCGCATTATTGTAAGGAAAACTATATATACATATATAAAACAAGTTTTTTAAAACATTTTTCTTTCTTTTTTTTTTTTTGAAAAGAATAAGTCAAGGAGGATAAGGTCGAAGGCGTAAAGAGTTGTCTCAAGGGGCATGCGTAGCCGATGTATAAAGGCAGGTTTTTAGTTTGATTCTCGTGAGCGTTGTGCTCTTGTGTCTTAAAGTGATAGGGTGGTGCATCCAAGTTGAAGGATACACCATTGCTATCGCTGACACCAACACAGTTCAAAACGCCAGAGACAAGGAGAATGGGGGGCTTTCGAGTACTTTTCGAGTGGTGAGATTAATACCTCTCGCTCACCTAAACAGCGTACAGCATTGACGCCGAGCTAGGAATTTGCAACCGTACGATGCAAAACACAAGAACAAGCTTCAATGGGCACAAAACGAGTTGGATTGGATCCATCCGATTGGATTTGGATTACACTTACCATATCAGTACTGCCACTTGGATCGAGAGACTGGACCCGGTTCGGTCTATTCGAATCGTATATCTTTTTGTCTGGCAACGTGTGGGACGAGGCACCTCTTAAGTGGATAACTGGATTAGGTTGAATGGAAAACTGGGACCAACAGTTTGAAAGGGATGGCTGAAAAGTAGAGCATGTTGGATGGAAAACCGGGTCCAACGGATTGAAAGGGACGGCCTGAAATTTCCACAACACCCACGTACGACAATTTAAATCGACCACATGTCACTCATCACATGAACTAAAAATAAAAATAATTTTGATAAAAGTTTTTTTTTATGTTTATTGATAAAAGTTTTTTTTATGCAGGCAACAATTTATAGTGTTTTTAGCAAAATATTATCCTACTTTTAGTTATAATTTTTTTTTTTAATTTTTAGCAATCTAACATACCTCTGGTCTCTTAACCATTGCTACTTGATGGGGAAAAAATCAATAATCATCATTCTTGTAAGTTTAGCACCAAAGGTATGTCTTCTTTTCTTGTTAGAGACCAGATTCACACTGATTGCAGATGAATCTTAGGAGTCGTTTAGCAAATGCAACACTTTATAAGTGTCTCTAAGTGTCTCATGAATCAGCTTTAAAGATTGATGTAGATTCATGAACACTTTAGTTCTACTGTGTCATGATCTTTGGAGTAGGTTTATGAAAGACTGCTCCAACTACCAAAACAACTCCTTAAATACATATAAAGGGATTTAAATCTGATTGATATAATAATATAATTAAATCCTCACGGGGTGGGTGTTCAAAAAATCTGCACTCTTAAAGGATCTTCCCAGCTAAATAGACGGAAAAACAGAACCTGGCTTTGCTCCCTCGGAATATTTTTCACAGGTATCCAATGTGAAAATTCAATAACAATTCATGTGAAGTGAGGTGCAACTTGAACCTTTCCATGATGACGATGATGATGATGCCAACGGTTCACGCATCACTCTCCACCTCCTCGCCTACAAGCGTTGATGCCATTGTATGGTGCAGAGCAGAGAAACGTGTGATGCAGAGACGGGCAGCATCATCGATTCATGGCCATTAGGCCATCATGGGGCGCATCAACAACATCAACGATGTCATCATCAACCCAACCAGCTCACATGAGACCTTACCATTCTCCACTTAAAAGCAACTTTTATGGTGTTGGCATGGCATCCCATGATGTCACCATCATCCTGTCGTCTCCTCCTTGCTGCCAAAACAATTCTTCTGTAATAGTGAATGTGTGGTCATTATCAATACAGCCGCTGCCAACCGATGGTCTTCACAAATTATGTGAAAAATCTTCCTAATCAGATATTTGTGGATGACTGGTTCGAATCTGGTTGTTGATAATTTTAACAAAGTTTGGCTGCAAATATTTGTTAGGCACAATAACATTAGAAAGCAACAGAATCTTTCTGCTTGTGAAAATCCTCCATGTGTCGGCCAAGGTGCTATGCTATGATAAATTGGCCAATACCACCAGAGCGTAAACTAAGAGAAAATTAATAAGATCGAAATCACACACATGGGAGGTAGGTAAGCATTTTCTTTGCCGAACCTCGTTAACCTGTGCATTTTTTGTGTGACTGTGATATGAACCGATTTGTTTAAGTGCATGGGGTGAACTTTTTGATTTGAGATTAGGACGTTTGACGTTTCATAGAGTCAATTGTTATCGATCATAACTGCACGCATGTTAAATAACACTTTTTTTAAAAGTTGTCAGTTACAATCTCAGCAGTAGCAAATTAAAAGATGCGAGAGACTAGATGGTGTAGCCCAAAGTTTCCTGTGCAGAAAAATCTTATATTGGTAGATAGTGAGTGAATATCAAAATAAAATGTAAAAAGAAAAGTCTTTTGATGCTCCCTTTCATTGTCCTGTTCCTTCCATACCGTATGTGGAGATCTACTCTTCTCATTGGCACTGTACTCTGTTTTATACTGGACAAGTAAAAGAATTCTTTGCTGCAATACACTGGCATCCTAAAAGCAGTGAGATATTTGCTTTGTTATTAGCATCACTTTTGTTGTTTCTCCAACCTGTGAATGGTCATTATATAACCAGGAAATTTCTTTGGACAAGGCCTTCCTAAAACCCACTGAAAACGTTCCTTTCCTTATTCCTGACTTGAGAAGTTACATAAAAATTCTGTACGTTGCTGAGATAAGAAACACCCAAGGTGTATGTTGTGGGGTGGACATGAGCAGAGCTAGGCCAGCTCAAGCTCGAATCGAGTGTTAGAAGCTCTAGCTCGAGGTTGGCTCAAATTCGAATCCACTCATAAAGGATTCTGCAATCTCTTCATCGACCAAGTGGTAGGACGATCGACTACCGTGAATCTACTATTGGTTCTAGACCAAACATTATTACATAGCTCGCACTACTGGCACATGATAGAGAACCGCATTCTACTTACGAACTGAAAAGGAAAAAGTGTAATATAACATAATAAATTAACAGCAGACTCCACGTACCACAGAAAGTCTGATGCTCTTGGTCGATCAGTTTGGCGGTGGCCGTTGGGCAGGAAGCAAGTGAAAACGCTTCTTCAATAGGATTCTCTGCCTCAAATATTTATCATCTGGGGAGAAACGAGCTGCAAGAAAGGGGAAGGACGATGTTAGAATTTGGAACTTTATTAAGAAGGAAATCCACAAAAATTAGAAAGGCCTTGGTCCATATTCTAAGCAAAAAATAGTGATGGGATTGGCCTGACTATTGGCTTCAAGTCACAGGATAAAAGTGTGCTTGACCATGGTTAACAATAAATACGCAGGATGCGGGAAGGACATGTCAAGCGAAGAGCAGGTAAGCGAATTGTTTTTTATCAAATATTATATCAGCATACGTGATGGAATTGAGGAAGCAGCGTGACGCAGAGAGTTGATCAGAAACAGAGAAGTGAATTTTAGAAAGGGAAGCGGGTTTTTAGGTAACTGTAATCTGTATCTCGCTAGTCACTTTATCAGCAGAAAAACTAAGATGATATAGACTATGACTGCCAAAGCATGCTGGCTAAGGCTTTCCAATTTCGTTCATGTTTTGTCACCAATATGTATAAGGATAAAATCTCAGGGTATACAAATCAAAAACAGCAACAATAGATCGTCATGATATAGCTACGGAAAAAAGGAGAGCAAAACAAAGCAATGACGTTGTTCAGTATCATAATGTCGGCTTGCATGCGCTTGAAGCCTTGAACGCACAGACACAGAGTTTCTTTGTAAAATGGCAATCTGAACAGATGAAAGTGTTGTTTTACCTCGAGGAGCAGACTCAATCGCCCTTCCAAATGGTGATTCTTTCTGTGGGACAGAGGAAAAAAGAAAAACCACCGTCTGCATTGTGAACACGCCTTAACAAAGCAAAGGAGACGAATATCTTTTCAAGTAAGCAAATACTTCTTGCCGTTCTCTGCCAAGTGCAGATAGCAATCGAGGTCCAAATCATGATAAATGTTCAAATAGTTTAGCTTTTGTTTCTCACCAATAACCCGCGAAGTGTGACCCACAAAGGTCAAATAATGAACTTGAAGATTCATGGTTGCCTCCTCAAACAATTTATCCACTAGTTTGTATTGTCATTGCAGGCATGACATTATGAAGCCATATATTAGCTGAACTTGGCAACTGCATAACTTTTCAATAAGGAGTGCTTTATTAGGTTCCCAGGTCTTCGAACTATTTTTAACAAATTTATATAGAACTGTATGAATGATATGCAACAAATACATGGGCTAGAATGCCGAGTACACGGGCCAATGGCCATGATCGGGAACCTGAGGTGCTAAGCTCTTGTTTACTGCATTATTGATTTTGCTTCTTAGAAGAATAACTTTCACTGGATTTTTTCGGAAAAACACAAGTAATACTAAACGGTTTAAAATCTGTAAGATATAGAAGGAAGTTGAAAAAGGGAACTAAGAACTAGTGATCATAATAAACTTGAGAAAAGCAAATACCAACATGACAATAAAGAGAAAAAAAATCCTAGGTCCCCTCAACGAATCCGTGCTACCAAGAATGAAATCAGTACCTTCACCTTATAAACTTTGTCGCCATTCTCTTTTATATAACAGACACATGGCTAAACGGCTTCAACCGTTTAGAAACAATCATTTTGGTCTCGTAATGCGTCTTCTAAGAGAAAAACTTGAAGCTAATGAATACCATACAGCAAGGTACTGAAAGCGAATCCTTCCTCTGGAGAGGTGGGAGGGAGAAAACCTTGAGGATGAATAACAAAGATGAAGGAATGATCCTTCTGACTCAGAAACCTACCGTGAGAGAGGGAGAGATGGAGGCGACGGTCCTCAAAGCAGCAGCTATGGAACCCAGACTCCTTCCCCCTCTTCCCCAAAACTTAAAATCCCTATACAACAGTTGCACCAAACAAAAACCTTCGCGTTTCCGTGTCTCCTTTCCACCAACTTATCTCACATGGACCGAAACCACAGGACACAGGATGATGCATTGTCCTTTCCCCGTTATTCAATTTACACATAAAACTGAAAAAGAGGCCGATAACCATAAATAAGACGACACTGGATTTTTTGGAGACGATTAAGGCGGTAAGGGAACAAGGGCACAAAAATCACAGAGCTTAGGTCGTTAGCAATCAAAGTACGTAGACCCCCAAAGCGAACAACGGAGAGACTTGAGCAATATCTTAAAGTTCTGGTCCACAATCCTTACTCCTACACCAGAAATTCTCATTGCCATCAGTTTTTGTTCAAGCTGAAGCTACACATTTAAGAGTTAAGACATCTTATTGCTGCTGTATAGAAAGTTTACATCTAAATCTTAATTTCCCCGGATCTGCATAAAATTCAAACTAGATTAGATCCATCTTTTGGTATTTTTGGATTTTTTTTTTGTAAAATTCAATTTTAGGTGATATGCTTGACCCATACATCCACCTTAAGTCTTCGAATCAGTCCACCACTTGAGCAACATGAGGAATATATATATATTTTTTTAAAAAAAAAGGGTTGCCGCTTGTTCGCGTGTGTATCCGGTCCCGACGCCGAGTTGATGGGGTTAAAAAAATAGAAAGGGATCGTCGTGGACGGCAGGATTCGAACCTGCGCGGGCAGAGCCCACATGATTTCTAGTCATGCCCGATAACCACTCCGGCACGTCCACTGGAGACGGCCGACTTATCCGAACTATTAATTTCTTTTGTTCATAATGAGGTTTGAACACAGACAAAGTGGTGGATTGTGACGATCATACGAAGCAATAATCGTTTGATTCCCATGATGATTTCTCTTGTACGAGTTTTCATTTGATAAAGGAGCGACCCTTCCTCTTCACTAAGTATTGGCCTCTCTCTTCGCATGTAACGTAAGAGCTTGCCTTGGCTTTTCTAGAAAGATGAACAACCCAGGGCCTCTGTCCTGCATCTGCTACACCAAACCCTTCAAAACTTAAGTTGAAGGAAAATCACATAAGTTGCATGGCAGGAGCGGTATCCTAAAGCACCAAAAACAAGTTCTATACCTTAAAAGAGACAAGAGATCAATGTGGGTTTGTCTCTTTTCTTAGGAAGGTAGGTAGCATGATGAAATACTCTTTCTACTCACCCACAATTTTTAAGCAGGATGAAATACTTTTTCTACTCGCCCACAATTTTTAGGCAGGTAGCAGGATGAAATACTCTTTCTACTCACTAACAATCAAGAGTTACATGTAGTTAAGGTTATAATTACATAGTTATACACAACATGAGTTGATCATCCATGACCAGAAATCTGCCATCTAAATATTTCCCTTGGTTAGAGAAAAACAGATCAAAGTACATGAAATAGATCTACATCCACCCTTTGGTGTATACTTGGATTATTAAATCTGACGTTTGGGACATGTACTTGTCGAAATACATCCTCACTAAGTCTTACAAATTGGCTTTGTTCATGTTTGTTTCCCTTCATACGTACGCCCGTCTCCTACGGCAATGACATAACTGTGAACAACCTCTCAGTGTCAGTGGTATCAAGCGCTCCCCAACAGTCCCTTCCTTTCAAGATCACGACTGCGTCTTTCTATATTCTCAGACACATTAAAATGCATTTGGCATCAAATAGAGCACCGCCAATTCCATGAACAAGCCAAATAGTCCCCCAACTAAGCTGCCAACTTGATGACCGATAACCAATGGGAACAGATTGGTTTGTTTGCGGCAAATTCTAGATGCTGTTAGTGAGATCGACATCTAACAGGAAAGTCTCATCTTGCTCAATTTGTATAAAATTAGAATATCTTCAGCATTTATTTATAAATATAATGAGAAGACAGAGGCTGTTGCTCGGATGCTTTCCCTTTCATTTTCTTTTTGGCACACGTAGAAATAAGTGGCCAACTGCCATCATAGTCCGAACAGATGTTTCTTTACAGAATACCCGTTTCTCGACACCTCTTCCTCTCTCTCTTTTTCCTTCTATGCATAGTTCTAATTCTTCACGTCTTTGATGCTTGCTTTTTTTTTTAGTTGTAAAGAAGCCCACTTAGATTAATTAACATTCTTCTTACTTTCCTTTCTTTTGCCTTTATCTAAGTGGTGACACGTAGCTGCTATTTCTCTCCCATTGCTTTAACAACTGCTTTTGCTCATATATTCAAGGATGCTTGCCTCAAAAACTTTTTGTTGGTATATCTGTTAAAGCAAACGATATTAAAAAAAAAGGAACAAATATATCAGGTTGAAGATAAGTTTGAATAAGCAAGAGATCTCCGACAATGACCTTCTTTAGACAATTAGACTCGAGAAGAAAGTGTATAAGTATTGAGAAGTGGAACAGAACTTCCATGTGTTCATTGTTCACTATGCTTCTAGACCTAACTATCTTGAACCACCTACATGTTGGAGAAGAAGAAGAAGAAGAAGAAGAAGAAGAAGAAGAAGGGGGATGAGAAGAAGGACTTTCCACCTCCTAAATGTTGATCTTTAGGAGGTGATCATGGAATTTCAAAGGGCAAGTCGTTATGGCAAAGGGAAGGCAATGCCTTTCTTCAAGTTTTCTTTTGTGGGCATTTCATAAATTTGTATTCTTCCTGGTTTGTTTTTAGGTATCCTGGGAGGTTGGGAAGATCTTCTGAAGTTGGAGCTTGTTTCCTGTCTTTGTGTGACTGTTTGTAGACTTGCATTATGGTGCTTCTTTTAGACAGTGTTCCCCTGATCAGCATCCTTTCTTGAGTTTTCCTTGTGTTTGTATTAAGACTTAGTTAATTTCTGTGAGTGAATGCGAGGACGCACCCAGGCATATGTTTGATGGGGTTGCCTTATTGTTAAGAAGACATTGTTAATTTGTTAAGCTAATAAGTGTTTTATGTAAGATGTTGAAGTTTTTTTTCGCTCTAGATCACAGGATTAATATTTCATTTAAACTCCCATTCCGGATCTCCTTATATAGAAATCATGTTAGAAAGTTGATAAAGTTCATGCCCTTACTTAGAAATTACATTGCAAACTTAGTAAAAATTGCCGGAGTCCTTGAACATAGCTTTCGTTCAATAACAAAAGAAATTTCCGGTTTTTGGGAGTGTCAAGTATGACCTGCATGGACTCCTCTTTTACTCACTGTGACAGTCGTTCCTATATTTTGGCCTTAACTGAAAGGATGCACAACTTCAATAGTTTTGACAACTCTGACTTGCCAGTTTATCTCATTACCATGATTGTTTCTCCACATTAGATGTAATTTAACAGGAAAATAGTCAAACATTGTTTAGAATGGTAGCAAGGTAGTTTCATTTTGGAGAGGATGATGAACTTGATTTTAATTAAGGAGATGACGTTTAAAGAGGTTAAAGTCGAAGTTTTATTGAACGGACACATGCTGAAATTTCAGAGAAAATTTTATGATTCATGATGCGTTTTGGCCCCTATTCCTAGATGGGACTTTATTCCTTCACCACTAAGAGGGAATGGACCATATGGCACTTATTCTCTGAAAAACATTCGCTGATGAAATTTATGCTTCTCTGAAATCATTCGGGTCGAAAGGAATTTTGATATAAAAACTCGAGTTTTCCTCCTTACTTGATTCTTCTTTGAACTTAGTGGAGTGAAGAGTCAGCACGCTACAAGGCATTAACATCCCCCTGCTTTTAGGACTAGTATTAATAATTTTAAGACAACCAGTCTTCACTGTCGAGTATTTACGACTTTTCCACTGAGCCAACACAGACTCGTTGTTCTTGCCTGCTACAATGCCTATGAACAACACCATTCTCTTTTGCAAAACTGAAGCCTAAGAGAGGCCTTCGTATCAAAGGTCCTAGCCTTTCTATTTCACACAAAAAGTTGATTCATGACCTACTAGTACCAAGATCAGCAGTGTTTAGTCAATAAGAAAAACAAAAGGTCGCAGCTCTTGTCTCTGATTACTAACAACACAGTTGTGGTCCTTCGTGCGATGGCTGCCATCCGGAAGCCTTGTGGAAGATGCCTGCTATTGGATTTACTAGTTTGTTCTTTTAAATGTAAAGAAGCAGGTTCAAATACAAATAATGACTTGAAAGAAAATTGATAAGCCATTATTACACAAGGTACAATCTAAAATGCATTTTTTCTTCTGTCGACCTCTCAAAAGCCTGTAACCACGGCTACAGAAGCTTTTGGTATCCCTAACGGAAAGAAGAATAGGGGGAGAAAAATGGGAGAACAAAAGAGAAAAATAAAATCTACTCTATGATTGATGGAAACTTATATACATGATCATACGTAGTAGATCATCCCCACTTCAATGAGGCTGATGTGAGGAATATTTAGCGCAACTGCAGGCCCCCGGCAATTCTTGCGGAGGAACGAGTACCCAAAGTCGATCACTAGTTTCTTCAAAAAAGAAGAGGCCCTCCTTGCTTTGATGTATGAATGTCCCATTATGTATGCAACCCCTGCATATTTTGCCTCTATCAAGTCCATCAGCTCCTCTCTCACAGATGGATCCAGCTCATTGTCCTCTGGCAATTCAAACCGTACTCTCCTGCGGCTAGGGTGTGGTGATTCCTGCTCATATAGTGACTGCAAAGTCTGCAATGTTGCTGATTTACTGCTCCTTACAGTGCTTTGTGTTGCATCGCCGGGTTCGGATGGTACCAGGTTTAGATTGGATCTCACATTTGTCCCAATCACAGCCATCCGGCCATCCAGCGAACTGTCGCAACTGGAAGATTGAGAATTGTCTGCTTCCATGTGAATGAACTCTGCAATGCTGATAATCAGCTGATTCTCAAAATTGTCGTTGTCCTTCTGAACATCCTTGTATCCATATCGAACAATGCATCTGTACATGCGATACTCCTTTGGACCAATGCGACCAATGAGGTAACGCTCATCGTCTGAGACATGGGGAACAGGGACAGATTTGACACAAACAAACACAGATACCTTGTGGAATGCTGGAAGATTGGTAACAAAATGTGAAAATATGGCAGGAACTCCAGTGACCAATTCAGAGTATATAAGACCAATGCCTGGAACGCGAGCAATTCCCAGGCTAGGCCCCAAACTGAGTATCCATTTCATGGAGACCTTGTTCTGAAGGTCGAAGAGGTACTTCTTTCTAGTGCCATAATGCCAAATATACATGACAAGCATGAATACACCAGATAGCACTATAGGCAGCCAACCACCTTGTGGCACTTTCATGACAGAAGCAGACAAATAGACAGCCTCAATTGATCCGAAGAAGACGAGAAATGGAACGGCCAGGAAAACACTTTTTTGCCAGACAAAGACAATCACCAGAGCCATAAGCCATGTCGTAACAAAGACTACACACATGAAGGCAATGCCTACAAACAGAGAATGAAGATCAGTTACAGTGTAATAGCAGTTCCAAATATTTTCTAAAAGAACTTCGATACACCAGACATCCAGTTCAGAGTATTACCATAAGCATTTCCAATCAAAGTGGTGTCCTGAAAAATAACAGTAGCAGCTACACAAAGGAGCATGAGAATCCAGTTTATTTCTGGAATATAAATTTGCCCATATATCCATCTTGATGTGTGGACAACCTTTACTCTTGGGAAGCAACCAAGGGACTGGCACTGCTTAACGATTGAGAATGTAGCAGATATGACGGCCTGGCTAGCAACAATTGCAGCAAGCGTTGCAATCACAAACACGGGCCAAAATACAGGCTCTGCAGAAAATACCAACCCACAACTTGAAAAATGTACCCAGAAAAGAAACACACTGTTACAAGAACAGGAATGTACCTGGAATGGAGTTATAGAAACTCCATTGTATATCATCTGGATTTTTAGACAAGTAGGCAGCCTGCCCCATATATTGCAGGACTAAACACGGGTAGATGAATCCAACAAATGCAACCTGCTTCATCAAAACTACAAATGAAGCATGCAGAACCAGAAAATAGTTCACACAGAAAAAGTTGATAGTCGGTGCCACATACCCTTATAGATATTGAAGTGAAATGTCCAAGATCGGCAAACATTGCTTCAGTACCTGTAAGAGACCAATGCTACACTTGCTCAAAAATTCCAGCATTATTGGTGCAGCAAATATGACACAGCAACTGCATTCGACGGAAAAATCATAAATGCCTGTTAGAGAATAGAAGTTCCTGAAGTACCTGTTATGCAAAGTAGAACCCCACCAAGCGAAATCCAGCCATCTTTTCCTGTCTTCTTGAAGAATTTGTAGATGTAATATGGAGAAAGAGCACGATATACACTTGGGTTCCAGACAATGATGTTATATACACCAATTGCACCTATAGATATCAACCATAATATCACAATGGGTGCAAACATGAAAGCCACCTTTTGTGTGCCATAATGCTGCAGGGCAAACAGTCCAACCAACACAATACACGCAAGTAGCACCACCTCATCTGTAACAATTTAAGACTACATGGTTATCAAGAGGCAAAGGCCATAAACCAATGGAAGACATGTGTTGCATATCCAATTACAAGTCTGAGAAAGTCTAGATATCAATGTGAAATTAAAAAGAAAATCTAGATATTACTTACTATTATGCAAATTCTTGGCACGAACTTGCAGACCAGATATCGATGATAAAACTGCAAAAATACAATGATTAGTATGATAGGGACTAGTCTTCCTTGATAGAAGTAATAATGAGATGGAAAAGAGTAAAAAAATTACCTGATATAGCAGGTGTAAGGACACCATCACCTATCACCATGCATGCACCAAACAAAACAACAAGAAGCAAGGCTGTCCGCAGCCTTGCATGCTTCTCGAGAAATCTTCTCAAGGGAGACATCCTTCCCTGGTTTGATAACCCATACTTATAAGTGGAAAGTTCCTCATCAGCAGCTTGTTGATTGGGGAGCAGTCCTACCCTTGCGTGCCGACAAAGAAGCGAATACAGAGCGAACGTTCCTCCTAGATAGATGAAAATAGCAACAACTGAGAAAACAAGGAACCAAAGAAGTAAAGAACAGAGACACCATGACCAAGTTACGTCACTACTTACCTTCACCATTATCATCTGCGCTAAGGAGGATGAAGACATATTTCAATAATGGGATCAATGTAATGGTCCAAAATATCAAAGATAATACACCAAAAATTGCCTCCTCACTTCGATCATCTTGCAGTTTCTCCACAAATGTACTCTTGTAGACATATAATGGTGACGTACTCAAGTCTCCATAAACAACACCAAGACTTTGATATGCTAAAAGAGCTGTACTTTGACAGTAGTTAATCCATGAAACCTGCATATGAATGTCACATTTAATTTGAGTTACAAACAAAGATCAAAATTTGGTCATTTTTACATAGTACATCTCACTTGAAGATTCCAGCAGTCATAATAGTACATCTCACTTGAAGATTCCAGCAGTCATAAAATTTTTGTCACAATTGATACTAATATTAATTGGCACAGGCTAAAGGGAAAAATATCATCAAAATTCTGCTAAGAAGGAAAACATTATCTAATTTATCACAATATTCTCAAATGTTCCTGCAGAATATGTTTTCAAAGAACTATGGATCTTATAAAATTTACTTGAATGTGGTTAGAAAGAACACATACTGTACCCATATACCTCGGTCTAAATATTTCATGCATATAAATAACAGCAAACTCAAGGAAAAATAAAGACAAAAAAAAACAAGAAAGCACATTAGACACAGGGAATAAATGCATTGTTTAATTTTTCAAGCAATTGAAAAGATTGAAACTTTTAGACTCCTCACTCACTCGATCCAATCCTATCCCCTCTGATAAAAGAAGGAAATGACACTCCTAAGACTTGTTATGATTATAATATCAAAATGTCCAGTCGCCTCATCCTATGTTGTCTGTTACAAGAACTCTGCAAATTACCAAGTTGCTGCTTATATATGATGCCTAATTACATACAAAACTATTGTTTATCTAAATTAGCTTCTAAGATTCCTATGGATTAGATGAGAGCCACAATATTACAGCTAGCATTAAAAAAAAACAACATGATTTCTCAGCAGTGGCTCTTTTGTTTGATCATAGTTTGGTTTATAGGTGGTCTAACTGTCCTTCCTTAGATACAAGAGATATGCATATGCTCACGGTGCAAATGCTTCTTCAGAATGATACTGGCTAATCTTACCGACAGCATTGGTACTAGCGCATGAAACCACCACACTGATTTTAAAACAATCATTGTATAGCCTGTGATGAATGATTACATCCATGGAGAGCATGTGGACACAAGCAGCTCCATATTCCCCTCTCCATCTCTCTTTCTCTATCATTTTCTGTTTTCATTTTGTTGATGTTTATACTTGTTTCAACAAGATCAAATTCTAGTTTCATAGATCTGGCTCTGATCACACTCCACGTAAGAAAAAGCAAAAAATTTCCTTTCATGGAGAATTCGGAGAAAAAAAACTTTTTAGCTAGAACTTGGAACTAAATGAATCAGCTACATCATTTGAATCTATTATTCACGATGTCTTAGAGATTGTTCCTTTAAGTCTTGCCCGGGTGGCACAATTTTTATATATGTTATTTTCATGAATTATGATAACTTTTATGAGAACTAACTTTTATGAAGCAAGTTTATGAAGCTTCAGAGACAACACTGAGAAGATGACAGGCAAGTTGGAAACACCAAAAGTTTCTCATAGTGACATTTCAATCCTATGGCAACCCTGCGGACGAAGCGATGTGAACTGGGGATCTTCCTGGAAAGGTCGACCGGTTGGTTTCTTCTAACAACTGACGCATCATTGATAATCTAATTAATTGCCACCTACTCAAACTGTTCATCACTCGAAAATGTTGACAGAACTACTGTGATCGTTGACAAAAAACCTTAAATCCTTCATATGATCAGGAATTACTTGATGACACACAGAGACAATACGGCAAACTACTTCAAGAACAAAAGCTGCACAGTGCCCTTCTCACACTCTTTCCATCAGAAACTAGTTCTAAAAACAACACGTGTTGGAGTTTGAACCACCCCCCGGCCCCCCGGGCTTTAACAGCTTCTTCCTGGTTTCAAGAAAACGAAAGTGTCGGAGGCATCTATTTGTGCTCTTACTTAGTCTCTGAACACTCTATTCCAAAACATAAAGCGAGAAGGAGTGACGAAAATTCGTACACGTAAACAAATTAGAAACTGAGAAGAAGCATGAAAAATTTCGCATCCTCAATATTCTGATCTCAAACGGAACTCAAAACCCTAAATCCAACAACGGAAGCGGCCTCCAAAGCGGCGTAAATCGCGATTCCATGCAAGCGCAATGGAAATGGAAGCATCTCCATGTGTTTTCCAGTAAAAAGGCCGGAAATCGCAAGCGTATCCAACCATAAATGACAAAAAGAACAGAATCAAACAGAGAGGGATCAATAGATTCTAGAACCGCGGACAGCCAACAGATTCAACGAAAAAAGTTAGAAACCGATAAATTTTCGAAGGGAAGAGCAAGGGAGGGGCCCTAACCCTGTTCCGATGACGAGGGTCTGGAACTCCCATCTCCATCTCCGGCCTCATCCTCAGCGTCCGATCTCTTCCTCCGCCACCATCCAGCCGGCCGAGGCGTCAGTAACCCGAAGGCGATCGCGCCGCCCATTTATAGGCCATACTTCCGCGCGTGCTACCTGGGCCGTTTTCCTTCGCACGAGTGAGCGCCACCGTACAGGGGCCCATTATCTGGGTCGGTAGGGAGGGAACCTCCACACGGCATTAAATTACCCATTTACCATCGGGCGAGGAAACTGGTTCTGAACCGGGTCCGGGCCAGCCACAATTAGGTCGGATCCGACCGTACAAGACAGCCAACAAGAGGCCCATAGAGAATGGACCAGACCTGCAATCGACCTCGATTCGAACCCCATTGAACTCTCGATGGGCCGGCCGGTCTGACCTGACTAGATCGGGTCCCTTCTATTGGGCTCAGCCGGGAGACAAATGAAAATTTATTATCCCCCCTAACAAATGACAAGATAAAGTCAGAAAAAATTATTTAAAGGAAGCCGCTACTGTTTTATCAAAATTTTAAAAGGCTGAAAGAATTTTCTTTAAAAAAAAAATCATGTATGAAGACCTATTTTTCAAAATTTCAGATAAAGGCCCTAGCCCCCTCTGTTTGATGATGCAGATATTTGAGGGACAAGACAATTCTTTTTCCTAGCTCTATCTCATTAAATGTAGTCTACTCAAACCTGAAGAATAAGGGAAAAAGCGTGTAAGGCCTTGCGTTTGTCTTCTATGGGATGTTTGATTGCTAAGATAAATTTTATGTCATGTAAAAATTGTCTAATCGAAGCAAACATTTAAGGAAGAAATTCAGAAATTTTTCACCTTTTAAGCTTCAAACTCTAAGTATAGAGATCAATCAAAGGGAGAACTGACCTTTTTTTTTTTCACTTGATGTAAGAAGAGTATAAGAACATTCAAAAAACACAAATTGAGTAATTAACTCGCCCTTATAGATTACTGATTCAATTTTCAAATCCATTTTGTTGGATTTGTTAAAGAAATATAGATCTGATCTTTAACCAGATTCGAATTCGGCTTGCAGTTTTAGAACCAAATCGGAACCGGAGTCCGATATCTGATGAATATTTGACAAAAAATCTAACCCAATTACAAACAAATCCACCTAGTCCATACTCAATTCTAAAAAACAAAGTTAAAATATAAGTCCAAATCCAAGCTTCATCTGAGCCAACGGTGGAGGTAAGGGCGGGTTAAGTGTGAGCAATTGTCCACTTGAAACCCAAAAATTTTGGTAATTTTAAATTCGATATTTCTAAACATTTTTTTTTAATTTACATGTAAATTTAAAAAAAAATCATTTGTTTTATATAAATTTTTTAAAAAATAATATTTCAATCGTAGTTAAAATTTAAAAACTTTAATTTGGCTTTCCTCCTGGCTCAGACTGATCACCCCGCTAATCGCAGATGAGCTTGCGTTCACTTGGGGTTGGACCCAGCATCTCCCAACTTTTTGGACAACAAATGGACCCGGAGATTTATGAGGCTCGAAAGGATCCAAAATGGCCTCAAGAGAAGCTTTGGAAGTGCGGGGCAATTTCGTAAAACAGCCAAAGCTTCCCCGGTTTCGCCTCCACGGAGTCCACACGGGGTTATGTTATGAGAGAGGAGAACAGCCCACTGTCTGACGCCTCCCCTTCACTCAATGCTTATCGAGGGGACAAAAAAAAAAAAAAAAAACTTGAATATTGCTTTTTAAAATACAAAATGAAAAACAAATTTAAAAAACAGATCCAAACATTTGTAAATAACAAAAAACCTAAAAAAGAATCTAACTTTAAAAACGCTTGCAAATAAAAGCACCATCTGACTCTTATGTTCATTAATTTGCATTAAGCAATTTCGCTATTTCCAATAATATGAGCTTATGATTAATTACATCTAAAAACTACTTTTTATCAATGTCCAGATTATTTAGATGAATGATGTCGTTGGTACTGGTGTTAGAGTATATAAAGTGGTATCTGTTTAATAAGTTACCTGAATTCTTATTGAACCATATCGGTATATAAGAATATCAAAAAAACTTGAGTGTGTTTTTGAAAATTTTCTTAAAAGGGAAAGATGAAGCGTGATCAAACTCTCCGCCTAATGGTCTTGATACAGCAATTTTTGGCCTCTACTTGCGAGCAATACGACAACCAACATACTAATCACCCAAAAGGGATTTTTCTTTAATAATCAAACTCATAATATGATATTAAAATGTTTAGAAATATCTATAGGTGCTTCTTTTTCCTCTTGAGATATTTGCAAAATAACAAAATCACTGATTTTTTGTTTTCCAGAATTTTTCCATTTAATCATCTTTAAGTGAGGTTTTCGAAGGAAATATCTTAATTACAAGAGCTCGACTACAGGAAATATCTCAACTTTATTGGGTTTTTTACGTTATTGATAACTCACACTTATCATTTACCAAGTCTTAAGTTTTTAGTAACAAAGGGAAAAAAATCTCCAAATGTCAAAAAACTTCCATGAGATGTAGGTGGCTTTTTTTTTTTTGGATGAAATTAAAGGGCCCTTATTAAAATATCACTAAAACAAGAAAAAAATCAAAAGGGGTGTAGTATAGTAGGTGAGCCGCCCATTCGATTTTCATGGTTGCTATTTTTCTCTATAATCTAAAAAGGTGGCATCGTGACACTGAAGTCGAACAGAATACTATGCATCATTCGATCCTGACGTGGCTCGGCTCGGTAGCTTAAAAGTACTTAGAAGCAGAGAGAATGGAAGAATGAACTTTCGTATCTTTTTGTGAGCGATCGGTTGTTAACTTCATGGTGAGTTAAAAAGAAAAGAATAAAATCTTTTGAGCTAGCTAGGTCCATTATTTTGATACCAACTTCCACTAAATGAAATCTAGAGAACAAATAAAGGATATTAACTCGAATCGCAACAAAGAAAGAAACAATAACAATAGCTTCATCAACTCATATTTTTTTCTTGATGTTGATTTTAATAATATTTTGCTTGTGGATCATGTGGCACCTAGTCCCAATTACGCCACCCATGATGATGACATACGAAGCATGAAAAGCTTCTCGGGTCTTTGGCAGCCACAAAAAAAAAAGTGGGCCCTTATCTCGAAGCCTCTAACATTGACAATCCTAATGCAGCCAACCTTTCGTTCTTCGCCCTCGTTTCAGGATTAAACTTTTTAACCATTTTTCAACTTAAAGGTCTTAAATCATCTTACGTAACCATGCACATGGATCTTTTCTGATTTCAATTCAAAGTGTTTTAATGAATATATATATTACTGTTCCAAGTTCAACGGACTTTGATAAAAAAAGATACTTTTTTTACTCACCGAGCGTGCTTTTGTTAAGTCACATTTGAGGTGAATCAAATAATGAGAAGGTCAAAAATCATGTCCCCCAACATTAAAACGTCTAGGTGATATGTTTATGGGGTCATGGCCCCACCTCAAATTTTTTTAAAAATAATTACATGTAAATTAAAAAAAATCATTTGTTTTATATAAAAATTTTGAAAAATACATTTCAACTGATGTATAATTTAACTATTTTCGTATAAAATTTCCAACTCCATGAGGGCAGCATTCATCTAATACTGTCATGTCACATCACATTAACAAGGTGTTGTGAATTCAAAACTCACTCGATTTGACGTAAACATATTAGATCTTATAAAAAGTTCAGGTAAGCCCAAGGCCCAAAACCTAACCTAGAGAATAAAAGAAATCTTTTTATAAATATAAAATAAAATATAGTTTCAATAATAAAATATATATCATTATTGAAATAAAATAATATTAAATAATGTACTGGGGCGGACCCAGGCCCGATGAACATCCTTATCCAATGTTGTCACAATCGGCTTGAATCCGCCAATTCGAATCAAACCAATGGCAAACCAGCATTATACTTTTCACCGATTCACAAGCAATTCAGCTGAATCGGTGAACCAGCAGCTCTGCTGATTCGGTTCAAGAATCGAATTGAAACTCTTCAATTTGATACATGATCCGCAATTTGAGAAATCTTCACATTCCTCGCTTGCCATTTTGAACAAAAAATGAGATCGATCTATTTAGCTGTGCTGGACCCGAAAACAAATGCGTTTTGAACCTCAGGCATAATTAACATCTGAAAATTGGAGCAACCTTTTGACCTAAGAACAGTAAATTAGGTTGGTGTAGATCCACCACCAGTTCTGGATCCAAAACGGTAAACTTGTAAACCCTGCCATGTGAGTTCGGATCAGGTAAGGAACCGGGTATGAATCATAATGGACCCACTCAAATCCAAATCCAAAGACGTATCTAGTTGACTTGATCTGATGTGGATACCACTCAAGGAAAGTTGTCGATCCACTACCATATGGGCAATCCCGTCCTGTCCTATCTAAGTGCTTCTTCCTCACTTGATGGCAATCCAACGGCTGAAAATTTAAAAAGAAAAAAAAAAAGATTTTTGCTCTAAAAATCTTCATTGAAGATCTTGCTCTAGAAATATATAACAAATTTTCCAAAGCCTAATGGAACCTTATCACGCGCACCAACCACACATTGTGGAGTCTCTGGACAAAATTATTGTGACCACGAAGACTTTACTTCAAAGAGGACAATGAGTGAAATGGATGGAATCAATTGGACACAAGAGAGAGACGTACGTCGACATTGATTTCTTTGAAAGTGGAAGCATTTGATAGTGCATAAGACGCATTTGATAGTGCATAAGACGCAGATAGAAACATGTCTGCATTCTTTTTTCTCATTTTGATCTCCAACAGTAAAGCATTTTATTAATGCTCAATTATAAGGTTAGGATGGTTTTGGTATACCTACTCTTTAGTCTTCTCTAAGATGAAACTTACAAAAAACATGCTCAAGTTTTGATAAATGCGGCAAGAAAACCATAGTTGGCAAACTGGCCGGGCTGACTCGGGAATCAAGATCGCCTACAAATTCGGTCACGAGTCAAGGTTTGGGCAAGCCAGAACTTGACTTGGCCCGACTCACCCTTGACTCTCTCGATTTGGTTATGGTTATTTGAATACTCCACCAAGTCGATGAGTCAACTTGCTGAAACCTAGTCATCTACTTATCCAAGTCCGAATCACGGGTTTGCTACAGAAACGATCAGGTTCAAGGCCGCCTTTGAACATAGAAGAGATGACTAAATGACAAAAAGGGTAGATCAAATCAATTTCACACGGACTTTGAATGCATTAGAAAATTAAGCTGCTCAATGTCACCATTTGTATCTCAACGTTTCAAGTGATTGTAGTTAAATTTGGCTGCACAAAAGTGATTTACATGAACAATTCGAATTTCTTTAATTTATATTAATTTAAAATTTCAAATCAAATGGACTTCTGATATTTTTATGAAACACATAGAATTTGTAAATATATATAGCAATTTGTGTAATTTTTAAAGTTGAATGTCAGGTGAGCGAAAGGGTCAATTCCATTGCCTGAAGCGAAGCTTAAAGGCCCTCCATTCCCCTTGGTTCTGGATCCTAAGCTACGTCGGTGTTAGTGATAAAACATGACACCCTTTAACTTGGATGCCGTGTTCTATCAACTTAAGACACAGAACATAGCGTTCACAGAAATCGAACTAGAAACATGCATTTTTCACGCCTCCACCCGGACCAGGCAAGGCCGAATAAATTTCAAAAAAAAAATTGTTAAATTAGCGAAAAATTTTGCCTCTCGCGGTCTGGCCTCGGTAGACCTAGACCAGGTCCGGTTCTGGTCCCGGTAGCGCTGGACCCAGGTCCAGAAGAGGCAGGCCCCTTCGAATGTTTGAAAGGAGAGAGGAAAGTGCCCCGAGCCTCACCTCAATTCCCTTTCTAAAACCCAAAACCGTTCGTTCTCTGAGGAGTGAAAACCCGATCACATTTTCTGAATGATGCCGCTGCCGCCGGACCGCCGAACCATCTGTGCCCGCTGGACCGTCGTCTGCCGGAATGCTGCGGCGCCGCTCGACCGCCAGACTGACCAATTACGAAAGCGTGAGTCTCCTTCTCCTCCAGTACTCATCCTCTTCCTCTTCTTGTTCTTCTTCTTTCGTTTCCACATTTTAGATTTATGTTTTGTTTCGCAACGCTGGTGTCTGGCAGCCTCAAATTTGTCGGTCGCCGCGGTAGGCTGCTCGCAGGACAACTGACCGTAAGTCTCGCTCTCTTCTAGGTCTTCTTTTGCTTTGGGCGTTTATTTAGCCCTGCATAATCTTGATTCCATATATTTTTCATTGTGTCACTTGTGATTTTGGTTTTGCTTGAAATTCAAGCTCACACACGACCCACACACACTCTCTCTCTTTCTCTGTTATTCGTCTTTCCTTCTATATCTCTCTTTCTCGATTATTCGTCTTTTTGTTTCTCTCTGAAAATCTTGAATCACACCAGAAGGTCGGTCTTCCAATTGCTCGACGACGATAAGGTGGGAGGATTTGGGGATAAATATCGACGTAGATGAAAATGATGAAGATCGAGGTTCCAAGATGCTATGGGGGAAGAAGTAGAAGGACATCGGGGTTCCTTTTCTCTTTTGGGCGAATTCGATCCCATGATCGATTGACCATCGATCTCTATTGCATTGTAAGTTTCTGTGTGGCATCGCTCTCGTTCTAAGTTGGCGTTCGTAATCTGATCTTTCATCCATCGGAAGAGCTTAGTGATAACAAGTAATACTGTAATAAGAACAGACAAGCATATCTAAATAGAAAAAGCTTTTAGAAATAAATACATAACTAATTGCGGATGAACATTTCTTTATTGATCTTAAAAAAATATACATCATCATAACTACTAACTACTTACGGGATGAACATTTCTTTATTGTTTTTTAAAAAAATGTACATCCTATCTTCCTATCTTTTTTAACCCATAGTTATACTATTTATTCACTTACGAATACATCATAGAAGGTGTACTTACGAATACATAGAAGGTGTAAAAGGAAGGAAGGAAAAAGAATGTTTTTCTTTCTCTATACATAAGTATGGACATAAGATTTCTCCCTTCATCCTCAATGTAACAATGTAAAGTGAGGATTTTGTAAAAGGCTTCTGAAGTCTCGAGAGAGGTTTACGTGTCCTCTACTTTAAAGTAGTTTTATCCACAACTTTTTCGCTTTTGGCGATAGTGAGTGAACAGATAAATTTTTGTTAGTGGATGTTCTGCCATATGCGATGAAGTGTGCTTTAATTTTTTTTGACAAAACATCTTTTAGCTGAGTGGTCTTTTAAAAGGAACCACTTTCTTTTGTTTTTCACATGGTGCCAACATTCAGCAGAGTGGTGTTAAAAGAACCATTTCCTTTTATTCTTCACATGAACATATTGTCTGGAGATGAATTATATTTTCTCTTGTAATGTGGTCTCAATGGAGTACGTAGGAAGATGAGCTGTGCTTTTCTTTGTGCTACTATCAGCCTTCTTACTATAAAAATCTTTAGTCCTTCTTTACTGTATCTTATTGCCATTTTCCTTTTACACGTGGAGCAAGTGCCTGCTTGGTGCTTTGTGAGGTGGCAATAGACTCTGGCTGTATCATCAGAGTCTTGTATGTTTCCTTTGTCTATGCGATCTATGAATCTTCGAAGTATGCCAATGCAATGATATTTTTCTTTTTTGTGCGAATTGTAAATAACACTGGTGGAAGAATGATGTCATCATATTCTTCTTTATGCTTGTGATTTTGCAGTGTTTACAATAATATTTATACTCAAGGCACATCTCTAAAGTACAAATTTTATTTGGTTCTCTATTTGGGGATAGGGTTTTTGCTTTATTCGGTATGAAAATTATTATAAACACTGCAAAATCACAAGAAGAAAAAGAGAGATGGTGGCATCATTCTTCCACCAGTATATGTGTTATTTACAGCTCACACAAAAAAGAAAGATGCCACTGCATTGGCAAACTTTAAGGATTCATAGATCGTATAGACAAAGAGGACATACAAGACTTTCAAGATACAATCAAAGCCTATCGTCACATCGTACACGCACTTGCTACGTGTGTGGAAGGAAAATGACAATAGGAAAAAACAAAGAAGGACTAAAGATTTTTACAGTAAAAAGGCCGATAATAGCACGCGGAAATATACAACCCATCTTTCCACATACTCCACTGAGACCACATTACAAGAGAAAATCCGATTCCTCTCCAAACAATATGTTCATGTGAACAATAAAAAAAAAGTTTTTCTAAGACTACTCCGCCGAAAGTCAGCACCATGTTAAAAACAAAAGAAAGTAGTTCCTTTTAAAGGACCACTCAGTAGAAAGATTTTTTCTCAGAAAAATCAAAGCACACTCTATTGCATATGACAGAGCATCCACTAATAAAAAAATCTTATCACTTTACTCACTAACGTAAAAAGCGAAAAAGCTGCGGATAAGACTATTTTGAAGTGGAAGACACGTAAGCCTCTCTTGAGATTTCAGAAGTCTCTATAAAATCTTCATTCTACATTGAGGATGAGAGGAAAAATCTTACGCCAAGACTTGTGTGTAGAGAAAGAAACTTTGTTTTTTCCTTCCTTTTACAGCTTCTATAGTGTATTCCTAGGGAAAGAAATGGTACTAGCCATGGGCTAGGAAAAGAACCTCTCTTAAAATAGATAATGTACTCAAGATTAATAAAGGAATGCTCATCCTGTAAGTAGTTCTGTATTTATTTCTAAAAGCTTTTTTGTGTTTCCATATGCTTGTCGGTTCTTACTACTTGTGATTTGCTGTGCCTCGTCTATTAGTCTCTCTATTCTTGTAATAACTGAAGTGCCTAGGCGTGAAGTACCAACCAAGCTATGTCATAGTTGGTACCAAATTTTGGCTCCATATCTTGGTAATGGCTTTTTTCTAATTAAGACAAGAAGAATGCTGCCATTGTCTGTTCTTATCGGGTCTCAGAGGTTCATGTCCGGTACATTTGACCTGATTCGGATTTTCCATTTGCTTGTTTTTTTTCTTCTGATTGGCAAGCTTGGGGTATGGTACAACTGTATCGGTTCGATAAGGCTTTTGTAAAAACACATCCTATATATTTATCTAATAGCGTTTGTGTCCGCCACCGCCAGATATATAGGGGTTCCCTTTCTTCTATGAGATCTTGTGGTCAGATTTGCATATGTAATTGCACTTAAATATTATTCCGGCCGAAAGGCCTTTTGATTGATGTATTCAGAATCATGGAACTGGAGATCAAAATGCTCATTTGCTCATTTGCTGAGAAAGTAGAATTATTAAATAAAGAGGGCCTTTTGTTTTTAGAATTAAGAAACTAAAACATGAAATTTTAATTCCAATCGAACCAAAATTCCAAAGCATTGAACGCCCTTAAGAAACTTTTGCTTGAATACTGATGGCAATGACTGGCTCATGATCATACTGGCGAGCACAAATTGTTCGTGGTTTGCTCAACAAGGAAGCCATTAGCAGTAAATAATTGAAAAGATCACTTTGAAGAACGTACCTGTCTTGTCTTTAGCAGTAAATAATTGAAAAGATCACTTTGAAGAACGTACCTGTCTTGTCCTTAGCTCTCGATCACTGGTGTCAAAACAACCATGGATGGACTAATTGACCTGCCCAGTGGGGGGCCCCGCAAGTCATCAATGCCGTTCATTCTCTCAAGCGGCCGGTTTACGGAGAAGAGTAGTAGATGTTGGCGTGATCTGAATCAGTCTGCTACTCAAAACCTTCCGTCGGCTTCTCTTGCTTAATTCCTGAAAGATAAAAAATATGTATGCACATGTTTGAATCTTTGACGGTAGATTAATTAAGGTATATATCCAAACATAGATATGGTCAAATGAAAGACATTGAAATCTGAATAATGATTTTTTTTTTTTTATTCAAGTCAGGCAGCCACCTGCGCTCGTGAAAATGTTGTTGCGGTGCCGTCAACATAAATGCAACGCATTTAGTTTTTCATTATCAATATGGGCGAAGTGGAAAGTAATTTACATTACAACAGATGCAGGTAACTTTGTCGTTGATCAAAAATAACGGTGGCCAGGTCGCGACGATGATCACAATTCAAAAGTGAAGGTATGTGAAAAAGAAAATATGTGCATGTTGCTTGTTGCATGGCGTTCACGTGCAAGCAATACAGGTAACGCTTGCTTGAGTTTCCGACCAATATTAGCATTATATGTTTGATCTTGACAAATTAAGTTGTCATTATACTAATGGGATTACACTTAATTACGACTTATTGTGCAAAAGTATCGAGTGGCATCATAATTTCTACTAATTTTATGAATGTTTATTGGTCGATGGTCGAGCTTCTTCTCTCACATGTTGATGTGGCCAACTTACGCGTATAGCTCCTTTATGGAAAATTGCATGCGTGCATTATGCATGTGTGTTGGTCGTGGCTTTCATGAATGTTCGTATTCACATCTCTTGCATGCACATGCATCTTATCATCGGCTTACTTACGCCTATGGAATATTTTGAAGGATGAATAATTAGACTATGCCATAACTTAATTTGGGCCTTCTAAGCGGCCATAGGGGAAGGAAAGTGTTCGGCCTTATGTTGGATCCATTTTTACAGTGTTAGACTTAATCTGGTCGTCTTTAATTGGATTCGTGTTCACATTTGGATCATACACGAATTTTTGGGATATCTGACTTTTTCTTTTATTACTTGAATTAAAGTCCTTATTAAATCTCATGAGATTTGGATATCTAAATGGAGTGCGGAGTCTTGGTCCATTAGGATTTGGATTTAAATAAGTATCTGGTTAAATTTTGGATGCGGATTGAGATGAGATTTAGTTTTAATATTTAATGTCAATACATTTAGGCATTTGGTTCTTAAAATATATATTATACTGCAGTTCGAATTAGGTTTAAATGTTGAATTCGGAGGATGTGAATTTTTAAAAACAGAGTTGGATTGGATTCGAATATGGTATGAAAAGTGTTTAATTTGTATTTAAATCCGATCGTGTGAACATCCACAAAAGCAGATATGGCTAAAAGTACATCATATTCGGATTAATTTAATCAATTGACATCCTGTTAGCAGGTGTTACAAAAACCACCCAATTGATCAGTTCGAATTAGTTGGTTTCCATATGTGTGTCTTATTTAAATATTTTTCGGAGTTTTTGATATTATTTTTTACATTTTTTCTGATTGTCTTTTCAGAAAAATACATGTTTTAATCATTTTTTGTTATGATTCACAAGCGATTCAGTTGAATCGACGACATGGCCAATTTGATTTAAAAACCTTTTTATGACGCTGGTATGTAGAATTCACTTGGTGTTGCATAGGCACTTTTGCACCTTAATTAGGATGATCAAATTTAACAATCCCAGGACGATCTGAGGCGATCAATATATTAAACTAACACCACTCTGAGGCAAATGTATGGGGTGATACTAATCTTTTGCTAACAGTTTTCCAGTTTTGTGAGAATCGTCACCCTGTCATATCCATCATTGAACGGTGATCTTAGGCAAATTTCTTCTCCATTCAGGTATAATTCTTTGCATGAACCAGTCCAATTTGAAGTACTCAAGCACAGAATCAAGAAAGCTGCACAACCAAATTGTGGCCTAATCCGATCTCTTCTAATTGGTTTCGGGTTTGGACTAGGACGACTACAAGATTTGAAACCGAGCATGAATTAATTGGGCACGAATGAAGTTCCACATTTATATGTAATCAGACCGGATCCGGGCCCGATCTCAGACTTAAACTCGAATTTTGTACACCGAAACTGAATCCAGTTGCCATTCAGATTCTACCCATTTTATCAGTACGAACGACCAAATGTTTTCAAATTAGGAACAGTGATCCGATAACTCCGACCTGCCATTAACATCCCTACACTTTGTTGTTCCATTGGAGGAATGAAGTTTCCTACAACTCCCATTAGAGTAGCGGAACTCATCTCTGTGAAATGTACTGTCAATTTAGTTTCATGTCATTTATTAGGTTTACACATAGGCCTGAGACTGATCCAAGTTGCACGTGCCTGAACTATACCTTTGCCAGGCCTTGCCTGGTTCTTCACCATTCATCAAATCTCATCCTGCTTTCTGGGTCCTGCCTCAGGCAAGGTGCAACCCCAGCCTCTTTTAACCCTTTCAATTTATGGTTGCAGTAATGGGCAGCTGATACATAGAAGCGAAAAGTTAATATGTCTCTTTCTCTCTGTCTCACACACACACGCACACACAGAGACGTGTGTGTGTGTGTTGGGGCCATGCATGGGACTGGCAGGAGAGTTGATAGCTGCCTTGATCAGAGTTGGCCTAGACTTTGGTACCCTGCGGGCTAGAGGGCCTAAGCCTTAGATCCACTTTCATGGGACAAAATGGTAAAGACATGACTCACCATTGCTTTTAACACTGACCATTGTCCTCTGTAAATGGTACAGAAAGGAAGATCCTCCTGTTATATCTTTAAATCCATCGTCTTCTTTAAATGGCATGAATTGTGGTTGTAGCCTCACACATTAAGGATCTCTTTTAACATTTTGCCTGCATGATGGAGATGTGTCAAGGAATTTATTAATGGTTGCATTTAAGATGATTAATTGCTATTTGGTAGGTCTGAAACTGGAACCAGCTGTATTTACATAGTCTTTTAAACAAGTCCAACTGTATTGGTGTTGTCTTTTAAGTAAGTCTGGATGAGAAGACACTTAGAAAGATGAAGGGAAAGATCTTACACCATTGATGCGTATGAGAAACTAGCTAAGTTGGGTTCCTATTAGCTTCCAATTCTAGTCTTGCCACCTGTGGAAAAGATAGAAGATTTCTTTGGGGGAATACGTTGCTATACTCTAGCCACATGCCTTCACACTCACAAATACACGTACACACAGACACAAATACTCTCTCTCCCTCTCTCTCTCTCTCTCACACACACAGCCCATGCTGACAAAATAATGGAGCCTTTAAGAAATGAATGTACGATTGCTGCTAGTAAAGATTGCACAATGTTTTGCAATGTGCTGTCTACGTATAGAATAGCTGCAGGAAGAAATTAGGCATAATCTGATGAGTCACTGATCCACATGGTGTCTAGGAGTTTAGCTCTTTCTTTTGTGGGTACGTACAAGGGGGTTGCCCTCTCAGCTAATTAGCTGGGCTACCATGGTCCTTGAATGCGGAGAAGCTTGAGTATAGTTAGGCTTGTAGTTGTAGGTGAAGGACTTCCAACACCATCATATTTACATGACCAAGCTGGTACAAAGATCAAGACCATTTTTCTCAGGTTGGACCATCATGGTAACAAGATTCTTTCAGTACTCAAATCTTCACAACAAGATAGCACTACTTGGCTTGCTTCCACACTGAACTTCTGCCATGAGTAATGAAAACTGGCTCATTGCGAAGCTTAGGAGGGTGTTTGAATGATTGCAGAAGTAATTCAGGTTGGAAGACTTCCGTCCGACTTTTTCCCCCTTCCTTTTCATGAAAAGACCGTATCTGTCGTAGCGTTCTACTGTGCTTGAAGTGAGTAGTACTGGTGCTTGAAGTTTCATGCCATTCTCGAGCTTAATCAACCAATTCAGTTTCTTCCATACTCGGGCATTAATGGCCGCTGCTACATGTGTAGTTCGTTTTAGTTAGTAAGAGATCGAGATTGTAGTAATGGTGGCCTAAGTTGGTGGAACCAGAATGGGGTGCGATAGAAGTGCACAGCTTTTGTACTGATTACATTTCGGCAGAAGATCTGTTCTACCGTTGTTGCAGCGTTGCAGATCTTTGATTCCTTCGTGATCTCTTGTTGACGCAATAAGAACTTTAACGTGGAATGATGGTAAGTCGACATTTTTCTGCATAGCTTTGTAAAGTTAATCAACGTTAACGTTATTTATGGAAGCATCCAATTAAATAGAAACACCTGACTAATGTACTGGCGTAAATCAACAGGAACAAGATGGGGTGATATGGCGTCCATTTGCATGCTACAAAATTACATATGATGCTGCATATTTACGCACAACAGCACAAAACTAAAAAGAGTATTTCCTTGGTTTCCCATAGCAACCTTATAGAAGGGTCTGTTGACATTTACCAATGCTGGCCTTTTGTATTTTATACGAGTGTGTTCATGTAATTTGGAGCCCAAATATATCCCCATCTTCCAACACGGTCATGTTATGGCTCCTCTGGGGCATGAAACAATCAGACACATAAATTTGGCTAATATTTCTCCTCATCAACCTTGTTATTGCATTATTATCTTGGATAAAGGGAGTTAGAAGAAGGCGCGCTATGCTATTTTCAGTTGTAGTTTTCATGGAATGCTGCACTCTCAGGCTTACATATGCCGAAAGACACACACACACATATATATATATATATATATATATATATATATATATATATATATAGAGAGAGAGAGAGAGAGAGAGAGAGAGAGAGAGAGAGAGAGAGAGAGAGAGAGAAGGAAAGCCTTTGTAAACCATCCGAAGAGAATATTTTCTACAAATGAAGACGAGAAAAACAAAGAAGAAGAAATTAAGGGAGAAAGAAAAGAAAGACGACGACATGAACCAAAGAGTGTAACGGGGAGTTCGTCCATTTTCCGGTGGACCCACGGCCAACCCTAACCGGTCAGTGGAGATGGGGCGGGGCCCCACCGCAGCCACCGAAGTCAAAACCCTCCGCACCGAAGACCGGGAAGTTGGGCCCGCAAGTGGGCCCCAAGTCCCAGGCATTGAGGCCGTCGAGGCCCACCATCATCTGATCTCCCCACGTTCCCTGCGCCACCTCGCAGACGGCGGCCCCTGGTTGCACCGGCATTTGCAGCGACGGGTCTCCGGCGACTCCCTGCGGCAGAAATCCCTGCAAAGGCGACCCCACGGAGAACTGGTTTGGGACGGGAACCCACCCCTCGATGCCCGGAACGGTCGGAAGTGGGCAAGTGAAGCGGCTGTCCGGCGAGAATGAGGAAGGGAACTCGAAGCCAGCAGCGGCGAGGGACGCCATGGACGGCGTGAAGGGGTGGGTGATGAGGTGGTCGTCCGGGGAGATGATGGTCGTGACGGAGGAACCGTGGGGCATGTCGGAGTACATGAAGTTGGTCTTGGCGCGGGCGCCGCGCATCGACCGGGCGGCGCGGTCGTAGGCGAGGGCCGCCTCCTCTGCCGTGTCGTAGGTCCCAAGCCAGTGCCGTTCCTTCGTCGCAGGATCCCGTATCTCAGCAGCGTACCTCCCCCACGGCCGCCTCCTCACCCCTAGAAACCGACCGGGCTCGTTCTGCCTTCGCCGACCCTTAGGAGTGGAAGACGAAGATGAAGAAGAGTGGGATGATGATGAGGACGACGACTGAGGTGTGGCAGTACCGAAATCCATTACAGCAAAGGAGCAAAATTTCCTTTTCCTAATGGGATCTGTGTTGCTGGTGATGGATGGAACACTCTCTCTCTCTCTCTCTCTCTCTCTCTCTCTCTAGATCTCTCTGAACTCCTTTCTGTTTGCTAGCTCGTACCCTCGTGTGGTCTCTTCTCCCTCATTAGTGCATGCTCTCTGGGTTTTATAGGGAAAAAATTCCGCAACTGCTCTTGCTCTTCAACATCAATTACAGAGCACCACTCAATTTTATATGCCTTTTTCAATCACGGGTTGCTTTCATTATCTATTCTCTATACGAGATTAAAGGCCATCATTAGGACATGGTAGAGCGAGCGAGAGAGAGAGGTTGGGACTCCGTATAAGGACGGGATCATTTATTTTGGCTATCATTTATTTTTACGAGTAGTTGGATGTCCATTGGATTGGATTGAGTTTGGTTGAAGAGTAATCCAGGGAGGGGTGGTGGTAGTATACCACTTTCTTTATTCGAATTTTGGAGGGATCATTGTTAGGAGTCACTGTCACATTTTAATGCGTTTTATTTTTAAATCGTAAAAAGTCTCGAAACATGCTTTGTGAACCCATGAGACAGGCATAGGAATAGGAAGGAGCCAAAGCTTATTTTAGGAGCTGTGGAATGAACCACTCACCCTTATAAAAAAGAAAAGTTTGGTCTAAGAGCCAGCTCTCTCGACTCTATATAAGACTGTTCCTACTCGCCGTGAACTAAGTAGAGTAAGGAACCTACTTCTCATATATGTTTTCCTAAAACAACAACAGTGCAGGTGAGTTGAGCCCCACCACTTTGATGCCTCTACATACACCGGAGTGAGTTGCATGCATCATTAGGTGCGAACAACCTATATGTGCCAAAAGAAAAGGAATGACATTTTGATAATTATTTTAAAAAAGAAATGTCATTTTCAATCTTTTTATTATTTTTCGATTTTTTTTATCCTCAGAGAAATTTTCTTTCTTCATTAACTAAAAAAATTATTGCACCACTATGACGTACATAACCAGCGACTGTGTTGTGATTGGACTCTAATAGTATATTCCCCTATATTTTTCTTTAGGATACCAGGTGCCCAATAGACTACCCAAGAGACACTACTAGAAGAGAAGAGACGTGAATGTGCTCCACAGTGGAGTACTAATTGACCTGGGTGGTGAAACATCTACTGCACCAATATAAATGAAAACATAAGCGTGTCTAGATCTGGACATCAATGGATCGGATAGTATCTGACCGAATTGTTGAAAAAGAGTCCGACAAGTAAAAGATTTAACATATGATTGTTAACATATACCTTATCCATTCATTTTAAAAGTCGATATATATATATATATATATATATATATATATATAAGTCGTTTGGATTCTGTTGTTTATTTAAAGTTTAGTCTGATTCATATATGAATGTGAAAAGACAGGTTGGATTGAGATTCGTCGGGTTCACATATAATACAAACTTTTCTTTCATTTTTATTTGAATCCAAATTCAAACACGAATACATTTAATTCGAATGCGATCAGTTGTACATCCATTGGAACCATTGATGGTACACACTTTTCCATGGGGAGAAAAACGCCTTCCAAAGGATTGAGTATCATGTAATCACTCAAGAACTCGACCCAAGTGCATTCGAAATTGCTATGTTCTTAAAAGATTTCACTGGCAATGTTGAGGCCCAGGGCTCATGTTCAGGCAGGCTGGATACTCATTACTCACCCACTAAAACAAGAAATGTGTGTTTTTTTTTAGAATTTTAACTTTGTCACTACTTATTTTTGTCATTGTTGGGAGACTCCTCCTTTTACTCATTGAGGGTATTATAATCATTATATGCTCTGTGCACAATTTTCTTTTTACTACTTCAGCTTTTGAAGGGTTTTTTTGTTTAAATTATTTTTAATTAATATTTTTAAATGTTTGCTCTGCTATATATAAAGTGTCACTTCAAATATGAAAAATCTGTGAAAAGCGCCGCTGGCTTAATGTTTATAGAGCTAGTGGGTAACTAGCCTGTGAGCGCTTTGCATGAGCGACTAGTTACCCGTGGCCAATGTCCCTCCACTTGTTGGCTCAATTCCTGGTTCCACCCAGACATTGACAGCCACTGGATTCATAAAGAACAAGAACATGACGTCCTTGCCTTAAAAATGATTCGATTTCAGCTGACTATTGCTCGGAGACAAAGATGTGCCCGAAAATTCATGTAGTACCAAAATTGATTCGCTCAACCACTTGATGTTCAGATTCCGATTTCATGCATCTCTTATTTGCATTCTTTGAACATATATATCTTATCTCTTCATTTATGAAAATCTATCAGCACAAAATAAAACTATTATTTGTCTGGAACACATACATGCCTTTTACATTCAACTTATGGGGTGAAGATAATTCTTTAATTAGTTGGTTTTCCACCTTGAAGACAAAGTAAGGAGATTCATCTTATTCTATTGATTCTGAGTCACAATGTTCAATAATCGAACTCAAAGCCAATAACAGGAACATTGAAGTTAGTGAAAGGTTCTTTTATTTTTTTTCCCTTTGTTCTTCGACCCTTCGTCCCATTCCAGGTGGAAGGCTAGCATTTCGCTCATGCCCAACAGCGTCGTTTAGGAACTTTAGTTATTAAAGAAGATGGCGAGGAACCTCCTTAGAGGCTCATGCAGCCATCATAGCGCTTCCTTTCATTTTAATCATGCAGTGGAAATCCGTGTCATTATGAAATCATTTGCATGCATCCAATGATTAAGATGCATATAATTTACTTAAAACTTTCGACGCACTGCGTGATCTAAGATGATATATTCTTGTTCCTACAGTTATAATTTATAATGCCCTCTCTCTCTCTCGTTTTGGATTCGGACTCTAGCCCCATTTTTTAAAACTGAATTTCGGATCCAACTAGCATAAAATCCAACATTTATATGCAATTGGGATAGATTCATGCCCGATCTTAAGGACAGTTAATTCATGCTTGAATTTGCTTAGGAACCTCTAAACCAAATTCAAACCCAATTACAAGTTTCTTCATCTGCAGATCTATCTGAACAGGTTGAATAAAGATTGAAGTTAAAGCCTTCAAGTTGAAGGAGATCAAGAGTTCAACAAGCAGACATTTACCTAACCTAGCTGAACCTCACGGAAGAGGAAAACTTATTCTACGTTACGACATATGAGGACAGTACAACAATTATGTTTCGAGTGGCCTTTTTTTTTACTTCCATAACTTGTCAGCTAGTAAAGATGCAAATCTTCAGAAAAAATCAAAAGAAAGATGCAGTGCTTCCTTAGTTTATTTAAATAAAGTTAGGCGAACGTGCACGAACAGTTATCAACATGATGTGGCTCATGCTGGACGGAAAAACTTGAAGATAACTATTGGTATACCATGCAATATCTAATACCAGAGTCTCTACACAACTTTTATGTAGAAAACATCTTTTTTTTTAAGTTGAAAATCATTATAGGGCAGGACCATGCTATTGATTGTAGTTGATGAATAATTAAGAACTATCTCTTTCTTTTAGGCCACACTTGCAAAGCGTATGCCGATCATGTTTGAAGTGATGTTCTTGTGCTCATAATAGCTTTACCATGTGCGCCCATTTTGAGCCAAGCCAATGATAAGTCACACATATACGCCCTTTCTTCTCGCATCTTTACTTTTTCGAGGTTATACTAACAAATCAATGGGCCATGCATGGTTTCATTTGGAATGCCAACCCTAGTGTCAAGTAAAACTCATTGATGTCCGTGTCTGTGTGTTTGAGAAGAGAGAGAATCTTATCTTTGAGGGGTGTAACATAGTTGGTCGGATTGACGGATCAGTGAAAATCCAGTTGTTAATTTGACTACTGTAGAGTGCTACTCCTCTAGATTGCGAATGGTGGATACGTGACAACATTTTAATTGACAGGTAACTTGCCTTCCACTTAGGTCCCAAAGTAACCCTACACTTTGTGAGCAAGGGAAAGAGAGAGGGGCATTGGCTTCTTCCGGCCATCTCCTCTATTTTTTTTTTTAAACTTAGTTACAAATCTTAATCTCAACAAAAAGAGATTACTCAATAATCAGATTGAGTATACTTAATCCAGTCACAGAGCTAAGAATTTTTCTTGGGGACCACTATATATATATGTATATATAATTTCCGAAAGTGAAGATTTTCTTAAAGTCTATATGGTAAATTTTAGTTTTTTTTTTAAAAAACTCAAGGGGGGCATGGCCACTGCCAGCCTCCATGGGCTCCATGCCTGACTTAATCCTTGCTCCACTAATAACAGTGGAGCAACATGCAGGTGGGTTTTATCAAGTACTATAGGGCCCATCAATTGCAGAGTGATTCATGGGAAAAAGAAAGTACTTGGCACTCTGTTTAATTATTAAATCATCTCTATTAAATTGCATGCTCTTCTAGATCTTCTCTCGTGAGCATAAAAGCTGCCCAGATGACGGCCTGGGACCTGCCTTCTCCTTGCCTCTAGAGTCCAAGGCGACATCGGGGCCCAAAGTGGGTACAGTGCATCTTGAACTTGGTGTTGCATTGACCACTCATGAAGGCCCAAGAGCATAGCATCCATGAGAATCAGCTGACTATGTTGCCCTTGTTCTGTTAGCTTGACCAACTATTTTGTGCTCTTTGATGCATGTTCCCCTCGTTCAAAAGGAAATCAGACAAAGAAATTAGAAAACTATGAAGAAAGTAAGGAGAGAATCTGCTTTCAAAAGTAAAAACCCGACCTGATCTCTTTTGGAAATCATCAGGGTCTTTAGAGTTCTTCATTAGACATAAGCCCTCAACAGCCAGGTTATAGACAAGAAGCAATGTTCAAGCACCCAAAGTTTTGGCTTATGCATGCAAGAATTGATGTTCAATGCCAGCCAGGAAAACAGAATCATGCTAATATATGTGACGTATAAGGCCCTCAATTCCCACCACACTAAGGAAAAGATTTATAAGAACATCTTAGAAATAAAGAGGCGATACAACACTGTTCTAACTCTGAAAGCTTCATAGCTGTTGATAAAATCATGCATAAGGTTAAGGATTCAAGAGCCCCAAGGGTTTGGGGAAGCTAATAATTAAGGCAGCATTTGGTAGGAGGCTAGCTGCTTGCTGCTGGTACGATTTCCATAGGCGTCAACCCAATGCATAAACCTAAGCAGGCATAGAACCTAAAGCAAGGGTATTAGCCTTGGGAGTTTTATGCCATGCATAAACCTAAGCAGGCATAGAACCTAAAGCAAGGGTATTAGCCTGGGAGTTTTATTCCACTAGCTGCACGAGCTTCAAAGACTCTTGGCCATTTAGTGCACCTTCTTTAGTACCCAAATAGAAAAAAGTTAAGAATTCATGTGATCAATCTCTATCCAGCCGAAGGAGACCTTTGAACCCATTGGTTTTGGCTCACCCAATGGGAGAACCAAGCACAACATACCATGTAGCGCCTTTAAAACAAGCAAATGGCCGTTGATCAGGCAATCCTAATGTCATTACTTCCTAATGCATCACCTACCTCATTAGGAGTTTGGATTGAATGGTAGCATGCACGGCACTTGAGTTGAATGATGTACCATATGACCACCCAAGTCCTGATGTGGCTCCGATCCAAGGAGCAGGGAGAAGAAGCTGCAGCCTCTCATTCAGGCAGTGGGATTTCCTCCCACTCACCCGAAGATCTTCAAAAGCTAGTTAAGTGATAAGTTCAATATCAAAATGCTTGGGCAGTGGCACAATTTAGATGAACTTGCCTAATCCTAACTCGCATGCCTATCAAGACAAAGAATACTTTGCTACATGCAATAGCTTAGGCCACAGTTCTAGTAATTAATTAAGAATTTAATTTGCCAATGTTGCTTCCATTTCCAATTCCACAATGTGGTAGAACTTTGTATGACTGGGAACATGGCCGGAAGACAAATTTAGGAAGCCATCCAAAGCAAGGAATTAGGGTGAAGGACAGGTGATGCTCAGTGAATGTGGAAGCAGATAGAGGCCTCAGGGATTGTCCCACTAATGGCCAAGTCCTTTGCTCTTCCCAAGAATTTGACTCATGAGAAGAATCCGACCATAACAAGTGTAGCTGTTTCCTTTTTTGGATTTAGCAAATTCACGTTCGTAAGAGTCATTGGGATTTGGATTGAAGATTGGCATGTCTCCCTTTTCCTCCTTACTTCCCGTGTAATTATTGGTGCTTTGTCTCATAATGTCTGTCACACTTGCTTCGGCTTCATTCACTCAGTCAATGATTCCAGAACAGAGAGAGATCTAGAGAGAGAGACACGGCAGAAAAAAGTTGCATTTAATTAATTTCATTGAGTGTGAGTAAACATACTACCATCGCATGTTCTTACAAGTTTAAAACCGTATCTCTTGAGCCTTGTGTCGAACTAATTTGGGGAATCAAAATATAATTATCATGAAACAATTTAGTTGATCAAACCTCTAATTAAGAGCCATAGTAGGGAGACAAGAATATACTTACGCCAGTTTTGTGAATTTTATTTTAGGAATGTGAGCTCAGAAACATGAGAACTCTAGGGACAACCTATAATATTAATGAAAACTATTTTTTCTGAAGTCAGATTGATAGTTGTGCATTAACTCATTGATATATTATCCTTTAGTTCAATGTTGTAGAAACTCGTCTAGATATATAACAATAGATCATCAGCTGGAAACTTGTTTTGACATCTAATAATTGTCCAGGAGCTAGATTTCAGGTTGCCAATCATGAAGTTGGCATTCGCTTGGCTAATGAAGAAATTAACTTACAAAGAATGAAAAATGGTTACAATCACATTCTCTCCCTCCCTCTCTCTCACATATCACATGGCCCTTATGCTGAATACGTACCATCACAAATTCTAGTTAAAATCAAATCTGTAGACACCATAGAGTTGGGTGGCGTCGACCGTGGGAACCTCATATCGTCGGTACGACAAGATGGTGTCTTAGGGAACTGCACCAAATTAACAATGAAAGAAACACATGAACCCTACCTCATCAACACCATATATATAATTTCCATTTTCCGTGGGTTGAGAGATCACGAGCACGACTACTCCACCACAAGTTCTTAATTCAAACCTTCTAATAAGCGAACATTAGTTTATATGATTATGAGCCAAAGGGTGCCTTTGTAAAAATAGTCCAAGTATGTGCACATGATCATAATCTATAGAAAAGATCCTAGCCATCCACCTAGCTTGAGATGAGATCTAGTAACTGAACTGGGTAATTCTTTTCCCTTTTTATAGAATTACTTTGCATTAGTGGTTCTTGGTATTTACATGAAGTTTCTTGAAAAGTTGATAAAAAAACATTGGCAGTACTCGAATTCGATTCCGAGAGCGTAATCCCTCTGCGCTTTTGCTTCCTACGTTATGAAGGCTGAATTTCTAGAATAATGACTGGTCTAACTAGCTGTCCGACTAAACATCTACGTGGGTTGCTTTACTTTCAGCATTATAGAAAACTCAAAAGAAAATCAAGAGACCAATCGAAAAACAAAATTTTTTACATGTTCATATTTTCAAAAATGTTAATATGACTCCCTTTATAAACTTTTATGGAGAATGATCTTGACACCCCAGAGAATGATCTGGCTCCGTTACTGAACAGGTTACTGGGTGTTGAATCCATGATGGAAACCAAGCTATACTAATCAGTGATTATATATGGAAACAGTATGTTATTGTTCTAGAAGTGGTATGATTATGTCCAGCGTTTCATTGTTGAGCACAAGAACAGCCATAATCACAGCATGTTTTCTAGGAGAACGTAATATTTGAATTCTGTATTCCAAGAACATATGTTTCAAGAACACGATATTTCTCTTATCAAACACCTTCTCAGACAAGTGACCGTATCTCTCAACTCAAGTTTATAAAACAGAAAAAAGCTGTTGATCGTTTGGCAATTTTCTTTCGTACGTATCTTTCTCAATTTACAGGCACGCTTTGGCATCTTCATTCTGAACAACGTAACGCTTGTCAAGAAAATAGCCACTTGTCATTAGAAAAGGTCCAAGATACACAAAACACACACACACAGAGAAAGAGAGAGAGAGAGAGAGAGAGAGAGCCCACCTACCCCAAATCTTATTTATCTACTTGTCCACCTCCCCAGTACACTACTCCATATTAGTTATGTGAACTTCTTTCGGCCTCTTACTTTTCACATGCAACTCACGTTCCTCCCTATCTCTCTCTCTCTCTCTCGCTCTTCAATCGTAGATCTCTACATCCATGCAGAAAAGTTAACACCTGTTCCCTAAGATACCTATTACTTAGGGTATTAATTGGCTAAACTGTACGCCAACATTGTCTGCTTTTGAAGCCGAATAGGTTTTCAAAAGATTCAAAGAATCACCTGCATTGAACTTAGCCAACCGGTTTATTTTTATGAACTGTTAAGAGAAAACGAAATTTTGCTAGAAACGATGAATGCACAGAAACGATGTGATGGTGAATGATGGCGAAAGATGATAGTTGTAGTACCAGCTAGACATGTATCTTACGGGCCATGTACACGCGTTCCTTGTTTAACATAAACATTCTGACCTTTAATTAAGTGAAAACTTAAACTTTGGTTCAAAATTTACTGGGTTTAAGGGTAAGTCTAGTTTGACTTTTTGGCTTTTGTGAAATGCCCTCATATTAAGTCCCTCATAGTTACCTCCTCCAGCAGGTTTGATGGGGAGTCAATAGTCATTAATCTGTTACAGCAAAGTTTAACCTATGATGCAACAAATGAAGTGAGTAGGCCTGATCAGTATACTAAGAAACTATTTACCGTGATTTGGAACCATGATGAATATATGGAAAACATGTCTTAATTGTCAATAAAATGATATATATCTTGCTTGATCTGACATGAGTCGGCCTGTTCAAGCCAATCCGAACTGAGTCTAACAACATTGGCGAACACCATTTGCAGCTTTTCAGAACATGTGTTTTATCTTAGTCCTGACTGTTTGTATTATATATTATACACATTAGCAAGTGACAAAAAGAAGAGAGACAAACTTAGGTATAGCTGCCCAGCTAGCTAGAATTAAGGCTAGAGAGAAAGGAGGAAGAACTCACGCAATAATGTGATAAAGAAGAACCTTTTCTTGGAATTCTTGATTCCTCCAAGATTCCCCATATTTCCCAAGCACAAGACAATGCAAGTTAAAGAAAAGAAAGATAAAAGAGAAAGACCTAATAAAAAAAAGTGGTCAAATCCTTTTGCCATTACCGCACTAACAATGGCAACTGCAGAAGCATGAACAGCAGTAGTGGAGCTCCACCTTCCCTACTTTAACACCTTTTATTAGTGTTTTTCCATGGCTTCCCTTGCTGCATGCCATCTAGCTCCCTTGGTCAAAGCTCAAAATAAAATACTGGAAGTGAGGTGCGTGCAGTTGCTTTTGAAACTCTTTGGCGTTTCGAGGAGGAAAGTTTGTGCAGGATTTGGGAGCAGATTAGCACAGGTATGCTTTGTCGGGTGCGTGGTTCATACCATGGTTTGACTTTCTCAATTTTTTTCCATCCCCAGCTGTTTCTTCTCTTGGGTGACATTGTTAATTAAATTAATCTCTTCTAATTTGTGGGTAATTGGCAACTTCACATTTTCTACCTTATTGTGATTCACAAATCCTTTAATAGTCACAATTGCTTTTCAAAGATATTCATTCTTTAATCCTTTAATTAACAATAACAGCTTGCCGCAGTTACGTTTCATTCTGTTTAACTCAATGGTTAAGTCAAATATTCTAAAACCATCCTAGATCAATTAGCTTTGATGACACAGTGCAGATAAAACTAATATTTTGATGGAAAAGGATAGGTAGCTTGGTTTTAATATTTATTTTGTTGATCTTTGTTTACCCAAAAAACAAGATATTGGTTTTAGTTTATCTTCCTTCATCTTGGCAGTGCTGCAACTTGCAAGTCACCCGGATCAATCTGGTTTGAGGAATTTTGCCAGTTTCTAGTGTGCCCAACTCCACTCCCGTCGGACCACTAGCGCAATTTCAATAGCGTATCTAGCCGTAGTCGTAACTGTAGGAATTTTAATCTCAGGCCATGTGGGATTCTTTGTAACTTAACCGGTTCTAGCCGTAGTCACAGCTCCTAGGCACCTGGTTTGAAGATATCAAGGAAAATCTGAGATCTGTCTGTAACATCCTACGTGTTTCTAAATATGAGTAAACACTCATGCTTATCGGGGATCAGGAGATTGTGAATTCAACAATTTGTTCAGTCCTGAAATGGAAGAATGTAATTGGATTGATTCAGGTCCATTATCTGCAATTAGCTTTAATCCGTTTTGACAATGAAGACTTACATGATGCTTCATACACCACTCATGGGTCATGAGCTTAAAGGCCGTCAGTTATAGTGATAAAAATTATGCCAAAAAAAAAGAACTTCCCAAAATGTTAAAAAGGTTTAGTATTGCATCAATAATGCAATATTATGTTTGCTCCAAATATTGTAACATTACTCTCAAGTTACAACTGATCCAGTATGTATTATACATTGCCAATCAATTTTCTCATTTAGAAAAAGGTTATACATGTACATAATTGTGAATGAAGTTCAACTTTTAGGGCATATTTGGTTGCTGGAACTAGGGTTCTTGCATGTCCTCTCATCAGGTGTACTTTCAATCCAAGATCAGGTGAAGTTGATCATCTTCATCGATGACCTTTTTCTTCTCAGTTTTAAGGTTACAAAGTAAAGAAAGAACTGGAATTTTCACCAAGTGTTTGATTCCCTTGTGCGTGGTAATAACCTTTACATTAAAGGCTACACAGGCAACCAAACAAGCCATCACAGAATTGGATCAGGGCCTCACTAAAGAATGAAAATCAACATAGCCTCAAATCCATAAGGTGGGGCTACAGTTTTGTTAGGTTTTCACTCTTTCACGTGTACAGTATTGTTCATCCAACAAGACTGCATGTCAGTGGAGTTCACAGTCCGGCCTGCTGTTTATGGAGCCATTAAGGGACTACAGACCCCACTCTCTCTCTCTCTCACACAGACACACACACACATACACATGAAACCAAACAATTCCAGAAATGTAGAAAAACATAAGTTCTTGAGTCCAGTTTGAGATTGAAATTTTAGTTTAAATGGGTTAACTTAAGGTTGAGAAGATCAACAGCCGTACTTAGACAGAGACCAGGCCACGTACAACCAGCAATCGAAGTGCCAACCTCCCCCTGGCCAGACTAACTGGCCCAACAGATAGTGAGCACCGAGGAAAATGGGTTTTACAAAGAAGCCCTGGACTGCACAGCATAGCCTAGCAAAAAGTGCTCCCTGAAATGTGTCAAGCCAGCACGAGCAATATAATTCAGAAGCCTGTCCATTTCATTTGTCACTATCAATTTCAATACAGAACTACCACACAGCAATATAAGGCTGCATGTAAGAAGTGAATACACAAGTTCGACCATCAACTTCAGACTCTGTAATTTATAATTTGATCAATTATTTTAACTAAATCCTTGTCGAGATAGACCAACAGATGAACAAATGGATGGATGGATCAGAAGGTTCAACTATTGGCTCATAACCCTCGGAAATATGAGAAATTTTGTTACATGGACTACGAAGATCAAGAATCCTCCTGCTCAAACGTGTATCTATAGAACCTTTTGGAGAAGGAAAAAATTTCTTAGAAGACTGCAGCAGCTGCACAACGCTTGGATTCTAGGCTGCCATGGTAACGCAGCCTTTTCCTCTTGTTAGATTTTGAACGTGCACTGGTAGCAGTAAGGTTCTCCATACTGCCACCGGCCTAATTGGCCAGCCAGAACTTGTATTTTCGATAATTTTGTGAAAAAGTCAAGAGACAAAGTTGCAACATTAGACTTTTCATTCTTAACATAGTGCATTTACAGCCGCTGTTGAAGCACTGGATGTTGAGGGCTCCATGAAACAACTTGGAGAACGCACAGAAAGTTCCGTGACCTCAGAAGCCGCTGTGTGGGATGCTCGATCTATGGTCGCATTTGAAGGTTTCTTAGGAGTGATTTCCGACCGAGTAGAATGCAAGTTTCCCTCTTTAATGGTTGAAGCAACCAGAATATCCTCTGTCAGTTCTGCCAGTTGAGGTTGATAATCTTCCGCAAGAACTCTCAAGCACTTTTCCAGTGCTTCACGCATCCAAGGATAGCGGCAAAGTTCGAATGCATCCCTCACCATTACCTATTCAGGGAAAAAGAGAAGTGTCTTTTATAAGAAACAGTCGTTCTATGCCACCCAATAGAAAATATGAAATGTATGTGAACTGACTCCTACTACTCACCCATCGTCTTCCATGGGTAGTTTGTTCTGGCCAGGAATCTAGTTCTTCCGTAACCCTCATTGTGAACATATAACCTCTGCATATTCCTTCTAGGCTGCTGCTATTCTGCCTGCGTTTGCTCTGAAATTCCCATGTTCCTAGTTTTTTCTTCAGTAAATGGAGGAAAAACAAGAAAAATTCTCAGATTGAGATACAAGGTTTCATGCTGGTCGCACATATATTCTAGTAATAGATTTCAATAAGCATCTATCGGGTGCCAGAAAACAATGACTTGAACACATATCACATGCATAAGCACTGCATTTGAAAAAATTTGGTAACATTGAGTAGTCTACAGTAGCCTGAGAAAAGCATCATTAAGTCCAGCACAAAAATTGCTGTTAAACCTGTAAATTGTCAATAGAAACACCATAGTGGATAAAAAACATAGGTGACATGGTGACTTTCTAGTTATGGACTACTGTACCTAGTCATGCCTAACATTTAGTTCTTTGGCAAGCAGATGACAATAAATTAAACGCTCTGCCTTTTTATGGTTTTCTGAATAATAGTAAAGGTATTAATAGCCCCTAATGAAAGAACTGGGGACCATATGTCCTATGTCATTCCTCTTTCCTTTCATCCAAAGAAGTTTCATAATATCAAAAGTTAAAAGTACAGAATTCATATAAAAAATAGTTTTCTTCCTTGAAGAATATAAAAACTTGTGCCTCTCTAAGCAAGGAGGAGAGGGCCCTCCACATCTGAAGTGAAGTATACTCGAAAAGATTTTGAGGCATAAACCTTAAAAGTGACAGTTAAAGCCTCTCAAAACCATGGAAAGAAGAAACAACGAAAATGTCAGAGTATGAAAGAGATGTCAAGTCCTCAAGTTGACACAGACTACTGCTGTTGTTAGCTCTATCAGACAAGATTAAATAAGTAATGACACTTACATCAATATCGCCTTTTACTCCTGCCTCCTCTAGGGCCTCACGACATGCAGCTTCCTCTACAGACTCATCATCTTCCCACCCACCCTACACAAAATCAAGCACAAGAAACATGCAATTGAGTCTATGAATCCATAGGATTCAGTTACGCAAAATATTGATATAGTTCAATTGCTCCATAAGTTGAAATACACAGTTCACACCTTTGGAAACACGAGGTCGTCCCTGTCTGGTGTTGAAACCATGAGAACCTCTAGTGCATCTTCCAAGGTACAAATTTGTTCAACGTCGTTCTTTAGTTTATAGGGTATGCACCTGTTTGATATATGGAAGCGAAGATGCATAAGCTCCAAAAACATATGTCACAAAATCAGAGCACATGATCCACATCATAGAATGGGCATTTCCGTATGTGTGAAACAAAAAATGAACAATTAGCAAAGTCAATAGAAAAAAAGACACACCTTTGAGAACAATAATCAAAATATAAAGTGTAAAAAGCACAAGCTGAAGAACAAACAGGAAAGGCAGAGGAATGTGGCTACTGGAAATGAAAATCTAAAACTTGGTACAAGCATTATATCGCCATACTTAGAATGTGGTCTTTAACTCATAGAACGCAAAATATAAATAAACCAGTCGACGGTTTCAAGTGTGCTGTCATGATGGGCACTATATAGCTATGTAGAAAAATGGTGAAGTACTTGTTACATCAGCCAATAAAGTGGCACAGCCACAATAAATGAAAGATGCCCATAGGCAGCTGCAGACAATTACATAGACAAAAGGATGAACTTCCAGGCAAAATCAGAATAATGGCAGGAGTTCAAGCTCACAAAGAAGGGAGAACAAAATCTAAAAAGTCACCAGAATTTAGGTCCCACTTTATGCATGACATTTGCAGAAAAAAACCCCAATTGGATACTCGCCACATAGGCAGGAAACAGTCTTACAAATGTGTTTTTTCCCTGCAAACGAAGAACTTATGCGTCCTTGCTGCAGTGAATATTATAAAACCTACTCCGACATTTCACAGAACCAGAATGATAGCTTTAATCTGATCCAGTATTGGCAGTCACGTATGAGTATCAGTATGGTTCAAGACCCCACTTGTCCACTAACATGTGCTTCTAATGTAGTACTTTCTTAACAGTAAGAACTGTTACACGAGGGACCAGGAGAAGTCAGGCCAGAGATCTTTCATTAGTTTGAAGAGAACATGGTCCTCAAAAATTCAATTTAGAATTTTTTTTATGTGCCTCATAAAACATCTTTTATGTGTAAAAGTCCAGTAATTTGCAGAAGACGAAAATTGATTCCAATTATTTAAAGCTATTTATTGCTGGCTGTGCTACTGCATAACATTAAGAACCCTAGAATGTCGCCGGATCTCCATGTGCATTCTCAAGACAATAACCAGAGTTTGACAAATCAAGGCAAGAGGTTCAGGGGCAAAACCAAGAAATTTTAAGTGCAAAAGGAGCACAAACTTCTTGTAGGAAAAGGGGAAGCTATCAAATTTGGCTACGATATAGTGGACAGGTCATTCTGGACAAAGAAGGCATTTTCTTCGCTGGCCTTCACCAATATGCAGCGAATCAGAATGAGAAAAGGAAACAGGATCATACCTCTTCATAGTCTCATCCCAAATGAAAAAAAAAAAAAATCCAGAAACTGCAAAAACTCTTTGAGCAAAGAAACTCCAGGGGGGGCATGAAACTCATCACGGTACCACCACAAACGTGATTATTTATTTAAATTGTAGATTTTGGGGTCCAGAATCTAAAATGAAACAAAAAGGGAACTAAGGTACCTTGACCTTCCTAAGGGGATTGTGGCTCTAACATTCAGAGTCTCAGACAATTATCCCAGATTAAGAATGACTCATTGATATTCAGGTTGTCTTATAGTGAATGGTTGGAACCAACGCCCGTAAGAAATTCTCTGCGTTCCCTCGAGTTTGGAAAGAGTTTGCTCTTCTTAGGTCCTAGAAGAAAGAAAGAAAATTATATGGTACATGATATGAAAGGAAATTAGTCATGAAAGAGTACACCCTGCGACGGCTCGTTCACACCTTCGGAAACACAAGGTCGTCCCAGTAGTGTCCTCTGTTCCACACAGAGGCAGGGTTGTTTTATTCCACAATTGCAGAATTACAGCTCCATGTAAAGGTTAAATGGGGCGAGAGAGAGAGAGAGAGAGAGCACACCCTGCGACGAGCCGGTACTCATTCTCGTAACGTTGATGGTGGCGTCCTGTCCGAGCTACGACATCCGACATGGTATCTCCAAACTGTAGCCCCCACCAACCATGGAAACCCGAACAAGAAGAAAAACAGGGTGAGGAAGAAGAAAGGGTGTTTTTTCATGCGGGAGGAAGAGGGCCAACAAAACGCAAAGCGGAAAAGGGACAAGAACTTTGCGGCGATAAAATTCACCTTCCTGGAAATGCCAAAGGCGCTTTCATAACACCGCAGTCAAACCAAGAAACCTGCTCTTGAATCCTTCAACCAAACTCTATCCGTTGTACAAGCAACCAATCTGCATTTCGACCACATTAGAAGACACCAAGCACAAGCAGACCAACAACCAACATCCACCAACCAGCCTTCACAGGCCACAGAGAGAAGATAGAGAGAGAGAGAGAGAGAGAGAGAGAGAGAGAGAGAATACCACCCAAATGAAGGCCGAGGGTCCCCAGCCGGCCGATTATCATGCTCTCTTTTCTCCGCCGGATTTCTGATGCGAAACGACACCAGCAAACTGCCAAACGACAAACGCATATCTAGGCAATCCCCAACCGAAAAAGATCTCCTTCGCACACACAGAGAGAGGGAGAGAGAGAGAGAGACCTTTACGAGAACTGCCTCTTAAAGAAGTGCCACTTACAAAGACCGTGGAAGTTCCGAGGAAGCCCGCGAAGGAATCATCTAGGAAAGGATAGGTAAATCGTCTCCACCTCAGAAGCAGAGGACAGGAGGCCAGACGAAGGAGGAAGGAAGGCAGAAGAATTCGCCCCGCCCCTCTCTCTCTCTCTTCTTTCTCTTTCTTATCTCTAGCTGTCTCTCTCCCTCTCTTCCTTCAACCGACAGGCAAACGGCCATTTCTCTCCAATCTTTTTATGGGATTCGCTCCCCCTCAAAATGGATAGAATTCTTGGCCGTTATGAATTAAGAGCAAGTTCCACAATAGCCACTGATTTTGCCTTCTATTACTAAAGCGCCCACCATTTGTTTTTCTTTCTCCATGCATCATGCGCCGTTTTCCTTTTCACCTTTGTGCGGCTGAGAATTGACATTTTAGTTCCGCCCGGTTGTAAAATATTAATACAAACTGTTGAAATAAGTTTTTTAATTTCGTTTCTCTTTCTTAAGTATGATTAGTTATTAACAGATAAAAAAAAGTTAAAAACAATTTAAATTCTAAATTAAGTTTTTCTGAGAAACCACTGTCAAAGCTAATTGTTTTTCCATGAATTTTTTGGGTTCAAAATTCCATTCCATGATAGATTATAGGCAACTCAATTACTTTATTCCATTCAAATATCTTGCCCAAATGAAAGTTATGATGTGACAAACAATGACTTTAAGTGAAAAAGGCACAAGTGATAAGGTGAACCAACCACTTTATTTCATTCAAATACCTTGCCCCTTCAAAGTTATGATGTAATGAGCAATGACTTCCATCCAAAGGAGATACAAATAAAGAAAGATGAGAAAGGAAGAAGATGTAGAAGGCACCATGAACCACAAAATTCCAATTTCAGTTGAGAAGCAAGAGTTAGGGAAATCACTTAAATAGAAAACGCAAGAAATAGTAAGAAGAAAGATATAACTAAAAATGTGTGGCTAGTATTTAAAACAAAATATCATTCCTTTCAAAGTTCTGGAATTTGTAATATCTAGAAGTGGGTAGATCATGTCACGTGATATTTTTACTTAACAAAGTGAAATGTCACTATTATTGTTCAGTTTCTTTATGTTTTACATACATGTCCTTTCACCGAAGTATGTGCAACATCGATGGTCCAATCTGAATTTTCTACTGTGAAGTAAAGTTTCTTATTGAGATAAGTAACCTTGAATTTACGATAAAGTTGGTATTTAATAAACCTCAAACAGCACACACGATGCATATGGTTTTCTTCTTGTATATTTGATGTAAAGTTTTCTTTGTTCAGGAAGTTTGCATGTGGAGAAAAAAGACACGTAATGGATTTGTTATCGTTGATAAAATTTCTTTTCAAACGCGGTGGAAAAAAAAGATAAAACAATAAATAAAGAAAAGTGAGCTCCTGTCCTTTATTCCAAAAAATTTCGAATCCGTTGTCAATTTGTCTTAATTTCAGTAAATCATTGACATGCCAATGATTTATATGTAAGAAAACAGAAAAACCATGAAAGAAATTGAGTGTGTCCAAATTCTTGCTTTTATACGTCTTTTTGCTAGAGGATCAAGTCCAATCTTTTAAGATTGAAAGAATGAAGGAATATAGCACGTAACTGGTCGGGTTTAAGGCAGCTAGGCAGGTCTTTAGTTTGATTCCCATTAATAGTGCATCTTAAATGATGAAACACTGTATGCAAGTTGAAGGGTACACTGCTATCATGACCAGCTGACGTTAGGGCTCTCGAGTGATAGATTGTAAACCTCCTACACACCCAGAAAGAAAACGTTTCGGATAAAAAAAGCCAAACATTCAAAAGGCTTCATAGGGGCACCATGGTTATTTTTGCAAAGCATAGCTGCATTTATGTAAATACCAACAAATTATTGGGTGTATTGGAGCCTCACAAAAGGCCGCATTGACCTCACACACTGATGATTGCTCTTAAAAATACAAGTGGAGGAAGATACAAAATTAAATATTAGAAAGATGTTTATTTTATGGCTATGCAAAAGAAAAGCATTCCATATGATATGTTCTAAAAAACCTCTATTCAAATACAAGTGTATAGTTCATAATGACGCATTATGCGTCACTACTTTTGCATTATGGGGAGAAATCTTGTGTTTTCCACATATTTTATTGAGGCCTTGGCAGAGCTCGGATTATAATAGCAAAGCCATTTCCAATTTGTGCCCTCTTCTCGATGGAAGATGATCTAACATTTGATTCTTACGGGTGAAAGTAGAGATTTGTTTGTTATCGAGGGAAATATAATACCCAAAGCCATGTTTGATAGCATTGAATCTAAGATTTGATGTGGGTATGGGATACATTTTGAAAGAAATCAATTGCTTCAGATTCACAGTTTGTGAATGTGTTTTACGTTGAAGAACTCGCGGGTTAATGGTAGCAATATTAGAGCGTTTGATGGCTTGAGATTTAATATTCTCAAGATTGAGATTTAAGATCAGGCCTTCCCTCCTTCAATCTTAAATCCAAACTTCTTCAATGCAAAGAAGTAAAATAAAGATCTCAAGTGTGGATCTTAAGTGTGACCTGAGGCCCTTAATTTGATAAACTGCCACATCTGATTCATGGATTTCAGATCTAAAGTATTCAAACACCCAAAAAAGTTTTCTTTTTTTTTTGAAATATGATCAAACACCATTTTTCACTATTTTTGCATGTAGAAACAAGGATAGAGTGAGAACATCAACCTGTCATTTATACATGAACTTGCCATTAGTGCATAAAGCCATCTGGCCCCTTCCTCCCATTCCTATGATGGGGACTTGCATCGACGTATGCAAAAGATGTATGGGCACGTATGGGGTTCGAACCTTTGACCGTCCATCGTGGCCTGCCCTGCCCCACTATCACTAGCGGAGCAAATTTTTTTTTTTTTTTTTTTTTTGTGAGGGCACACATTCAATACCTATAATTTTTTTGGAGCACTTACATGTATAACAATCAAATATATCAAAACATTAGCATATATGTTAAACTAATTTTGTGAGACTGGTGTGAACAACTGCCCACACCAGCCACCATGTGGCTATGCCACCGCCACTACAACACACTCCCTCTCGGGAGAACCATGTGACGTCATTGACAGACATGTCCCTTGCTGCAAAGACAAAGCTACATGTACTGAACATGGATGACTTTGAAGGTTTCATTAATTAGAGTCAAGTTTTTTTTTTTTTTTTAAAAAAAAAATTTACTTGGGGAAATCACCCTCAAGCCAAGAAACTTAGTCGTTCGCCCAGTCGAGAAACTTAGTGGCTTTCCCAGCGGTATAAAACGTCAAGGCTACTTCTCACCCCAAGTCATGGCATGTGTCGGTAGGAGCAAGAGACTGACTGATACCGCGAAACTTGAACTAGTGACTGACTGTATACCAGCAGTTGGGCCCATCCAGGTCTCTCAACCGCAAAAGTTGTTTATTTTCTCGGCAAATTTCAAACACACACACACATATATATATATATATATAACCATTTCATTTATGAGGTCTATTCAATTCATTAAAATAGAGGTTCATTCCAACTTAGGAAACAAACACGGGATGCAGATGCACAAGCATGAGAAGGTAGGACCTTGTGAAGGCATCGGTTCCATGGACACCGTTTCAGCACTTCAGCTATACGTGCTAGAAAATGTGCATTCCACATTAAGTGGAGTATTTATCCCACCTCAAACAATCTCAGACCCTTTCAAATCTGCGTTTGCTCTTTGAGTTGTACAGGTGTGTTTGATAGCCTTAGATATGCCTTTGATTTAAAATTCATCCTACATAGAATCCATAGAGTAAACAAACACAAGATTTTACTACTATGTAGAATCAAGCACACAACTTTGAATCCTCGAATATGAGATTCTCAATAACATCATATCTAGGGATGTCACTGGATCAGATATATCCTTAATCATATCCACTTTTTCAGATATTCACATATTCAGATTTGGATTTAAATAAAGAAAAGTCATATCCGAATCTGAAATCCGATTTTACAATTCGAATCCAATTTATATTTATATCTGAATCCGAATCCGAATTTTGAACTGGATTTTGCCACTTTTTAAAATTTAATAGCATTAGATACAAGATATTTGTCTAAAAATGAATTCGATTTGAATTCGTATCCAAATCCAATTGGATATTTTTATATATCTGAATATGATCAGATGCCATTTATTAAATCCAAATTCGAACTGATTTCTTAATCAAATATTAAATTTTTTTACATATTAGATTTTTTCAGATCGATTCGGTCGGATATTTAATTCAAATCGGATATATTGACATTCCTAATCATATTAGCCTATATCGTTCAAGGGGAACTGACAAAACACCCTCTAAATGTCTAGTTTCTTGCATCCAATTAAGCAGGAATCAAACACCCTCTTATTAGGGTTGACTTGCTTATACCGATGGAGGAAAAAGAAGGAAATCAGGAAAGATAATTAAATCAAAGGAAGGGAGTGACTTTAGAATTTGCCAAAGAAAGTGGAGTTAATGAGAAAATTATAGATATTTTACATAATGAGGCCCCATTTAAAACAAAAGAAAAAGAAAATAATTGGCAAACAATATATATTCACCATAAATAAGTGAAACAAATGAGAACTTGGACGGCGACAAGCAAAAGCAGGAACAAGGTACTGATCAGGTCAATCCCACTAGCTACGAATCTAGACTATATCTTATTACAACGTGACATGGATATGCAATTATTCATGCATTGGTCCACAATATGATCTAACATTTTTATGAAAAAAAGGGCAAATTCTTAATTATTTTTTCATTTTATGGGCAAGATAAGGATTGGCCGAAAATTCTCATGAGATTATGATAAGGTTTGATCGAACATCTGATTGTATTCGACTCCGTGGTCTTAAGTCCAACCCCGTAGCCAAGTAAATCAGCGGTAGAGCTATTTTTTTTTATATTTTTAAAAACTTTCATTGGGGTCATATGAAAATTTTTAAAAATTTTATCTGATAAAAGTGTCTTTGTTTTTTTAAAAAAAAAAATCTAGAGGGGGCAATGGCCTCACTAAGGTGAATGGAGTGCTTGAATTGGCTCGACTTATGAATATAAATATATGGTTAGCTATGAGACTTAATGTACTAAATTAATGGGGAACCTATGAGCCATTATTAAAAAGATTGGACGGCAGAAATTAATTTGAAAAAGGAAGAAACCAAACCGCATTTTTAAAAGATAGAAATGTCCCACATATGATGAAGCAAATTAGTTTTCTTAATCGAGATCCTTTGCTTACTATTGAAGGGTACTTTTGCCTCTCAAAAATATAGTTTCGTTTTTATTTTTTTCAACTTAATATCTACCATCTCATCTTTTTAAAAATAGATGGCTAATATATGTGGGTTTGATATCTACTTGTTTTCCTGTCTGCGACTACCTTAATTATATAGAGTTACCCAACCATTTAACTAAGGCCGTTTATCTAAATCAGATAGATAATTCAGAGAAAAACATAAAAAAAAATGTATAAATTAATATTAAATAATAAAAATGTTCATCATACTTTTCTCTTAACTGTTCATAATGTTTGATCGGATAGTGAAACTTAAATGGTTAAGAGACTCTAAAAAATTAGAGCAACCATTTAATTTTCTATAATAATAATAATAATGATCTACCCAACTCCAGCTTTCCTATTATTGTGATACGACTATGTGGAGCAGACGGGCTCGATGTTATCAAACTAAGAGTGAAAGTTTGGAGGAGGCGATTTATGTGAAGTCATTCCAGCATGAAATTTGGAATGTCAAGAAGCAAATGAAAAAGAAAAAAATCCGAAGAGGAACACTGATATTTTTTGTACAGAGTTCTTGAGGAAGGGTTTTCCTTTTTCAATGAACCTGTTTTTAAAACTTTTGAAGATCTGCGGCTCTGCCCCCTGACATGGGCAGAGCGAGCCAGTCTCCTTCGACGGCGGGAGCCGTGATTTCTTTCAATCAAGAACAAAGAAATCAATGTTGTTGGCAGAGCTCTGCCATTTCTGTAAAGATACAGCCAAAGGGACCATACGTAACTCAGTTTTTAAAATAAATCCTGTGTTCTAAATTTAGCTGACATCCCTGTTATGTAGAGCTCACAAGTAAGGCAAGCAAACATCTTATTTTACTACCATGTAAGAAAAGTGATTTGAAATTTTCAAATTTATGACTAAAACTTCATAGTTTAAAAACAAGGGAGAGTTGACGTATTCAAATTTCCAATGGATCTCATATGTGAGTGCTATCAAAAGTCTTCCAAAGTTGCTTCGGCATTTGAAAAAGAACGGTAAGCCAATTAATTAATGTATTATGTAGTGGGCTAAAGGAGCAACGCCTACCATAATCAAACCGATGATGACAAAACATTGGGTTAAGCCCCTTAAAGCTCTAATTTAGATCAATTTTATCAATTAAAATAACCTAACAATTGATGTTTGAAGGCACTTGATATATATATATATATATATATATATATATATATAAGAAATTGAATAGTGAATATGATTTTTTTTAAAGTCAGCTAACCATTTAATCAAACGGTCTTATTTAACATGATAAACAGTTAAGAGAAAAACTATAAAAAAAAAAAGTGATGAACATTTTCGTCATCTAGCATAGTTTATATTTTTTTATTTATATTTTTCTCTTAATCATCCATCTCTACCAATGAATGATCTTAATCACCCATCTCTACCAAATGAATGACCCGATTAGATAACTCAGGAGAGTATATATATATATATATATATATATATATTTATGTGCACATTTTTTTGGCTCAAATTATAACAAGAAGTAAACTCCATCTTCGACCAACTACCCCCATCTAAAAGTGAGCTGAAAGTTAATAAACTGAACTGAAGGTTGATATGTGAGTCATCACATTTTAGGGTTCTAGTTTTGTTTTTGGCTTTTGGAAAGACGGCATTTCGATTACCTTATTATAACAATATTTTATGTGCGTTTGGGCCCAAACGTATCCAATAAGAAAAACTAAAACTGCGTGGGTAAGATGGACGGCGACTTTGTCTCCTCGAAACACCGGCCATGCCTTTCATGGCCCTTTTCTAATCATCCCAATTTTGGCGTCCATATTTTAATATTATCAATGCCTACAAAAACAGATAGCCCCAAACAATTGGGTTGCCGCCTGCTTCTGACGAACCCAACCCTTTACTTTATAATTCACTTCATTTATCGTTTGACGCATCACAAATTTATCAACTATATAATATAATAAGTTAATTTTTTGAAGCTAAAAGTTTCTCGCTTTATATTCAATTGATCTTCAAGCAGTTCTCGCTAACCTGATCCATATAATTGGAACTAAATCTACTCAAATCTAAGGGCAAAACCAAGATTTTTCTTAGGGGCAGGCCGATAGTCCAACTTATGGATCTGGGTAGGGCCAAATTGAATTCAATTCTAAAAATAAAATTACGTACTTAAAAAATTATATTTTTTTTAATATAATTTTTTTTTTCATTTGCCAGAGTGGGGCCATGGCCTAGACGGCCCCCCCTTCCCTTTGCCCCTGCTCAGATCGAACCATTAAAAACATAGTTTTAGAGTGCGCGAAAGTTTAAGGGCTTTTACAAGCCCGTGTTTTATCTTTCAAAAAGGAACCATTGGTGGAGTTAAGTGTGGGCAGTTGCCCACATAATAAAGTCTTAGATTTGTTAAAGGAAACATACTTCGAAGAGACGCTAAAGCAGGATCTACGGTTGTTTTGGAACTGAGGAAGGGAGTAATAGTATATTTGTAGTGTCGCGCATCCATAGTCCATAAGATTAGCATACAAGAATCCAACTAATACATTTTGAAGTCATTAAATTTCAGAAAAAGAAATGAATGGTTGGTGTTTTTACATGGAAATTGAACGTGTAGAAGACTTGGTGCATGATTGCTAATTTTATCAAGCTGGTCTTTCACTCAAGGCAAGCGACATGGTGACCCATACGAAAGGTTACTTGTATCAAACCTCTACCGCATTTATGACCGACCGTCCGAGCCAGGTCGCTCGGCTGGCCGTAAATACTTTTAAGTCGCTTTCAGGATGACCTAGTCAAGTCAAAGTCAAGTCAGTGGGCGAGTGGACCCAGCAGTGAGTCAAGTCACCACAGCCAATACTGGCACGGTCGGACCGAGTCGACGAACCAATAAATGACTGACTATGACCTCTTTAAAAAGGCGTGGAAAATGTTGAATAGGTCAGCTGCTGCATGTATACTACGCGAAAGACAAGTGTTTGAATGCTTGGGCGTGTTTGTTTGTGCCCGCGACAAAGTTCTGAGGACAACTTTAACTTGTCTTTCACTTCCGACGAACGCCAAAAGTTTATTTTCACATCTCTTCCGTCCACTTTAAGCAGTGAAAGATAAAAACTATGTCATGTTCCCAAACAGAGTCTTAAGCAGTGGAAGAGAAAAAGTGTGATATGTCGATGCCTTGTCCAAGGTTTCAAAAGAAAGTGTCAACCACTCTATCCTATCGTCTCAACCACGACATAAAAAGTTATGACATATAATTATTATTATTATTATAATTGAATGGTAGTTCTAACTTTTCAATGTCACCCAGTCGTTTGATCCAATATTATATATGGTGAAAAGAAAAATAAAAAGAATTTAAAATAAATATGCAAACCATAATAATTTATATGTTGTTCTTAATGGATATCCATGAATCTGCAATGGTCAGCCAAATTCCTCTCAAAACAGATAGGACATGCAAAGCATATTTGTGACCTCTTTTCAAATTAAACACCGTAAGATGATGTAATGCAAATAAAGATGACTCAATCACGTGTCTGTGTTATATATATATATATATATATAGAGGAATTGGGTCGAGAAAAAAAGAGACTTTAGTTGCAAGATATCTAATGAAACAGTAATTAGAATTGTAATCTCATTTAAAGGAAAAGATATCAAATATCGGGAATTCCTTTTTAAGATGATCCAATCCACAAAGATGGGGTGGGAATTGTTTGATTGTGTTTCTTGAAGGAAGAAGCGAAACATAAACATAATCAATTTGTTGGTGGCAGCGGGAAATTCTTTAGCATAGACTCGGAGTATTCTGGAAGAAGCTCCATAGGATCAAGAATGCTTGACTATTGCATGGGAATAGATTCGTCTTTGAATTCCAACATAAAACACCAACTGGTTTCTTTCATCTGCTATTTCACATTACACTACAGTGCTAAGTGTTCTCCGTTGGACATAGACCTAACTTTTTAAGAATATATAAAGGTCTAACAATCATTTTGTCAAAAAATTTTGGTCAACAAAATTCAACATAAAAATCCAAAATAGTTGCTTTTCATGTTAGTCACTGTTCTTATATGTTATACATTCACATGAGCACATGCTCACGCTCGTTCATAGGGCTGCACACGAGCTCAGTCGAGCTCGAGCTTGGCCAGCTTGAGTTCGACTCAGCTTAAAATACTTGAGCTCGAGCGCGGCTCGAACTTGAGTCGAGCTCTTTATAGCAAACTCGAGCTCGACTTGACTACATAAAATCGAGCTAGAACTCAACTCGTTTAACTCGTTTAGATGTTAACTCATGTAAGCATTAACTCGTTTTACTTGTGTAAGAGTTAACTAGTTTAACTCATGTAACTTGTGAAATTGGTTTTAGCAATATTATATAAAGTACCAATTTACAAGTCGAGTTGAGTATAAACTAGTGAAGTTCATAAAATTCGAACTCGACTTGCTTATCATTTCGAGTATGTTTGTAAGCTCGAATTCAACTCGTTTATAAATGAGTCAAGCAGAAGCCAAGTTTTCTCAAGCAAGTTCGAATCAAGCTTGAGTTAGCTCGACTCGTTGTGCAACCCTGCTGGTCGAGGACCTACATATTTAAAATAAAGAGAATATATAATGTCTGCAAATGCATATTAACGATAGCATTCTCTATTCTCACTGTTTGTGAAAGTTATATTATTTCCGTATGTTTTATGCACATCATGCATTATAATATATATATATATATATATATATATATATATATTACACACGGAACCACTACAAAGGATGATTCCAAGCAGCTCAGAGAATCATAATTTGACACGTAAAAGCCATGTAATATTCTCGGAGACCAAAGAACACGTTGACAGTAGGCTCGATCAACGACGCTGCTGCAACTTCCTGCTTCTTTTTTTCTGGTGGATTTCTTGTTCCTGTGAGCTGAGAATACATTGGAGGCATTCAAAAGAGCCTGGTGGTATTCAAGTTGGTCGGTCATTAATTCCACAGCACGCGGTGGGTGGTGATGGTGGCTGTGGCTCTCCTTCCGCCTCCCCTCTTGACCGTTATCCCTTTGGCAATTACAGAACAAGATGGACAGTGCACATAGGACAAAGTATAATATCAAATATCAACTTCCCTTCTTTTTTTTTTTTCTCTCTTTCGTTCTCGTCGCTCTCATTCTCTCACATTTTAGGTCACTGGTTTCAGTGACCATAGTTGTGACTGCGGCCCTCCTCCCATCTTCTTCCTTTCCTTCTCTCTCTCTCTCTCTCTCTTTCTCTACACACACAGACCACCACTAAACGATTGGAAAGTGAATCCGAAGTTTGAATGACTAAAAGTGGATCCTTCCAGTGTATTTTTATATTGAAATTGACATTATTTTTTGTTTTGTCACATAAAAGCAAGCAAAAGCTATCTTATTCATTTTTTATATTTTGTCCCTATATATGGAGCTTCTTTTGCACTTCTTATTGAATTCAATCAGACAGACGATGGGATTGAATCTGCTTTAGTTTCTTTCTCGCGTATGCATATGCCTTCAAGTCATTCCCTTGAAGCTTATCATCTTTACGATAAATGAACCGTCGGTCCTCAAAACGACCTAGGAAACCCTAATTTAGTGACTTTTTTATGCAGTTAATCAAATAGACTGATGGCACCATAGTCTAAAAATGTGGGGAGTAGTCAATGCGACTGCATTACTTGCTTCTCACCTGGCCATGTGGCATCACTTGATGATGGTATAATGAAAGGTTCAAGGTTTGAGAACTGATAGAGTGAAAGGAAAGCAGTAAAGCACCTTGCTTGCTTAAGATACAGGACGAGAGGTGGAAACCATTCAAATCTTTACATCTTACCTGTGTGAGATTGAAGGAAAATGGGGGAGCAACTTCCCTTCTTTACTAAATTTGAAAGAGATAGTGGAATGACAACTGAATGATAAGAAAAAAGTTACATTTTAACATTTTAACATGTAAATATATATCTAATGAATGGTGACTCTCGCACTCTAAAATCACCCAGCCATCTAATCTCCATCGTCTAATCCAACATAATAAACAATTAATAAAAAAATAAGGAGAAAAACTTGATAAACATTTTTGTGATCTAGTATTAATATATATTTTTCTCATTCTTTTTCTCTTAACTATCCATCTGTATCATATGGATAGTCTTAATTAGATGGTTGGGTAACTCTAGATAGTTAGAGTCATGAAAAAAAAAAAGTGACAACCAATAATAAATGACAAGAATGTTTATCACATTTTTCTCATTATTTTTTCTACCATCCATTATGATTAAATGGCTCTTGTTAAATGACTGAGTGACTTTAAAAAGCCAGGTTCATTATTATTATTATTATTATTATTATTATTATTATTATTATTATTATTATATATATATATATATATAGCTTAAGGTTTTTCTCATGGGTTATGATATGATTCCACTATCTCAAAGAATTCATGTTAGGCATATCATATGTTTCATAAAAAGTAGATTGCCTAGGCTAGACAATTTTCTTCAATAGTCCAACCCTCACATGGCCCCTCCCTTTTTTTAAGTGTACTCTTGTCACATGAGAAAAGATAACTTTTGTTTTTCCAACTTTATCCTTGTAAGGGGGGACCTTTTCCAACTTTTCCTTTTTTTGCTTTTTTTATTTATTTATTCAGACATAGCACAAGAAAATTTATCACCCTATCTTCCTTTACTTTGGCCATATTTCATGAGAATACTAAGAACATTTTCTCCGAAGAGCATTCTAAAATCAACGCTTGCTTGAATAGCATTTTTCTTAGAGCCTATCTGACAATAATTGTTACTATCCATTGATCCAAAAAATTGAGGTAGATTCATAGGACATTGTGTATGTTATTGTTGTCAAATTATCCCTTAGGTTACGTTCTAAGCTAGGTAAATAAGATGGATGAGCCAAACACCAGATTCTTGATTCTTGGCATGCCTCATGGCTCATGTTAAGGCAAGCATGCACGTTCCTTTGGTGACAATATCCTCCAAATTACTCTTCAACCTGTGTGTATATATATATATATATATATATATATATATATATATATATATGCTAATTAACAAGACTGGCTTAATCAAACTCTTGATTGCATTTTTTGACGTGCCAGAGCACAGATATTTTATGAGTCGACTCAAGTTTTCACACACAGTAATTGACCGTTGATTTTTGAAGCACTTGAAAATTCTTGTTTCGAGAGTCCGAGCATGGGTGCGAGCACATGCAAGCACGTGCTTACATGCTCTGTACAAGCCAATACCAAATAAACACCCTTTGTTAATACGTTTCTGCTCACTTATGGATGTGAGGCAGCTCGTGCGATTGTGTTAGCTTAATTCGTGAACATGAACGAGCTTTTTACATATTAACCATAGTGATCTATGAGCCGCTTGATTCATTTGGATAGAAAGAAAATAGAAAATAACAAGATCCATACTAAATAGACTTTTTTAATTTCCGTGGGTTTGTCCTAGTGGAAGTTAGAAAACCTTGTCTCCGAACCACGTAAAATCATTGTCTTCTTATTTCTCTTCCTCATTTCTTCATTCTGGCCTAATATTTGAGATCGTGAGTATCTGACGCTGTTTGGCAAGAACAATATTTTGTACTTGGAACACACCTTCCTATAACTCGTGTTGGAAGAACACAATATTTTTTTGTTTTAGAAAAGACTGTCAGAAGGATTATGGGCAACATTTAGTTGATTGATCTTCAACTAGCTAATATCTATAATCACATCACTTTTTCTAGAACAAATTAAGACACAGTGTTCTTGAATCATGTCTATCTTGTTCTTCATTCCCCCTTTAGCGCATACCAAGTCCAACCTAATCTATCCAAATGATACATATCAAATTCGAGTTGATCGTCAACTTAAGATAATGGCATCTGCATGTAAAGATGCCATTGATGATCTAGTGCTTGACTAGATGCCATTTTCGCCTATATGCATCGTTGGCAGATTTAAATTATTTCAAGATTTAAAAAAAGGGTTCATTATTATTTTATTTAGATATCAGCCTATAGGCTATAACGATGGGTAGATATTCTCTCAATTTGTCCCTTTTCTTGCAGCTTGACGTGGAGGATGAGGAAAGTGATCACATTTTCCAATAACAGCTAGTGGATGAGGCTTGCTTCTGGTGTTCTTGATTGGCACGTCCCTCTCAAAGGAGGAAAAACTAAGCAAAAGTAGCAGAAGACAAGCAAAAGCAAAGCCAACTAAAGAGCATTCATGGTTGCAAGGAAGTTACACTGCTCTTTCCTCCGTCCAACCTTTACTGAATTCAATATAGTCGGATTCTCGATTCAGACTCAAATTCAGATCCGATCCAACCTTTGCTGAATTCAGTATCTGTATCTTAACTTAATGTAAAAAGTTCGAATTCGATCAAGACTTTAATATTCCTTTTGATCAGATTCCAAGTGGGAATTAGTTCTGATTAACATCTGTAATTGAAGAACCAGAAGCGATATTCACATTTCCAAAGAAACCCAAATGTGCAAATGTCGGGCCTTTGAGTTAGTTGTATCTGGGAATTACATCCTGTTATATGGTAAACTTTATAGTAAGGAAATTAATAGAAGCAAAGTTTCAACTTTCTTTAGTTCTTAATGTATAATATTTAATATCATCAGGTGAATCGGAAGATGTAGTAGACCATATCCCAACAAGTTTTGCTTTTCAAAAGGGTGCCTACCCAAATGTGGATCAAGGTGCAAAAAGTTCTCCTGCGCTCCAGAGTCTCTTCAGAAGCACCTTACTTTCTTGTGTTGCCTCAAGAATTTTGCTTCTGTTTGATGCCCTTTAGGAAAAAGAGGATTTCCCATTAATCGTGTTTTGATTAAGCGGTAATACTGCTTACAAGTTAACAATTACTAAACTCATTCTATGACCTTTGGAATCTGTCTTTTTTAATCTTCATTAAGCTGGGATCCATACATCTGATTGAGGAGTTAGAGATTAACAATCTGAAATTCAGGACCAAACTAGGTCTTATAAACTTGTTTCAATGCTAAAACCAGCAGATATAGCATGGTTTTAACTTCATCTGTTCTTAGGCCAAACATGCAGAAATCTGCCTTCTTTTGATCTCTTACTGACATCTATAAAATATTTTGTTATGCACAGAGCATCTCTTCACTTGATCTTGTAGCATATGCTGACCCTGATCTTTTGCTGGCATTAAAGTAAAATAAGTATATGCTCAATAACGATTAATAATAAAAAATAATGCGTGAGCTGATACAGTGTCTTTGAAATATCCACTGATAGGAGGCTTCAATCAGCTCTAATGAACCTGAATACTCACCAGTAAGAGAATAAAACAGTAATAAAATTTTACTTTTTAACTTTTAAAAATGAAGTATTTTAAAATTACCCAAAATGCATTTATCTAAGATTATGAGGAATCATGTCGAACTTATAAAAAAAGTTACATGATTAGTTGTTTTGGTCCCTAGTTTTTCTTGGGCTAGAACTAATAGTGGTATCAGAGTCAATTCAACACTCACTTATAGGGTTCATACATGTGAATACATGTTCCTTAAGGGAGGTAGATTGTAATTTTCTACATTGAAATGTTTAGTCCCGTGCCTAAAAATGTGAGGAATCATGTAGAACTTATAAAGGTAGTTGTCGAGTGATTAGTTCGTGATATGATTCCTAGCTTTTTAGGCTACAACCAAATCTCTCATGGGATCCACCAGACCAAGAACCCGGGCTCGGTGTGGGAGTAACCTGGGTTTTTACAGTGGATGAATTGAGATATCTATATCCACTCCACATGCTTGTTGCCCTAGCCTAATGAATCAGTCTGATCTATGGTTGCACATGGGTTAGCCTAATGAATCAGTCTGATCTATGGTTGCACATGGGTTAGGTTTGGCATGAGGGTCTTGTCAATTTTGGCTGCATAGAATCTTAGTCCGACTCCACCATAAATGTATTAATTAGGGGTTCCGGACCCAGACCGTTTTCGCTGGAACCAAGCATGTGCATGCTTTCATGCAAGGGCTGGCTGTGCAGGACACTGGCCCTTCAAAATGGAACAGACCTCATGATATGTCAATTTTCAGGACAAGGATCATGGCTGCAAGTGGTTGGCACCTTGTCTCTAAAAACAGGAAGAGGACATCAACCAAGGCTCCACCATGGTTCATGGATGAAAAGAGATGCCATATAAGTCCAGGATGCGGGTCATATCGAATCCGGACCAACAAGAGTCCAAGAGAGATCAACGTCACTTGGATCCAACAACCAAGACTTGATCAAATACAAACAAGTTCGCTGAAGTGGCAGCCGAATCAGTAGAACGTGAGATAGGTACAGCACTAAGTTGCATGTTTCTTCGTCTCAATTGCTAGTGATAGGAATTCGATAGTCTAGTTAATGGGTGTGATGCACTGGTTTGGATCCTGTGATCCAGATTCAATATCTTGAGTTGCCAACTATTCATTGGATCAAATTGACACCTTCATGTTGAAGAGCCAGAAATTCAGGCGCAGAATATACAAATGTATTTGTATTTGTTGCTGCAGGTGTGCCCCCATCACCATTTGTGCCTCCTTCTAAAGATGGCTGAATTAACCGGAAAATTTTTCCGGTAGACAGGAGAGGGATATATGAAGGTTTTACGCCGAGAAACAGCCCATAGGATTATGAACATGTACATGATCTCAAGTTACCAACGCCAAAAAACCATAAAATTCAAGGGCCCATAAGTTAAAACAGTGGCATGAGATTCTCAATCAATCTAAAGAGTTGTTTTTTTCTTCTATTGAAGAAAAGTATATAAATGCATACAATAACAAATTTAGATCATTATAAAGATCTTAAAAGACTTTAAAAGAAAAAAAGCGATGGATGTGGGCAGGCACCACATGGCTGCATTAATGCAATTTAATTTCTTCTAAACTGATGGGCTCCACCGAAACTTAATTAAATCTGCCCACAAAGAACCAAAAACTAGAGATATCATATAAAACTCCCGCCGGTCCAAGGCAAGGGCACGTGGGCATCACTATAAGCGCCTTCTTTTTATAAACTAATCATTAGAAGAAGGATCTGCCTATGCACTTTCCTCTTCATTTCCTCTCAACTTCCGCTGCAATTCTACTCTTTCATGCATGTGCCCCCATATATATATATATATATATATATATATATATATATATATATATAACGAGAGAGAGAGAGATTGGTTCTTGCTGGTTCGTGCAATTAATCAGATCATATAGGTGTACTTACAATGGTATCTTTACCTTTAAAATAATAAATATAACAGTGTTTTCTTGGAAGAAAATATGATTTTGTAAGACTCAAGAATATAGATAACAATGAGCCGTTGATTCACCTCTATTTAATGCCATATCTTCTAATGGATTCCTTCTCAGTATATGGCTTGGAAGTAGGAGCACATTGTTCGTTTTACACTTTACAGAGAGAGAAAGCAGTGAACAACAGTGAAAGGGTGAGGAAACAGTCATGCATTATGAGCATCAGATCCGTGACTCTTAAGTTGTTTCTGCAAAAACATGGGCTTCCATTTACCTAGCCTACCATTGTTGACAACTGGTTCAAGAATCCTCGGTTACATAATTTCGCGATCCGGTGACTGAAACAGACACTGTCCTAGAGCGTGATTGGAACGTTTTCGGCCCAATGCAGGCTCAGATTTATCTTAAATTTTGTGGGGTCAATTATCAGATCCAAATGAATATATATATACACACACACACACACCTGCTTTCTGCTTCTAGATGTACCTTCGTGCACTCCACAACCATGTGGGCTGGAGTAAAATAAGGCATGCAAGTCTTGTTGTTTTGGCAGGTAGCAGAGTCAACTAGAAAGACAACCAAAACAGTTAGGAAGATGAATGCCCATCAATGGAGACAATTTGTACAATGATTGATTGGAACTTCAATGGCTGAGTTATTTTACACTCTCCAATATCTATACTTGAGCTCACAATGTTGCCCCTCAATAATTCTCTGCAGAGAAGAACCAGAGCGACCAAACTGTGGAAGCGAATTCGGAAAACATGATCCTTAAAAGTTATGGGAAGCAAGAAGCGAGAAGAAAACCAGAAGCGAACCAAGAATGGAAACAAAAGCTTATCATGAAATTATATCGGGCTCACATGTTGCCACACGAAAAGAGTTCATTTTATGTGGCAACGTGTACTTCTTTCATGTGACAACATGTAAATCTCATGTTTTATTGGAAGATAGCTCTCATGATTGTAACCACTTTGGCTCTTAAAATTCAGTGTTCTTAGAGAAATCCCAATTGATTGTAGGCCTGACTAGACAGGAATTGTGGAATTCTAGAACTAAAATTCTCATTTTTTAAGAAATGAAAATTGTGATGACAAACAAAGAATTTTAATTCATTTTTGAATCAGAATTCCATAATTGCGATTCTAGAGGCTAGAATTATTATTCCGGAATTCTAGAACTTTTTCATCTCTCTTTACGGAACATGCCATGATGTTTTTAATTCATCAATTTTAAATTTTAAATTTTAAATGTATGTTTTATCAAAAACATCATTTTTAATTTTGGAATCAAAATTTCATACTATCAAACACAAAGAAAAACTAGAACTGGAATTTTCACTTGAATTCCAGTTTGAGGTAGAATTTTGTTTCTAGAATCTTACTTTTTTAGATCCAAAATTTAAGGCCAACAAACCCCCCCTAAATAATTTTGGGGAGCTTTTCTTCACTCACTGTGGATAATCAACACAGGAAACCCTACCTTACATTGAATGCATCAATATACTCGTCTTCCATATTTAACAAATAAATTGTCTCAGTCGTGGAAGTTCCAAAAGGTTGCTTTCATTTAAGGAAAAGGCAACTTCTAGAGCAGTCCGTTGAACTTTCGACAAAGAGATATATGCTGCAATAATACTACTTAACCGTGGTCTATTCGTGTTAGAAATTATACAAATAACTTCTAAAGACATCGTGCACAAGTTTTCAAACAAAATATACCTGTTTTACAGACGCAACGATCGACTGCAGTAAAATCGCTAGCTACCATTAAACTAATAAACGTATGGATTAATCTATCAGAACTGAACCTGCCAATCACGATTAGGTAACAACAGATCATCCAATTAGATGTAAGAATATGAAATTTACCTGTTCTCAACATCAACATCAACATCAACAGGCAATTATGCTGCCGATTGAAACCTTACCTACTGTTGCCTAATGGTGTGATATGTCTGGATCATTAATCAAACAAATGGCATCCCAAACAAAACAACAATTATATCATGATGAGGAAAAACATCAAGGTTTCCGGTGGTATCATAACTGCCGACCAAAATCGATGCATGTTTCTTATGGCCTCTTGTCTTGGGGTCTGTCAATCTGTCTGAAATCCTCCATGGATCCTCATGTCGACTTCTCATTTCCTGGTTTTACTATTCTTTAAGTTTAGACTGTCTCCACCACACAGTGATGAATCCAGCCTGACGTTAATAAGAAGCAAATCTATAGACCTCTTCATGGCTACACGATTAATGTCCTATTTGTTCTGTTTGTGGCGTTCACGTCCATCAATTGGATCTTCCTCACAATTTTAACACATAGCCAAGATTCCAAACTGGCAGGTACCTGCTAATCATAGTGCTCCAAGACGGCACATTTCCACATCTTTCTCAGACATTTTGTCAAACAAGTTCCTTGTGGCATTGCTATTTGTGGTTTTAAAGTAACCATCAATCATAGTGACCCAATCAAGCATACCACCAAAAAAAAAGCAAACCGAAAGCGTGGATCTCTCCCCACCTCCAATAACCCTCAGTGGAGCCGCAGGCATTTGCTTACAGTGAAACGCATAGCTACTCCGAACCGCACCTGATATGAGCTCAAAGAGAGAGCATTGATCAATGTGTTGCATGTGAAAGCATCATTCGAATTGAAGGGAAAACGCAGGACACCGAGAACTAGATAAATCAGCTCAATGAGAATGGGTCGCTGCAAAGGCTGGAGAGTGAATTTGCTTGAACTGCGACATAATTGGACATGATTTGGAGCACAGTGAGATGAATGGTAGACAAAGATGGATACAGAGGAGAACATGGAGCAAAGATTTAAGAGATACGAGGGGGCGAGTGACAAGGGGATCGTCGTTCCGGGGAACGACTGCTAGGGGGTTAGCTCGACAGAAAATGGGAGATATTTACATCAAAAAATGTAGGGACCGAAACTATGATAACTGCCCATTACATCGTGATCCCGGAAAAGATGCCACATGCTAGTCCACGTCGGGCTGCTGCACCCATCTTCCTCGGGAGATACAGAAAGTGTCTCATTCCAGAGCAGGGCAGCCTTGCCTTTGATGAATTCATTCGGCTTTAGCAAAGGCATCTCCGCTCATAGAAGATGCTAGACATGATAGCAAGGGCATCAGATCCATTCGTCTCAAATCGTGCTCAAGAATGGCGAGGAAATATTTGGATTTCCGAACATGCCTTAGTTGATCTTCCTCTCTCCCTCTCTCTCAAGACGTCCTCTGGAGTTTTAGAATTTAAAGATTTGCTCATGGTCATCCCTGCGAGGAGAATTAGATTGCAGATTAACAGGTCGTCATAAGGAAATTTCACCTACTAACAAATTAAAGGAGTAATGGCTTTTCGAGAGTTTCTGTCAAAGGGTGTGTGATTATTCCTTTACATTCGAATTTGAGAATCATTATTTCTTTACGCATATTTTTCTTATGTCACAAAAAGATCCACAACAAAATCCATGGTTCATCAACCTAAGATTCTTAAGTCAAACCTAAACACTTTAAATCCTTATTTTACATTTTTTCATCAAATGTCTGACACAACATTAAGGGTAGGTTATGAGCCTAATACCTGAAGGGTACCAGCCCACCATGGACCGAGCTTGGGCGGACTAGGCTAGTCTGATAAAAAAAAAAAACAGACTGGCACAAGCTGGGTATAAGGGGCCCGACCTAACCCAATATATGTATTTAAAAGTCATATATCTATACATATATATAATGCCGGCATACAAACTTTTAGTACATTACCAATGATTTCCTTAGAAACTATTCATCTGCCACTGATGCCTTTTTTAGAAGCATTTGATACATGAAATGTTAAACATTTCAAATAAAGGTAGACATCAACCAAATATCCAACATGTACGAAGTTGATATTCAGACCTGACCTGATAACTAAACGAGCCCGACTTAGGCTGCCACCAAAAGCTTTGAGCCAGCCCCAGCCCCGCCTTGGGCTAGCCTTACATAACATCAGAAAGGAGGAGAGTGATATTCAGTCCGTGGATATCAAACCTCGAGGATCTGATTAAGGGTGGCAATAAAATGGCTCCTAAAAGTAAAGCAACTATTTGTCAACCCTTAACAGTTACGTGTAATTTGGCATTAGCATAAAAATTGGACGACCATTTGGAATTAAAAAAAAAAAGTCACAAACCATTAGAAAACAAAAATATTGTTCAAAGATCAAGCTGAAGCCAAGACAGTCGACCCTTAAAAAAACCTAAGCCGAGAAACTAACCCTTCAAACAAAGGTATGCTTGTCTAGATGATACAATGATAACAGTAACGACCAGATGATACCATGATAACAGTATCGATGAGGTGGATAAAGCCATCAAGTCCATACAACCAACGCAAGTAGTGTGCAACAAAAACAGTAGCTGTAAGATTAAACATCTTGTAATTTTTTTCAGGTGTCTGGAGTACATTCATAAACATAAATTGTTCGGGTCATCAACAAAATAAAAACTTTGATAAACTACTATATTGCAATCACCATTCCCATCACATGAACGCACAGACGCGCGGCATTTTTCTTGAAGGTTTCTGATTTGCAACAGAGCACCTAAATGAGGCACCCAGTTGACATGCATTGTAAACAGCAATAACATGTTAATCAATTACCAACAGTGACCTAAGACGACCATACCAAATTAGAGTAGAAGCACTAATAAGCTTCACCATCAAATCCAATATCCTGATGGCTGTCTAACCATTGCAACAAATACGGTTTCCCACAATATTTAGTAGGAACAATCGTCATCTCAACTTCTTCTATGTATGATGTGCACCACGCCAGAGGTTGTTGACACTCACAGAAAGCCATGATACCATGAGTGCACAACATTCAATTCCCAAAGTAGCATGTAGTTATTAACCCGAAGAACAAACTTTTTGACAGAAATTATGTGATTATCAAGTATCTCACCGCAATCTCAAGAAACACCTTCAATATTATGTCGTTGTCTCTATTTTATTATTCGATAAGAAAATCTGCCAACGAAAACCTATCTTTCTCAGAACACATTATCGTGCCACAGGGTAGATACCAATCATAAAAATATGACCTACCGAACTGAAGGAGTACAAGGTCTTCAGTTTATGACAGTAACTTCATTCACTCAGATTATCTACACTCTAATAATAGATCATCTTATCTTGCCACATGGTAGATATCAATCAGCAAAAAACGTGACCTTTACAAACTGAAGAAACACAAGGCCTTCAGTTTATGCCAAAGTAACTTAATCCACCTTTGCAATCTTACGAAGAGTAGCACCCAATCCATCTACATTTCATCTCAAGAATAATATATGAATTTTTGAGTGTCCTGTTAGTCGCTTTTCATGCTGACCATTAAGATGTATTGCACTCAAGCAAATTTGTGGACCATTCTTGTTGTATTGTTAAAAGATCAAGCCAAGTAATACAACACTACTGAACTATGTCTAACATAAAGGCGATCCCACAAACTTTAGGATCCGCTAGTCAACAAAACACCATCCAGATCACAAGAGAGAAAAAAAAACAGAACTTTCTACTCTGTTTATGTTAAATAGTAGCCTTTTCTAGTTTTGTTTAATTTTTTTCTCTACCACTCTCTACATGACAGCAAAGTAATATCAAAGCGAAAATGCACAATTAATCACATTGACAGATTATCCAAAGTTACAGAAAGTACTACAGAAATACACTGGCATAGGCACTGATTGCCTACACCATTGCCAGATGTAGCTTTATACTGTAAAACAATTGGCATTGAATCCCCTAGCCCTCCCTTTCTCAACAAGGAGAAGAAAATTCAAAAGTTTTGAAAGCGGGAAGGAAATAATATACTTGCTAACAAGTTTCGGAATGTCAGTTCGCAACTAATTCTCACCTCCTCAAAAAATTAAAACATGTCCAAAATGACAAAAAGCAAACGTGTCCTCAAAATGGTCTCCCGCAAGCGGACATCTGACACACAGTTCCGATGAACAATGTACACGAAAGTTCTTATGAAGTGAACGAGATAGTGCAAAATTTCTTTCTTGATAACAATGATTCTGTCCAAAAATCAACAAAGGAACCACAGTTGCGACAGCTATAAGACCCCGAATTAAGGCCGACAATGGAAATTGGCACTCGCAGAACGCCTATCTTACTGAAACTTAACGTTAAAAGCGTAAACCAAAAGAAAAGAACGGCGACAAACCACGAACTGAACAAGGAGTTCTCACAATAACATAATCACGAATAGCAAAATCCTAACCCGTGCCACTTCTCGTGCAAATCCACCCGGTACTTCAGCTCGGCCACAGTACTACAAAAATAAGACCGCATATTCAATATTCAATCGCCCTTCTTCCTGAAAGAGCATCCTTCCGTGAGCCTCGCCCGACCTCCCGTCGGCTGACACAAAACTGTTTGGCAATTCCCGCAGACCACAACGGTCTGGGAGTGACTGAACACGGTCGTTCTGCAATTCCAACACCACATTGGCGTCAAAACCAAAAGATTCGATTCATGAAACGAAAAAAGAAACAGAAGACGCAGAAGAAGTATATGTATCAAAACTTACATGTTGAAGCATCCTTGACATTTGACGTCCTGAAAAACCAAAAAAAGATACATCTGTATGAGTCGACAATAATTAACAAACACTTCTCCTCCCACTCCCTCCAAAGAAAAAATAACTTCCAACAGGAAAAGAAGAGAGCTTCCTCAACAATAAGCACAAAAGGCCACCAAAGCGAAACGTTTACCATGAAGAAAGAGTTCGGAGATTGAACGAGGCGCTTAAGCTTGTGCTTCCTCTTTTCCAAATCCGCAGGTGGGTGGAGCAAATCGATATCGTTTGAAAGCACCTAGGAAGTAGAAACAACGGAAAACGGGGGAACAAAGTCGGGAGAACATCAAGACGATGAATCAAAGGTGACTGAATTCACTGGCAAGGAGGAAAGGAGAGAGAGATAGAGCAAGGACAAACCATTTTTGGCCGCGAGATCTCAGAAGCCCAAGCTAGGGTTTTCTCCTGCGGCGATTCTTCAGAGGGCGCTCGCGAGAGGGAGAGGGAGCGGGCGAACGAGGGTTTTCGCGATATTTATAAGAAGATGTTGGAGGGCGCTTCTCCGTTCGATCAATCCAAGTTTTGATCTCAACCGTCCAACGCACCCCCATCCTGACCTAGATCTGAATGCAAAGTGGATCGGGTCCATAAACGACCCTGGATCAGCAAATTGTTAGCTTTGGACTCAACAGTAGATTTGGACGTACAAAGGAGGAATAATTGAATAAACATGTATGGATCTTATTTCCATCTGGATCCTTAGTTGCTGGGTAGGAATCATTTGGTTATATAAATGATAACATGTTGTTCTATGTATATGCTTTAAAGATCTCAACAAATTTCATAGAATACTGTGTTATATCGTTTTATGAATATACCCGAAGGCAGATTCACATGAAACAATATGTTATTATTCTCGTTACAAAATGATTCCGTATAAGTCTGAACTCAAACAGGATCTGCATCGGTTATAGATGGTCATTTTATATCAATTTGAATTGAACGCCGGTTGTTTCATAGACAGTAGCGACCATATCTTCTTCATTTACTGCAGACCCATAATTTTTTTGTATTTTTTTAATTATATCAATTTTTCTCATTTACATATTGGTACTTCTTAAAAACTTAAGATTTTATACTTAATGCCCTTTAGCCAGAATTTTGTAGCTTCAATTAGGTTTATAAGTAGATTTGCAACAAATAAAAAATGAAAAAAGAAACTGTTTGACATTAAAAAGCTGAAAAAAATACAAAAAAACACATTAAAAACGTGTTAAAAACATGTTTTTTTTTTGTTTTTGACATTTAAAAAGTTTTAAACGGCCAGTTGATTTATCGTGAAAACTTGTTTTTTGTGACTATATTGTGGACTGCAGTAGATTTGATGTTTCGCCCATGACTGAGTTGGACTTCAAATCCATGGATTTAAATTCCTTGGTGATCTCTAAACGTCAAGTTTGCAGGTTTGAGATCGCGTTTAACAAACTCGCATGCAGTTTTACTGACTTACTTGAATTAGTCTGATTTTGATGTTATTATGTATAGAACTGATCAATGATATCAATATCAATTTGTGCATTATATCCGGTGTTGTTGAGGGGCCATTTGGCAATAATAATAGTATGTCATAGTTTCAGCTGCTGTGCATCGGCCTGTTTCATTTTTTTATATTTAAAATTTAAATAATAAATATGTTAATTATTTAACAAAACAAAAATTGCTTACACTTTAGCTCCTCTATTTAAATAAAGGGTAAAGGGTTCGCCGCATGGGTTAATGACACTGTAAATTGATACGAGTGCGCAAACTGCAGCAGTTTTCTATGGCAGTTTTTTTGCTTAACCTGATCTTGAGATCTGACAGTCGGGTCTGACATGGGTCCGTTTTGAGTCGACGGTTCTACCAAGCTGCATATTTGAAAGCCATGGTTTATTTATGATATTTTTATCTACCAAATTGGTGGATTTCTGTTAAGGATGACGAAAAGCTCCAACTACAAATCTATGGATTGAAGATGAAATTATAGAATTCTGTTGTAATCCATGCATCTTTCATGAAAGAAATCTAAGATTTCCTGTTCAAATCCGTGGACTTCACATCAAATTTAAGATCTCTAAGATTCCAAACTCTCAAATCACCTCACATACAAAGTCTAGGACATGCAAAGATTGCCTATAAGAAATCAAACCATAACATTTAGAACAACTAAGTTGGACTGGTATGTTAAAAACCAAATAGAAAAGAGATCACTCTGTCTTATTTCCGAACCTGATTCTTAACCTGATCAATAGGGGGAGCACCGCTAAGTTGCCCAATGTCAAGAGATTAATGTAAAGTCTCTCTACCTACGATGCGTTTTCTCATTACATTCATTCAAAAGGAAAAGAAAAAACGGAATGAATTATGCGCTCAGAAGTCAGATGCAACCAGTTTAAGTAAATGGCTGATACACCCTCGCCTTAACTTTGGGATCTAAGATTCTGAATGTTAAACCGCAAGTTCTACCGTCCTTCAAAGTAAAACTTTTTGGGTACTTTCCTCTAGCCAATTAGAAAGTGTCCCTCCATTGCTTTGATCTTTCTTGTGAGCATTTGAACTCTAGATATCTTTCAACTGTAAAAGCTCTTAGCCGATTCCCGAGCAAGACTTTAGACCTCCTTTTTACTCAAAAATTTTTCAGTCATTTCACCAAGGCAGGTGTGCAAGCCCTTGTTGATGTTGCTGTTTCAATTTGAAGATGGGCCTGAGAGACTAGCTCAAATATTTAAATCAATTCACCAGACCAGGTATGTAGAGCCCTTGCATATTTTCTTTTAATTAATTAAAGTAAGCTCTGACCACTAAGCCTCACAAGACCAACATCAAAGGAATGCTCAGTGGAGTTTTCAACTTTACACTCTTCATATTGCCCCTCATAAGACCTGCTTGCAGTTATAGGTCTTGTTGTTCCAGCTCAAAGACGGATACAATGATATTATTATATACACAACAAACCACTTTCAGTTTTATGACAGAAGTATGTCAAAGAGAAAGCGAACACACTGCGCCCATGAAAGCAAACAGCATGGCCGAAAGCCAGATGGCAATGTCGACTAGCTGTAAAGTATCCTCTCAGGCTACCTAACGTGTGGTGCTATTGATTATATAGTACAGTTATGTACTTAAATACAAATTTAAACTAGTGATGCAAATGGACTCAAGTATTGGTAACAATATAATTTAATCGATGCGCAAGAACTTGATCCACTATGGGACCAAATCAATAATTCGACATTAGCTTTTCTATTTCAAGTTCATCATAAAATTTAAGCCCAGACCAGGCCGGGACTTGTCTTTGCTGGATGTTTGAATCCAAATATAATCGACATTTGAACACATGCCATGTCCCCATATTTGGGTACACTTACATAGAATTTTGTCATACATCTACATTGAAGTTCAAGCCTAGGGGACCATATGCATATTATGCGTTTTATTTAGATTAATTCTGCGCATTTAATCACAAAATAAGTGAACAGGGCATAGTTCCTTATTTTGGGAAAACAGTTGATAATTCTTGAACCCTCGACCAAGCTGGTTCACATTTTCCCGCTTGGTTCAGTTTCAACTGGATTCAGAAGCCCCGCTGTGCCAAACCCCAATTTTAGCTCCACTTAGGTGAATCAATCAATTTTCTCTGCTTTATGGTGAGTAATCCATGACCAATCGGTTTCTTAACCTGTCTAGTTGGATCTGGTAAAAAAATTATCTGATTAATTGGATTCAGATTTAGTATCTAGTTTTCATGACTGACTTGAAATCTGAGCCTAATATCTGTCTGAGATCCGATAAAAGTTCAATCTGATTACATATAAAGTCAGACCTTAGGGTAGTTGGATCCAAACTCAGTTTCTAGAAAACAAGATCTGAATCTGAGTTGCAATAGGATCTGATCAAATTGAATTTCATAAAGGATGGAGCCAACCCAAACCCGAACTAGACCACAATTCTGATCATACAGAATCTGGTTAAATCGAATTTCATAAAAGGTGGACCTCACCCAAATCCAAACTGTTTACATCTACATCTGACCCACGAGCAACACCATCATGTGTCATCTTGCTGAATATCAGACTTCTCAACACACAATTCACTAACGAGTACTCTTCACTAGTTTTACTTATAAAGGTTTTTGTGCTACTCTCCAACCAACGATAATCTATTCAGTAGTTTCCGTGAGATTTTGAATTGATAAACTGGAAAAAGAAACGAGGAACATTGTAACTGTGACCACTCAATCATTTGAACACTCTGACTCCGTTCATTAGTCTCTTTTTGCTAAAGGTGAGGGAAAGCAACGATACTCGTCAGCTGCGACCGACAGACGGGTGTAGGACCAGACGTCTCTAGTGAGGTCAACCGAATTCCACAAGTTACTCACGTTTTCCTTCATTCATCACACCAGAGGAAGGGCTGGACTTGAGTAGTGAGATTTAGTTGCAGGTGTAAAACCATTCTGCTCGAACTAGCTAAATGTATAAGCAATCTGATCTGGATCTAATATAGTGTCTCTGAAAAGGAAGTACTTCAAATCCAAAACTGAACTTGTTTTTGCTCATAGTAAAATCCTTTCGCTGCCTCTCTGAACCCAGAAGCCTTCCACCTTGCCTCTTCAGCTAAAATGTTGCGGGCGCCATGAATTTCAGGAAAAAAAACTGTATGTAATTTTGATCTGATTGATCAAATGGATCACTACAGATACCACCCCACCTTCTCAACTTAAAGAAAACATATAATTTAAAAAAACTTCCTTTAGACTATACAAAAAATTTGAAAAACTAAATTTTGACACCAATTAAAATTTTGAAACAATAGTTCAGTGCTCTTAATGAAAATTTCCTAGCTGCGCCCCTGCTTGGAAGTGCATGTCCGCAAAAGACTAGAAAACATGCCAATTCAACCAAGGGCTCCGTTCATCTGGACTTAAGACCTTCGAGTTGAACAATATAAAAAAAAATTCAACACCCAAAGTGTGTCTGGCTGAAAAAGAAAAGATAATACATCCAACAAGTTCCTGTATATTGTTACCGATTTCATGAGAGGGAGAGAGAGGCTGCCAAAAATTAAGATGCACTCAAGGCGTGAGGGGCCAGGCTGAGATGAAAAAGAAGAGTTTGTCCCTTACCTTATGACAAAATGATCGTCATCAAAAAGCCAAACATAAAGAGAAACATGACAGCAAATAAACATGGGGCTTGTTTGCATCGCTTCCATGATTTCCCCCACTGGTCTTGTGACTAAAGTGAGACCCTTTTGGCTGTCAATCTTAAACTATTAGACCTTTGAGCCACTACTTTAGATAAATCAGATGCACTTAGTGGCCTACAACCTAATCATTCGCTTTAAGATACCGCAAACCACTAAACTACTAAGTCTGCTTTAATTAATTGATACTCTAGATCACTCGCCTGAGCCTGGAACCAGAACTGCAAACACAGGCTGGATATGGCGCAGCCTGCTTGATGACATTGGGACCCGTCTAATGATGCGAGCAGTTTGCATATACCCGGTTCAAACCACTCTAATATCCAGATCTAACAACAAACGACAGGTCCCGTAAATGAATGGACCGGACAAGGATATGGTTTAGGAAGTCTGACACCAGATTCAATTCCTGGAAGCATTCAGTCAGTTTAGTTTTATAAAGCGGGGTCCAAGAGAATATATGATGATAAAGTTAACAGGGAATAACAACCTATTCTGCTGTCACTGAATAATCAATGTAGTTAATCAATCAGAACTTTTTTCCCAAGTACATATAAATTCATACCTTGGTGGCCTGGAGAGCTTCAGACAGGTGATATTGATGACATTATACATCTTAAGTCCACAGGCAAAGCAACAGCATGGGCGCCATCACTGTAACTGCACTAAAGCGATCGCCTCAATCCGGTCATGCGTTGAAACACACAAGCCAGTGGTAAGCTTTCCAAGTTCTTTCGTTTTCATGTGAGAAAGAGCACCTTTTGTTTTCTGGCACTTGGATTGCTGCAGGTTCTTTCTTTGTTCTTATGGAGAAATTAGAAAATAAAAGGCTGTTCCAAGCCAGAGTTAGCCCAGGTCAGCTTCCTGACACCATTCATATCGTATGACTACAGGTTTGGGATGTGAATGGATGAGGGTGGCCAATTTTTTTCAGTTATAGTTAGAGCTAAGTCGGTTGAGTTATAGGCAAAACTCCATCAGTATATTGCAAGTTCACTATTTTGTCCAGAAGTATGACCAGGTTACATGATCTAAGTCATTTCTTGTTGAGTTTCTTAAGCTGATCAGTACCTGAATCCTTTCACTCACATAACAATCACCGTTGGGAAAACTGGAAAACAGACAGCACCAGACTCGGCCCTTTATCACTAGAGTTCAGTTCAGATGGGTAAGCAGCAAGGGATAAGAATTTCCAAAACAAGGACTGAGCTAGAAGAACTAATCTAATTACCTTATTCTAGCAATCTTGGCAGGTGCCATTGAAAACAATGGTAAATGAGTAGCTTTCTGTTTGGTAAGCATAAGCAGATAAGAATCCCATGTTTGTTGCAGCGCTACAGATATAGGTACTTTGAATTCCTTGATAAACTTAGCATCTGCGTCCTCCCATTGCCTTCACAATAAAAAAAAGTAATTCATCTTCACTGTTGATCCCGATGCTCTGGCAAACAATTATCGGTCAAATGCAGGTTAGGTACTCAGGTATAGCTATGATTTTATGCTGTTTTCCATGTAAGCAGGCTCATAACGGATGTTCCAAGTGATCTTGCGGTGGATGTAGGAGCAAGAAGCTTCAATCTACACAAGGTGAAAAATCCTGATCCACATTTATATGCAACTTGCTTGAAAACTAGTACAAGTGTAGACCTCAGAACAGAATGGACAACGGGCCGGCCTTAGGTTACCTTTACATTGACTCTGCCCGCTTGTTATGTCAAGGCAGAATAAGGCCCTAGCCCTGCGGTCTAAAATTCTTCCACATTTCCATTAAAAAAAATTTGAACTAATATTGGCATGTTATTTTGCAAAATATTAACATTAATATATCCACCTACAGTTTCCACTTGCATCTCAAAGTGGTCGGATTCGTAAAGCCCTTACCCAGCAAAAGGAACCAAAAGTGTCACGGATAGATCTCTCAGATATCCCTGGTGGAGCAGATGCATTTGAACTAGCAGCAAAATTCTGCTATGGAGTAAGCATAGAGATCACCGCATCTAATGTGGCCATGCTCAAATGTGCAGCGACTTACCTAGAGATGACAGAAGAGATTGGGAAAGATAATCTGGACTCAAGAACTGAGAGGTACATCACGGAGGTTGTGGTCACAAACATACAAAACTCTATCACCGTTCTCCGTCAATGCGAGTATCTGCTACCAGCCGCAGACGACGTTAAACTAATAAGCAGATGCATAACTAGCATTGCTTCAAAAGCATGTAAAGAAGAGCTAAGCTCAGGATTGTTGAAACTGGAAAGAAACAGCTCAATCAAGAAAATGAACGAGAAGCAGTTGACCGTTTCTACCAACAAATCAGAGTGGTGGGCAAAGGGCCTCACAGGACTTAGCATATCTATCTTTCAAAGACTTCTAAGCACATTGAAGTCTAAAGGGCTAAAGCAAGATACAATCAACAAAATCATAATGCACTATGCACACAACTCTCTTTTTTCCATCAGAACCTCCTTTAGCAGTAAAGACAGGCTCAGTGAGGCAGAACTACAGAAACAGAAAAACCTGTTTGAAGCCATTGTGGGTTTGCTTCCTGCTGCTTCAAAGACCAACATCATTCCTCTAGGTTTCCTGTCAGGATTGCTAAAGACATGTCTAATAGTGGATGCAATTTCTCCATCTAGGATGCAATTAGAAAAAAGAATGGGGATGCAACTGCACCATGCAGTACTTGATGACATACTCATACCTGCAAATCTTGACAACAATAAGTTGCCACGATTTGACACAGATGTAGCTCAAAGGATCTTCACAATTTTCCTCAATTTGAATGAGGAAGGCAAGGAAAACAACAGACTGTACGATGAATCTGACAGCATCATGGATTTAGAGCACAGCACCATGACGAAAGTATCAAGGCTGATGGATGACTATCTCACAGAGGTCGCAGGAGATCCAAGTCTTTCTTGCTCAAAATTCTTAGCACTAGTTGAACTCCTGCCAAGCCATGCACGAACATTACATGATGGACTCTATCGGGCAATCGACATCTTTCTGAAGGTATTTCACCTAATCTACTTCAAGCATGTGAATGATTTTGATGCTAAGCTGCATTATCCTTTTCACCTTGAACTTATGCCACAAGGAGACCTATTTTGGCTCCACTACCATATACAAGCCACATAAGATACTTCAGCAACACAGCTGCCTCACCATTATCTTCCATGCGACATAGCAGTCAAAATGGATATTAGCAGCAAAGAAAATCAACAGCACAAATATGACTGAATTGTAAATATTGGCAATTTAATGCATAAAAAGCATGGAATTTTCAAAATGTCATTACAATTATGATATTAATGTAACAAAGTCAAAACATTTTTTATGTTACTTACAAGTTCAATATATGCAACCAATTTTATTTTATTTTATTTCATTCACAAGGATTTCCAAACTATTTCAAAAGTTTTTCCCTAGACTCTTAATGAGATCTACCACACTTGATCTAAATGCCTGCAGGTGCACCATAGCATTAAAGAGTCTGAAAGATACAGACTTTCCAAAATCATAGACTGCAAGAAGTTGTCTCGTGAAGCATCTACCCATGCAGCACAGAATGAACGACTACCAATGCAAATGGCAATTCAAATTCTGCACCATGAGCAAATGAGGTTACGAAAATCAATTGAGGAGGATCGTGATTCATGCATCGGATCAAGTCATTTTGAAAGGCTCCACATATCCAACATTATAGGGACAAGTGCTGTAAACTCTCCAAGAGATAGCTATGCATCCGTAAGAAGAGAAAACAGGGAACTTAAGCTTGAGCTAAGCAGAATGAGGGCACGAATATCAGAGCTGGAGAGAGACCATATCTCCATGAAAAATGCTCTTGTCCGACAAAACCCAGAAAATGTATTTGCCTCTTTAACAAAAAAATTTAGTAAGCTAAACAGCCTTTTCCGGGCAAAAGGAAGACAGGATAACAGAACAAGCCGAACGCTTTTCCCATTCTGAATTGAATTGTTTATCCAGTCTTCACAAATGTTTGAACTTTGAAGTTACCAATGTACCAAGAAACAATAAAATGGATTTGGAATGAAAGATTGATCTGAGATTTTATTTTGAGTGCATAAGTGTCTAATAAACTTCTATATTAACAGTTCACTTGAATCCGAATTTCTAAATGCTGATGTCAATACATATAGCCACTGGTATTAATTTTAAGAAGGTTATGCATCTTCTTACTTTGTTATCATAATCAGACTCTGAAAAAGTCAATAAAGTAAAAGTTTGTGCTAATAAAATTTATTGAATATATGTAGCAATTTAACTTTTCCAAGCACTTTGTATTCACAGCAAAAAGTTACTGAACATAGATAGTCAAACAGCTAAAATTTTAAAGATAAGCAAAAATTCATGTATTTCATATGTTTTTGGCACTATTGTGCATGAACAGGTTAGTCAAACATCTACTCTAAGTGAAGATGAAAAGGTTAGGATAGGATGCTGTGCCTGTAAGGCCAAAGAAAAGAAACTTACATTTGTCCATGATGCAATATCAGGTTCACTGAAAGCTGAATTTCAGATTGCCAAACAATATCAGACTCCAACTTTTGAACCCAGTGATTAAAGCAGCTTTTTTTGGCAACTAAATGTTGGTCTGAACATACGTAAGGACAAACATCTCCAAATTTCCATACTCTTCCATGAAGTCATACATAGAATTTAGAAAGCAAATGAAATTAATTGGGCAGAATAAGAACCAAGATATGCTGTACCATAAATAATGAAATCTGAGAAATGTGCAAATCAATCAACATTTACTTGATGAATAACCCCAAAATTGAAGCAGATATTACAATTTTTACAAGTTCAAAGATTGGTTGTGCAGCTCTTCAAGCTGAGAGGAGCTCCTTCAAGACATGCTTGACAGCCTAAAGCAAGAAGACGGTTATCATGTTCTAAGAAGTTAGAACTTAAAAGTCCATGTCATAAACATCATCATCATCATCATCTCATCATCATCATCAATGTAACAATCATTACCTAATGTCATCAATCCAGAAGTTAGCTATGAATAATTACTCCTTCCAGCAAACCAAAGAATCACCTTAATGAATTAATCAAGAGAAAGGTTCTTCTTCATCATTTCATAAACAAGATATGTTATGCTAGCAGCTGGCATCACTTTGAGTAAGCTAGGGATCAACCCTTTGTACAACCCCAAAAAACCTTCATCCTTTATTGTCCTCCAAAACACATCAGACATCCTCTCATAACCAGCAGTTGCAGTAGAACGTTGTGCTTGCATTCTGTACAAGTGCAAATATTAGCAAAAACGGTGCTGCCTAGGCCTCACTTGAAGGCATAAGTAGACAATCTTGAGTATGAACCAGTATAGAATTTGTTGACATCGCATATTCTGGACTTTACTGTGCCAGGAGTTTCCTTCTTGCATGACCACCTTGTAGAACATGATGGCTCAAGTTACAAGAAAGATAATACAGGAAACAAGTTATTATTCAAACGTCAATGAACCCCAGTTTCTTGTCCTTTCTATGCAATCCTTCATATGGGCATTGGTCAAGTGACAATAAACTTGAGAGCGTTAGACTTCGACATATAGCATGGTGGAGATCAACACTGGCAGTAGGTGAAGTCCCACATGGGTAGAAGGTGAAAGTGGGGAGCTACATGGTGGTGAAGGCCAAACCAGTTTTGGACATGACGGTATTTCACTGTTGTAGGCTGCAGCAACAATAAAGAGGGTAAATGCTATTGGGAGACTTTTACCAGGATGATCATGGCATCCGTGTTATAAATAAAGAAGCTGTCACGATTACATGAAGATAAAGTATTCATAGATGCATATTCTGCAGAAAATTGTAGCTCGTACTTCAAAAGAAACAGCACACATCAGTATTTAAAGGTAATAAGTTCAACGATGAAACACACCACTTAGATAAGTACATTACATGGACACAGTTGGTGATTTAGGGTCATAAGTCATAACAACTTTTACGAGGTGCCAGCTTGTTTAAATAATTTTGCACAAAAAGGAATGAAGAGAGATTGGCAAATATAGATGACATAGATAGATCAAATCAGATCCATGGACCATAAAGACTAAAGTTTCCAAGTTCGTATAGGATTTAACAAACACAACTGTGTAAAAGCTAAAGAGTTGCTTTCTGTTTGAGGAACCGCCTTTAATAGTTTTGAAGGTAGAGTTGCCTATGATGTGGAATGACTACTTGGTCCCTGTACATGTAGGATGTATCCTCCGTCAGTCTGACAGAGTTAACTTTGAAAGGGTACATATGTTTCTAGTCATCATTGAAGCTCCTGGCATAGAGCCTAAAGGGGTGCTATCTCTTCACTGTTGGTTTACCAACATCCATTTTGCCTTTCAGCCGCTTCATTTTCCAACCTCTAACCAGCATTAGAGGTTTGCACACTGTTGCTGATTCCTATCGATGACAGGATGACCAGTGACTGTTGTCCTACAAGCAAGATTTCTGGAACAATAAAGGACTGTACAATTACCTCGGAGCTGCTTGGTGCAAGCAGCTTTGCTATAGAGCTAAATGGTCGTACATTGTACACTAGAATAAGTAGTTGATCTTCTTGCATAGATAATAAATCAGGGGCTTGATCCCAGAGTTTCCTATTAAAACAAAAAAACATAAATCCACTGTACCTTGTCCTAACAACCTGCAGCGGATATACACATGTTGCTCCAAGAGCTCCTGACATTGTTCCACAGCCGAGTTGTACAAGTGGACCAGGCTCTACAGCGAAAAGTTCGGATAAAAATTTTTCAGAACATAAAGAAGATAAGAAAACTACAGAAAAAGAAGTTCAAATATTTCCTTATTCTCAATATAAGAACCTTCTGAGAGAACAATTAAGGAATACTTCTTATTCAGATGCACTGGCATGTGATGGTCTATGCACATGGGCAATAGTATGCCTCATCAAGTGAATGACAACTTTCCACATGATGACTCTGGGTGTGCGTGTCTAATGCATCTTTGCAATTGAAGTTTGGAAAATATTAGTATTTTTTATATAGTTAAGTCAATTTAAGGAAAAAAAATCAAAATAAGTAGTGTTTCTTGTTAAGATGCACAGATGTGTGATCGTCCGTGTAAATGTGTAATGCATCTTATATCACACATTGATCAATCAAACAGAGATTCAGCAACTAAAAGAAAGATTGATTCTTGATAGAATGTCGAATAATGATATGTTCGCAGATGTTATTTAAGTCGAGTTAAAGAAAAAAAAAGTAACTCAGAAGAACAACCGTACTTCCCATTCTTGAATAATAAGTCCCAGGTATAAAACACTAAGCAAATATAATCTTATTTGAATACTTGCTATAAGGAAATGACTAGGAGAAAACAAGATGGATACTTTGCCAACTTAAGTGCAGGAAGGCTCATAAAAGAGCACTATCTATCACAAACACATACAGTATGCTTTACATAATGGACATACTATCTTATGCCATAAACATCGCACGATATCACCATTAAAAGCATTGTGCCCCTGAACGTCAACCAAGTAACTGCGAATCAGATGGAACAAAATGGTGATGATACGCCAAATATTTGAAAAGTAAAGTTACGCCTGTTAGATCCAGAAAGACACAAGCTGCTTCAAAACACTATTGAAATCTCCGAGAACTGACGTCCCTAACATTGGTAACCAGGGAGTAGTGCAGGGTCAACACAAGCAGACAGGAGGGTAACACACAGTACACCCGCCGTCCCTCGTGTACACACGCATATTAATGCTGACGGAAGGATCATAAGCCTTCTCCATTAAATGAACTGGGGATTTCTGGAGATGATTCAAGACTATTACTCACCGTTATCATGCAAAATGTAAGTTCTTGACATATCTTTTAAGGTCTCATATGCAGCCAGATCAATGCCTGCATAAGGGATGATCCCGAGAAGGGATGGAAAAAGGCCCCTGTAGAACGCACGTGGTCCTTCCTGAACCCATATGTCTTTCGCCAATGCTCCCAATTTTGGGACTGTCCCACCTTCACAAGCATAAGTCTGCAGTCGTGTTTTTACAAGATCCATCGGATACACTGCAGTCTGTGCAACTGCACCAGCAACTCCACCAGCAAAAAGTCTCCCAGAAGTACCTATATCAGCTTTAGTGCCCCCCTTTTCATCGACAATAAATTTCTTCAGCATTTCGTAAGTATAGAATTTTATGGCGCTTTCAGGTGCTACCTTAACCACATTAATTCCATTTCCTCGAAAAAATCCCCCAAATCGCCCATCTTTCCATATCTGTTTTATCGCTGGCACAATATGTGCACGTGCAGCTTGTACTTGCAATACCACCTTTAAGCGATCCAGAGGCGCAGTTGCAGTTCGAGAAGCTGCGCCAGCTACTGCCCCTGCTATCAAATATTTGCTTGCAAGTACGCCCTTACTAATCCCTTCAGGAATGACTGCCTGTTCTCCAATATCCACATGACAAACTTTTTCCCAATACTGATAGATGTTCTCAATTGTTGCCTCATGAGGATAAAGGAAAAGGAAATCCCTCCACTCTTCGAAAGTAATTATGCCATTATTGTCCTTATCTACATGCTCCATGAATCTGGCTAGTTCCTCATCATCAATTTCAATTCCTGAAAAACGCATACCGGAGAAAGATTAATATGAAGCAAATAAAATGTGAATGCACCAACCTAAAGCATCATAAGTATTACAAAAATAGACGGACTTCCAAAAGACATTCTCTCGATATTGGCATCCTGAATAACAGTTCCTGAAAAGGTTACATGTCCAGATAGTTGAGACCAAATAGAATAGCATGGTGGTCTGTGACATTCGAACTGATGGAACACAATCATTGAACTAATTCAACAGACGTTGCGACACAAGAATAAGAGGTAGATACAAGCAATCTGAAGTAATTCTAGCAGTTGCGCTGAAGCATACCTACTGCAACAAGAGCATCCCAAAGCTCTTCCGGCAAAATGCAGCCACTGTGCTCAACATCAATGGCTTGAAAAATGCAGTAAAGTTCGAGTTCCTTGTCGTCCATGTAGCGCTTAAATTCGTGGTAGTCGACACGACCATCGCTATTGGCATCACACACCTGCAAGAGATCCCTCGCATACTTATACTCCGCAGGTATCTGAAGCGCCCGAAGGCCTGACTCTATTTCTAAGTAGTCAAGGTATCCGTCATTCGATGCATCAAAGAAGTTGAAAAGACTACGAATTCTCAGCTCCCTCTCTTCCGCCGTCTCGCCCAGTGCCAAAAGCACGTGCTCCATGGTGACCTGACCAGAATTCTGTCCCCGACTTGAGGATTCTGGCTTCCCCTCGGTGCTGGATTCCATGGGTGGGGGCATAATATCCAAAACTGGCTTCTTGTCCGTTTCTTAGAGCTCACCATGCTCAACAGCCCGCAAGGCGAAAGGCATTCTGCCCAAAAATCTCGCCGTCACCCTAGTCGGCATCAGTGGAACAACTCAATTCACTAAATCACCCAGCGCTCGGTAATCTAGCATAACATCTCATATAAAAGAGAAGAAGGATCAACCCAGGAAGTAAGAGGACACGGACCAGATAAACGGGAACCGGCAATCAACAATCGACGATCCTATATGGCTGTATCTTGGATTGGCGGAGACAACACCAGCTACGAACCCACAACCCGGAAAAGGAACTAACACACGCTGCAGGAACAAGAAATATATAGGCCGATTCTCATGAACCTTTCTTATGGAATCAACCAGGAAGTCAACAATCAGACGGAGAGAGGAGCGATCTCTGCCGAATTACTCTCTAACTGTAAAACAACAGAAATGCAGCACGAGATTCTCAGAATATTTGCCGAAAAGCATCAAATCCGCCGGAAAGTGGCCTCCAGTAGGCCGAAATCCGGTCTACGAGTCCAACGAACTTGTGAGTGCACATCGAGCTAGGACGCAGGGGGGAAACGAGGCCAACTCACCGGTCAGGATTCCCAGTTGAGAATATCACGATTCCGTGCGACTTCTCGAGCGGGAGTGCCCCGAACGAGGACGAAGGAAGAGAAGCTACTAAGATCGTCTATCGGAAAGCCAAGGACGCAGAGAAAACGTGTTCACAGAGCGAGAGAGAGAGAGAGAGGGAAAGAGGAGCTATCTCCGCCGAAATACTCTCCGACGTAAAAACGACAGAAATCCGAAACAAAGTTATCGGAATTTTCGCCGACAAACATCAAATCCACCGGAACGGGGACTCTAGAGGGCCGCAATCCTATCCGAAATTCCAATGTATGAGGATCCACATCGAGCTAAAACGCGGCCGGAAAATGGCGTTAAACAGTCCACCGCTCAGGCGCTCCCTCCGACTTCCCGGCTGCGAATCTCTCGGTTCCCGCCACTTCCCGCGAGGAAGGGAGAGAGAGAAAAGAAAGTCTTGGTCGTCTTCCCTAAAGCGATGGGAACTAACCAATAATAATCGAACAAGTGCTGCAAGCCATTAGCACGCCATTTTCTTCTCTCCCACCACAATTCCTCATTTATTTCATATTCGTGCCATTTTTTAAATCGCTTTCCCTCTGTCTAACTTACAATTTGGAAAGAAAAGGCTATTTTTTTAGATTTTCAGTAAAACCCACACTTTATATTTAAAATGTCAAATAAACTTTGAGTAAACGAACTTCCACCGAACTCTAAAACACAAAATGGTAGCTTTATAGTTTAAAATTACACCAAAAAAGTAGGCCGGATAAATTGAAAGTTTTCCTTTTGTTAGGTTCACTCCTAATCTCTTAACATGGCTCATTCTCTACTTAGCTTTAGGGGTTTAGAGCTTACTTCGAAACCAATATAGATTAGAAGAATGGCGGCCATCAAAGTTGACGCTAATAAGGTCTTTTCTACCTAATCCAAGAACTGGGCCCCTGATTATTTCAATAAATTTTCTATCTAAAACCACTTTTTGTGCCTAATCCCAAAGAATAGAGTCGTACGCTTCCTCAACATTCTTGGTTACTTTAAAAAGTTTCTTTGCACTTTATTCTCATGCAGTGCAGACCTCAATTTGCTTTTCTCATCTCTTTTCATGTTCCATCCTTGACATGTGAATGTGAAAGCAGCTTAAGTTAAAGAACAAAATTTTTATACATAGCAACTTGAAAACTTTTAAAAATACAAACTTTTTTTTTACTAAAACTTAGGTGTCGTGCTTCATAACTTATGAAAACATATAACACCCACATGAATCATACTAAGAACACACTTTTTTTATGCAACTAGCTAGGGGCCTCGACCATGTATGTTTCCTTCAAGGCCATGCATCACATTTAGAAATGTTAACAAGACATGACTTCATAATACAGCAATGTCACCATCTATAATAGTTCTCACACGGACAAGGTCTCCTCACAACGTACTCAAGCGTATATATAAAAAAAGACAAAAGCTTTCTAGTCTAGATAGCTATTTTCATGGCCATTCTCTTCTGGGTCTCTTAGCACCAACCACAGACACAGATCAGTTATGTGAAAGGCAGTCGATCACCCAATAGCCGGGCCTTCCGCACTTGTAACAGTTGCCGGGCTTACTCTTTGGAGGATTAAGAGCAGATGCAGAATCTTCGAAATTGAGCTTCCGCGGCACCATCGTCCTAGGCCTCTCACTTTCTTCCCCACATGCCGTTCCAGCGGCCGGTTGAGGACAGACACTTGGAAAAGCCTGCGACGATTCATCTCTATCTGAACCATGGATCAGCAGGGTCTCACCATTGTACTCGTTGCTTTTCTTGCCATAAGGTAAAGCATCACCAGTCCCAACCACTAAGCTAGAATCTCCACGAAGCAGCAGAGTCTCACCAGTCCCAACTCCTATGCAAGAATCTCCATGGATCAGCGGAGTCTCACCATTGTACTCGTCGTTTTCCTTACCATAAGGTAAAGCATTACCAGTGCCAACTTCTTCGTTAGAATCTCCATGGATAAGAGCCTCACCATTGTACTCCTCGCTTTCCTCGCCATATGGTAAAGCATCACCAGTCCCAACTACCACGTTAGAATCTCCATGGGTAAGAGTCTCACCATTGTACTTGTTGCTTTCCCTGCCATATGGTAAAGCATCCCCAATCTCAACCACTCTGTTAGAATCTCCAGGGGCATCTGATATTTTCTTATCCTTCATAGGCTGATCATCCAACTGCAAGAAATTGCATGCTCCTTGACCCTGTTATTGTACAGGAGTTTACAGTTCAGGAAAACTGTTTTCCTTTCCGTGGTAATTGAAAACAAAAGCGAATCAGTTCAAGCTCACTCAATCTAGAAGAGCATTTACAAGAATAAAAACAATGACAGCGTATTTTAGAAGTTTATTTTTCCAAGTTTTCTCTTAATATACCACTTCATCATCAAGCATAAAAAAACAAGGTAAATCTTATCAAATTTCAAAATTAAGCCCATGAATCTCATTCTAATAGAATAATTAATTCATGGGTAGCTCAAGATACCCGCTTGAGGAAATGATTGATGGTATGCCAGAGTGCACGGAACTGTCTGCCACGACCAATTCTTTTCTTATAACAGCTGCACCAACCTTTTTTGTGGAATGAGGTAAACGCTCTCAAGTGCATGTGACATGATACATAACTTGATTCCAGTGGTTATGGAAAAGATATAAACTTGAGATTCTTGTCATTCACACTAATGAATTTCAACATTGATTCATAAGAAGAAAACCAGGAAACGGAAAGATTAGGAATTGAATAAAGGAAGATGCACCTTCTTGATGGGGCAAATGAAGCAATGCTTCCCTGCATAAGGGCCATCCCTTTTCAAAGACAGTTTTGCTCTTCCAGCTCCACACGCGCACATTGGATAAAGGCTAAAATCGATCGCAACGCTCGATGGAGACGGTGAGTCGCACCACTCGAATAACTGGCAGTTCATACCAGGCTGTTCCCACCAAACAATTAAAAAAAAAAAAGTCCGGACAATGAAAAACAACAAATCAAGACGTATCTTATGATTTCCACCTTCACCGTTGCGCCAAGTTCCAATGTCGAATGCAATTGAATCACAAAATCACAGGACTTTCCATTCCCAAACACAACCCAAGTTTGTAAGCAATGAGCAAAAATGGTAGGAGGAAAGCTGGGAAGAGTGTTAAGCTGATTTTTGAATTTCACGCTAAGGATGCAATGCAGTGGATTTTATGAGTGAGTTTGAAGGTGGGATATGAACTAAAAGAAGATCTATTCATAGAATTGGTCATATGGATTAAACCCCCTAACTTCATCCGGATTTGGTGTCAGATTCAGAGTGGAAATATTCTTGGTGTTCAGAGAATCAGAAAGAGAAACAAATGCCCACTTACAAGCACAAACATCACCATAATTCTATAAATATCTTTTTCTAATTTAAGGACATTACTATCTCCATTAAAGAGATGGACTGCTACTGCTGCTCGAGACGATGGTTACAAGGACGAGTAAGACAGCTCTGGCACGAGCTTGCGAAGGTTGTGGTAGAACAACACTGGCAGGGAATAGGTAATTCCCATCCCTCTGCACTAAGAAAACACGGAGTTCGGAATCCATTTCCGAGCGTCCCGGCTTTCCAACGAACAGGGCCCGAAGAGAAGGAAAAGAGCGGATGGAGAGAAAAGGGAGGGGAAACTGGAAAGCGAAAGCTCACCGTCTTAACGGGGCACTTGTAGAACTTTCTTCCCGGATTCTTCGACGTGTGAGAAGTGAGAACCAAACAGGGGCCACCGCCACACCTGCACAGCTTCTTCCCCACCAAGCCGTCTCCGGTCGGCGATTCGGGCGTCCTAAGGTTCCGGCTCCCCCGCTCCGTGCATTGCCGGTACCAGTGGCCGGACTTCCCGCAGGAGAAGCACACGCCTCTCGGTCTCCCCGGAGACGGATTCTCGCACGAACCAGTTGTTCCCCCTGGACTCCTCTCGTACATTCTTCCGCCATCATCAGGGGTTGGGACGGAACCCGGCGTCGACCCCGGGCTCCGAGACGCCATAGGAAACACTGGAAAGGTCGATAAAAATAACGAACGAAAGTGAGAAACGCGAGGACGAACTTCCCCTTTCTCCTTCCCCCTTCACATTTCTGCCTTCTTTTGTATTTCGTTCGAAGGCTCGGGTGAGTCCGGCAGACGGATCGAGAAAAAAGCAGAGAGAACCCAACAGCAGAAAAGAACAAGAGAAAGGCCAAAAGCAGGCTTTCTTTCGTCAGAGATTCACCGGAGCCTGTGTGGATTTACTTATGAACGAAGGAGTCTCGGAGCCTGTGTGGCTTTACTTCTGAACGAAGGAAAGCACCTTTCCCGTGCGATCTGTGTACTGTTACTGTTGAAACAGTACGGAAGACACAGGGAATGACAGTTGACGTCTCGTCGAAGACGAAAGAGAGCGAGATAGAAAATGTAAAATGTGAACTAATAGGGGGACGACGCTAGAGGAAGGGCTTGAACCTTCGACCTTATGGTTAACAGCCATACGCTCTAACCAACTGAGCTACTCCAGCAGCGACGTCCCTCTGTGCACAAGTTTCTTATCAGGGCTGTTCCCACCTTCGGTCCTTAACCAGCGTGAGGATCCTTTCAAAGTACCAAAGACATCTTTTCTTATATGCAACATAATAGCTACGTCATAAGTGTAAAAAAAACCAACATTTTCTCTGTCAAATATTTTCATGAGATTTGTGTCACTTTAGAGCTTGCTCTATAGTAAGTCCAAGAAGAGAACGTCCCTTGCTTTGTCTTGGACGCACATTACACAGGAGAGCATCCATATGTAAAATTTGATTGAGAAGGGAGGCATAATATGTTTTGAACTTATGCCCAGTTCAAAAAAGTGATCTACATGACAAGTCCATGCTGTCTCTTGCCTGTGAAAGGTAGACCCAGCTTTAGCTTTCTAACAAATGACATGAATCACCGGTTCTAAACTTGTGATACTTGATTCGACCAAACAAGAAAATGCTTCGAAATAAGCAAGCATTAAGCAACATGTGCGTGTATTTCAAAAAATGTTAGAACAACCATCTGAAAGTAGTTTTTTCTCGTTTCTGACAAATCTGTCATTGTTTTTCATCAAATTGGGATTTGCCTCGTTTCTCCACTGAATTTACTCCAAATCTCTGGCACGTTCAATGCTCTTGAAGCTCTTACACATCCTTAGCCACTTAGATAAAACACAAGCTATTATTCTTTTTTCTCTTCGACAAATTGAAGCTGATAGCAGAATCATATATTTCACACAGAAACCAGACCTTTTATTGCTTAACTATAGTTACAAAGAAACAAAGCTATCTGCTTCCCTATGCAAACAGCCATCTGTTTCGATGTAAAATCGGTCATTAGAAGTTCATGATTACAGGTATAGAACATGCGCACCTACAGTATTATCAATTCATAGAATGCCACTAATCAACACGACATATGTTACAATAACATAGCTGCTAATGCTAATAGCAGCATTATCTTCTTTCCTTAATCTAAAAAACCAGCCTATGTTGTCAATGTCGGTAGCCTCCTCCGCCCTCTTTCCCTAATCTAATTTCCCTGCACCCACAGAAGGCAAGAATATAGTCACTACGAGCATGTCAGTGATATTCAGAGAAGAATGCGCACATGGTTGACACAATCGCTCAGATGAAATTTGCCTTCCAGCACAGTGGAGGCATAAGCTACATATGAATGTTAATCTGCACACTTTCTGTTTTTTTAACCAAGGACCCATGTAAGCTTGCCTCTTGAAGCAGCTACTAGACCTGCCTGCTTGTAACAATCTTTGCACGATGCCCACAGATAAGTCCTAGCTACAGTTAAAATATGGTTGGTAATTGAATCCGAGGGGCCGAAACATCAGAAATTATTAAGAATTCCTAGCTTCTCAGTGTGGGGTCTCCATGGATTGCAGGAAATTCACTTACTCAAATTAATCGGGAGAAATAAAGAACTTACAACACGAGGAGCAGTGGCATTTGCTGGCTCTGCCACAAGCAGGTAGAATAAGCTCATGACTCCTGTGTGAAGTTCAGAACTGCTGTAATTGGACTCCAGTGTCAAGGTCTCCCCATCCCAGACTTTGATACTTCCTGGTTGAGGATAGCAAGTGATCATGCCGACAACGTAGCCAGCTTCATCCCCGGCTTTCCTTCCATGTCCGTATATTGGCTTTGAAGAGCATATAACTCTGCCGTCCTGCATCAAATTATATCAAGACTAAAAAATTACTAAGATAAAACTAATTTTTCCCCCGAAAGCATTCTTGATCACCCAATTCTTAGTATTAACTACTAAGTCCCGTTGCTGGGAATATGAGAGTATAGTATGGTAGCAGTGCATTTAATGCTTGTTATGTTGTTCTAAGCTGGTGCAGAAGAGAAGAAATTGTGTAACTAGATTTCCTTTTTTTCTTCTCCCTATAAAGGGTCTTAACAATCAATATGAAAACCCCAAGTGACTGAACAACAAAAAGGAACTATTGCTGGATGATTGCTACTATATTCAACTTTAAACCCCCAACCTCTTCTTCAACACTTGCAAATTCAGCCTTCTTTGAAGGATAGATTGTAGTTTTTATGGATGGTGTATGAAAAATTATTCAATAAAATCTATGTTGTAAAAGCTTCTGTCTGTCGGCACATAGAATAAAAGCATACCATGTTGTTTTATACTAGAACCTACAAGCCACAGTTGATGCTCATGGTTGTGGAACCATAGCGAGGGCTTCTCATAAAAGGCACTGAAATCCGTAAAACATTTCTCAACATTTAAGATGAGAAGACATGTCTATATAAAGCAAAAGAACGAATATCGTCTAAAATGCAAGCTCTAGAACAACAAAGTTATCGAGTATCTTACCTGACCATATAGAACAGAACCCATCCCACCTATATGCTGGTGTGCAACTCCATAAATGACATCTCCCCCATGAGGTATCTCCATGGTTGCTCTTTTGCTATCTATGCAATCATTGATGATGCCACCTTTTTCACAAGGATCAACATCGTATTCTACCTGCAACCAGGTAGCGTCCAAATTACAACTTAAACCGGAGCAATATTATATGGACTCATTTCAGCATGCACCATCATTTCCCCCAAAAAGAGGGCATTAGGAAACTTCTGAATTGCAATCTCGTGGACTTAATCCAGATAGTCAATGCCGATTGTCCTCCAAAGTGATCATACGATTATTGTTTAGAAATCAGGAGTGAAACATTAGAAAGTGATGATTTGGGGAAGAAAGGCATGATTGGATGCATCAGAAAGTTATGACTTGTAATGCGGAAGACATCCAATTGTCATTAGTGTATTATACAAACTTGTTTCCGGCAAAGGTGTGCAAGGCGTTCTCATAGACGAGAAGGAAATCAAAATGAAACCAGGTTCGTAGTAATTTTGAAGTAAGTTGGAATTGAAAATGAAGAGCAAAGAGAAGACAGAAAGACAGCGGGATCCATTTTAACTGGCGATTAGACAATATCAAGAAAACATGAACTGAGAAGCAAGCATGAGGTAATTATGTACCTGGCAGTTCCCCTGGATAACTGTTTTATTGACTATCCTGGTTCCAATAACAGTAACATCAAGTATGTAAATTCTAACAGGGACAATGCTCACATCCCAGTCTACCCATTTCACAGTGTACTTCAAGTACAACCCCCTGCTATTGATCATCTCAAAACCTTTTCTCAACCTACATTGTGCCCCATCATAGCAACAAGATAGGCCACCCAGATAATGCTTGGGCAATGGTGTTCCATCCCCACCCTTGGTCACGTTATAAAGATCACATCTGCACTCTGTACACCCCAAACGGCTCTCGACTCCTCTTGTATCGATAGCATGAACATTCAGCATCCATTTCTCCTTATACCCATCAGGAATTTCGGCCGGATTTCCGACTTCAATCCCATAAGGTCCCGGCACATGAGTTTCCGTCCGGCGAGTCTCCGATCCAAGGCCAAAGTACTGATCAAGAGCATTTGGACAAACTCCACTGTTTCTGGCGACTATGATCTTCGACAGGTTCCTACCTACAGCCACAGGCTCATAGTATCTCAACAGGAGCCAGTGATGGATGTAAGTTTCGTAGAGAGGAACCGGATTGCCTTCTTCATCCACTAATTCAGCATTGACTTGTTTCATGGCGATATGGCCTCTCGGAAAGTCGATATCGGGGTAGTATTTGTTCTGCACCGATCCAGGGCCCAAAGAGAACTTTGGTGACAGGAACGCTGCAGACTTCCAATCGGTTTCGTGGTCTCCTCTTGGTGATTGTGAAGCGTGGGCAAGTGCAACCATCAAGAACGATGAGAGCAGCGTTCGCCAAGCGCAAACCAACATTGTTAATTTAACTTGAGCTGTAGAAGATTAAAAATCTCATAAAACTGTCAAACGATGGGTATGAAGTAAACTTCCTTAAAATAAGCGCAAAAATACAATATTTTCCTTACGCTCTCTGTTCATGCCTTTATATGAAAAGGAACATGCACATCCAAAATTTTCTTGAAGAAACCTAGACATACAATGGGATTTACCTTTTTAAGGTTCTTGACAAAACTTTTGTAGGATCTCAGTTTAAACTGAAAAAACTAATAAGTGGTGATTTTAGTAGTAACTGATTAAATTTTTCTTTAATGTTTTATTTAAGATAAAGCAAGTATTACAGAAAAGTAAATAAGAATATGTAAGTTACTTATATAAACATCATGCCCTTGACAAATGTATAATGGAAGGATTGTTAGGGTTATGTATGTCTCTTTTGGAAATAATTTTAACTTATCATCACTGAGCTTTCATCTGTTGTTAGAGCAAGTGTAAAATAACATATATATATATATATATATGCTCTCACACATACAAAAGAAGACAAGAAAAACCGTTTTCCAAGTTCACATAATCTGGAAATCAAATTGAAAAATAATGTTATTGGGCAAGAGATGAATACCTAGCTCCAATTGCTCCCAGAGAAGAAGTAGAAAGGCATAGAAGAACAGGAGAGAGATCCCTTCGCATCTGTGGCTCTCCTAGAAGAAGTGAGAAGAGAATATATTGGAGAACAGTGGACATCTAGTGTCATGCGGCCAAAAAACGACAGTTACTGTCATATCATATTTGACCCCTTCATCCCTTGCAGCCGAAGAAATTGACCCAAAATAAGTTTCATATCCTTCCTTTAATATAATTTTAACTGCACATCCAAATCTTATTAATATGATACGAGCATGCAGAATGAGTTTATTTGTCAGGGGAAATACGTTCATATTTGACTTTTTTCATGTTCAGTTGTGCTGTCTAAATTTAAATTAATCATATAACAAGTCTGATACTCTTTAAGTACAGTTTGGCAATAGTTACACACGTTTTGGACTGTCATTCAAACACCTCCTAAACTAATTGGAAGCTAGGAAACTATAGAAAAATAAAGTTCTTACTGCAACTTTGATGTGAGCGATGAGACAATAAAGCATAATAAGATAATCAAACTAAGGATTTTCATATGCCAGAAAGCCCAAGATTTCCACCTTTTGACCTAGAATTAGAATATGCATTTTTTTTTAAGCAAGTCTTCTATCTTTCTATAAGTTCATTGCAAATATTTCATTGGCTCAATTGAGTTTCTGTTGCCTCTTTTTTTTATCCCCCATATTTTTCTTTTTTCTTATGAATTCAAAGAGGTTTTAATAATATATAAGGAGATGTCCGCATAAGAAGCTATTTCAGTCCTTGATCTATTTCAAATAAGTGGATTGAAAGAAAAATAAGGAGAAAAAGATGATGAGGCATTTTCTTCATCTAGCATTAGTTCACAACTTTTTTTCTTATTTTTTCCCTAACAGCATATTTGGAAAAGATCAAGAACTGAGATTATTATTTGTCTATTTAACATCCAAGTGCCCAATAACTATTTTTTCAGCTTGAGATGAAAATAAGGAGAAAAAAGTGACAATGCATTTTCATTATCTAGTTAGCATTAGTTTATACCTTTTTCTCTCAACAGCCAATTTGAAAAAGATATTATTTCTTATCGATTAAAAACTTACTATATATATATATATATATATATATATAATTTATTTATATTTATTTGAAGAGAAAGAAAAAGAGAAATCAGAGAGACTCTCTTGTAGCATTTTCAAGTATTTTTTAAAAATTTTATTTTTAAACGTGAGTGAAAAAATAATAAAATACAAGATCGTAAAATTTGTTTGGTAGGCAGGTAATTACTATAGTTGACTGATTTTTTTTCAAAATTGAAAAAAAAGGGTCCTATTTGAAACAAAAAAAGCGTACATCTTTCTAGTATAAACCTTAGATATTGTTTTCCGAAAAAGAATAAGATTATAAAGGCACATAAATTAGAGTTACGAGTTTCAGTACAGAAGAGAGAGGTGGAAGTCTGCTGGGTAACCTTTTTCTGGACAGCTATTAACAAATCTAACAGTAAATCATGTAAAATCTTGTGTATAGAACAAATTTCATAAAAAATTTAGATCATTGGTTTTACTTTTCTCATAAAATTCAAGGGATCAGATTCACTTTCACAAATTTTTTGCTTGTATACTTTTAATTTCTTCGACTCTTATATACAGTTAAATTTTTGGAAAAAAAAAGCTACAGAAAACTACATTTTGATTTTTGAGTGCCAAGTGCTTTCCTCACCATCGTGGATCCAATTTGTTGAGTCAAATAGTAATGGAAACCGTTCACACACAAGGAGGAACCGATCATTTATGATGCCTTCGAGTGTACTTCGGGAAGAAGCTTTCATTTATTAGGAAATGTGTTCAATATGACTAGGCGGAAGGAAAAACGGGGAGGCCGCGTGCTCGTGATCGTCATCGCGAGAAAAAGTCGGTCAAAAGCATCTCACCGACGGCGGCGACGACGACTACGACTCCGTTCATGAACAAGATCGCATTGCCTCTGGCTTGATCTGCCGGTCGATCGACTACAGCTCATCTTGGATTATTGAGAGAAAGAAAAAGAGAGAGGACCGGGACCGGTTTGTCGCCGATGATGACGATGACCGCATGCAGTAAACAAACCATGCCGAATAGGCTCACTTTACGGTAATAACTTTGTAAAATTAAAAAAAAAAAGAAGAATAAAATTTACAAATGTTCAGTTGCCATGATAGAGTCTTCAATCACAATCTTCCTCTCTCTTTGAGATCAGTATTTCTATATGCACCAACGTAGCAAGGGAGATTCAGATACCCAGTGATTCAAGAGAAAAGGAAAAACATGGTGAATAACCTGGTAAGGACCGCATAAGAAGCACGGCTGCACCGTCCATGCATTCTCAGAAGAAGTTATAAACCAATTCACCAACCAATTCACTGGCAAGATCCAAGGACCTGTTTGGATGAAAATGAAACCATGCATTCGACATGCAATTTTGGCATCAGTACATGTGTCGCGAAGCTAGTTAATTTTTTCGATTGCTAAACCCAGGTTTCTCACTTGATGTAAGCGTCATCGAAACATGGCTTAAAAATCTTTCCCGCTTCGCAGAAAGGAATAGTATGCTAAACTTCTGTTATGAGAACTTAAAAACCAACTGCAGGAAAATTGCACGATCACCCAGTCCACGCTCCTTTCGCAGCACATGAGAAGAATCACCAAAGGGTGTTTGATTACCCTGGATCTTAATTTTCATGCGTGGGTTTGATAAGACACCCGCCTTAAATATATGGTTCTAACAAGCTGTGGACTTACGAACCATAGCTTTAAGATTGCTGTTATGCCTCAAATTCATGGATGAGATCCAAGACTTTTCAAGATGACAGGTTTATAAATCCATGGTGCAATCCATGCATCTTTCAAACATAGGATTTCATATCCTTGCTAGAAATCAAGTCCTAGAACCTAAGATCTTAGCCCTTCAATACCTGTACACAATGTCTAGAGACATGCATGTGCAGCGAAAACAGGTGTGCAGCAATTTCAGGAAACACTAAAATAACCATCGGACGGTGAGTTTTGCTCCATGCATTCATAAGACTATCTCTACAACAGTAGAATTTTGTTCCATCATCGGGAAACGACCAGCTGAATTTTGCTTCAACTCCTTCGAAAGTCCTACCAACTTCCTTGAAGCACTCGACAATCAATAGCAGCGGTAGATAAAGCAGCACAAGCACTTCATTTGTCTCTTGGACAACTTGAAAGTTGACAGCACCCACACACAATTCACATAGAGCACACTTTTTTTTCGCTGCTCACATATTGTTACGAAGAAACAAACATCTGCATCTATGGGACAGTTCCAATGTAATTAACATTTTTCGTCAATAAAAAAACTATATTTTCTGGACTATAGCACCTTAGTGTTATTGATTCGTATGAGGTAACTAACAACTGCTTCCGGTCCATGGATTTACATAAACAAGAGTTCTAGACACCAGGTGGGTGTGTGCATTTTCAAGCTGTGCTAGTAAACCATGACTTTACAACCATACTGTAGTGACAAACGCAGAAGATGTGGTATAAAGGAACACAGCTGCTATAGCTAACAGTAGAACTAACTTCTTACAGCACTAAATTTACATCACTAGTATTTGGTAGCCTCCAACATCCTCTTTCTTCAAAATATAGGCTGTGCCTACGGCAAGAATGATGGCTACACATGCAAATAATGACACTGCAACATGTGTTGGCAACTTGCGCGTTGGCTGTACAATCTCATTTCCCTACATACACAGAGCAAAAAGGAATCAGCAAGGGCAAGAACACTTCAATGCTTAAGGAAAATGTGCATGTGATTAACATGATCCCTTTTACAATGGAATTTCCTCGTAATTGAGGCACAATTTACAGGGGCCATGCCAGGTCCTCATCTTTTAATTCTTTCACGTCTCAACCAAGGGCTTGTGAAAAATGCTTCCGTAGCAACTGGTAGAACTGCCGCAACTGCTTGCTTATGGCAATATTTGCACAATCCGCCACAGATATTGTAGATGTAGTCAAAATATGACTCAAGATTGAACCTGTAGCTTCTATAGACCTTCCTAATGTGCCTGGCACCTCCCTGTGTCGTTGGAAATTCATCTATACAGATTAGCAAGAGGAATAGAGGGCTTACAATAGAATGTGCAGGAATATTTATCGGATCAGCCACAAGGATGTAGAATAAGCCCATGACTCCCGTATGAATTTCAGATCTGCTATAATTAGACTCCAATGTCAAGGTCTCGCCATCCAAAACTTTGACAGATGCTGGCTGAGGATAGCACGTAGTCATCCCAACGATATAGCCAGCTTCATTGCCAGCTTCATTCCCATGTCCGTATATTGGCAATGAAGAGCATATGACTCTGCCATCCTGCAACAATCATATCACGATTGACAAATAATAAAAAAACCAATTTGTTCAGGATAGTATTTTTGGTGTTTTAGCTCTTAGTATTAAATCTTGTTCTTGGGAATTCAAGAAAACAAAATACAGCAACATGGAAATTTGAGAAAGGCATTCAATGGTTATTGCTTTGTCATATATTGGACTAAATCGATACAGACAAAGCAATCAGCATATAGAACCCATATGACTGAAAAAAAAAATTTGTGAGATATGACAGATGATTATTACTAGATTCAACTTTAAACCACCAACCAGAACCTGCAATTTCAGCCTTTTGTAAATGGATTCACCATTTTATGTATGAGTGATATGAAAAGTTGCTCAACAACTTGCTGTAAGAATTTCAATCGACATGATGAACAAGCAACACCATGCCAATTAGATGCAAAATTATAAGTCACAGCTGAATGCTTACAGGACACGGAATTCTGAAACAAAAGGAGTACAGAAAGAAAGAAATGACTCATTGCTATATGTAAAATTTGAGCTATGCCAAGCAGATTTTTTATATGGTACACATCACTTCTAAAAAAATTAGACTTAGACAAAGCAATACAAAGCAGTTAGACATGAATACCATATCAAGTGCAAACTCTTGGACAACAAATGGCAGAAATCTTACCTGACCATATAGAGCAGAACCAATCCCACCTGTATGCTGGTGTGCAACACCATAAATGACATCTCCACCACGAGGTATCACCATGGTTTCTTTTCTGCTATCTATGCAACCATTGATCATTTCAACTTTGTCACACGGTTCAACAGTGTATTCTACCTGCAACCAGACAGAGATCCAAATAACTTAAAAAGAGAAGTATTGCAAGGACTTATTCAACCAGAGACTAGATTGTATCAACAAAAGGTGACCTGCGAAGAAGCATAGCAAGTACCTGGCAGCCTACGAAACCATGGGAATCTGTTTTATTAACTATCCTCTTTCCAGTATCAGTAACATCAAATATGTAAATCCTGACAGGGACAATACCCTCAACCCAGTCCACCCACTTCACAGTGTATTTCAAATACAATCCCCTCTTAACTATTTCAAAACCTTTTGTCAACCTGCATTGTGTCTCATCGTAGCAGCAAAACAGGCCACCCACATAGTCCTTGGCTATTGGACTTCCATACTCATCCTGCGTTACGTTATAGAGATCACACCTGCACTCTGTACACCCCAGACGGTTCTCCACTCCTCTTGTATCGATAGCATGAACATTCAACAGCCATTTTTCCTCATACCCATCAGGAATTTCAGCCGGATTTCCAACTTCTATACCGTAAGGACCTGGCACATAAGTTTCAGTTCGCCGAGTCTCGGATCCAAGGCCAAAGTACTGACCAAGAACACGATTTTGGCAAACTCCACTATTCCTGGCCGTTATGATCTTAGACCTGTCACTAGAAGATCCAACAGGCTCGTAGTATCTTAACAAGAGCCAGTGATGGAGGTAAGTTTCATGGAGAGGAACCGAATTACCTGCTTCATCAACTACCTCGGCATTGAATTCTTTAATAGCAATATGGCCTCTTGGGAAGTCGATATCGAAGTAGAACTTGTTCTGTACTGATCCAGGGCCCTGAGAAAACTTGGGTGACAAGAAGGTTGCAGATTTCCAATTGGTTTCATGATCTCTTGATGAAAAATCGTTGATTGCTGTAAGACCCAGTGCAGAATGAGCAAACGCAAGTATAAAAGAAAAGGATAACAGCGTTCGCCGATCACAAGCGGACGACATCCTCTATTTTGAGCTGCAGTGAGGAGACCAACCAAAGATCAGAATCTTCAGCTACCATACTTGCCAATGTTGCAAAATTCAGGCGCACGAAGAACCCAAGCGTAATTTGAAATCTTATTTGAAGAAACGCATCACAAGATCAAGCAAAATTCCAAAAAAAATACCACGGGAGATCAGACCTTCCACCAAACAAGGCGATTGGTCAAGTAAAAGTATTAAAACCAACGAAACGTTTACTTCGGAAACGTTTCCCAATGAGGCAACCGTAGAGTGTAAACACATGGCGGTGAACTCCCACTTCAAAGTACTTTTCTCGCAATTAAAAACAAGAACGCAACAAAAATTTGAACGACCAAAATCCATCTCGGCATCCCTCAGGATAAGCTCTTCTTTCCCATAAAAGAAAAGGATGAAGTTCAAATCCAGCAGAATCCAAGCAAACAAATACAATGGAAACTCAAATCAGAAATCGCAAGCTAAAATATTTGAAGGGAGAAGGGGGACACATACCTCTTTCGACTGCTCAAACGAGAGACCAAGAGCCGGCAGGATAAAGAAGAAACGAACAGAAATCAGGAAAGAAATTAGAATTCTCTCTGCACCTTTGTATCAATCCACTGGGTTAATTTCTGGGCACTCCCCAAGTCTCAGCTGCACCGCCATGTCCCAATTTCCAGCCAGCGTTCCAGAACGTTCCTTGAGATGTCGAGATGACATCTGCAAGTCTCCGATTTAATACGTTGCAGTGTTTCAATCACCAAAATTTTGCGTACCTTAATTTTTCAAGCGGTTTATTCATTTTAGTCGGTCTATGAAATGGCAGTCACTAATGAGCTTAGAATGTTACGTATTGTTCTATCATACGGTAGTAAAATACTAAATAGCATTCGGAAAGTAAACCCACTTTAAGCGTTCGTTTACATGTTAATAGCTCACAATCATTTACTTATTCACATATTAATTACCTGCCTTTTAAAACTGCGCCAAAAACTTCTCGCTCTACCAGCATCAATTAAAATATTATGTTGAGTGTTTCAATATTAACACTAAATACTCCGAAGTATTACTACTAAATACTATTAATCATCCTCCTAAACATGTGAATTGTGGTGTAGAGTTCAAACAATGAAGATGCCTTTTAAAATTTAAATAAAAAGGAGAAAAACTTCAGTGAAATCGTCTTTCTCACAGTTGTGTGTGGCGTTTGAATGCATGGAATTCCGCCGTAGAAGTGGAATTCCAATAGCATCGTACAAGAAAAACATGACGTGCTACCAACCGTGGCCTTTACATCCCCAAGAGTTTGGATTGGTTATTGTACAATAATACGAGAAATAAAGTCACATCTAAATAAGTGCTTGTGGAATAACCGTGTCGAGTGAAGAAAAGGTCATGGGCATGTGGCATGAGAAAAGCAAAGCAAAGGGCCTCTTTGCTCAGCTTCCAAAGTTAGGCGGTGATTGATTCGTTGTTGACCCAAAACTTGAGCCCTGTTTTGTAGTTGTTTGAAAAGAAATGGATAAAGCACAGTTACTTTTGAGCTTTAAAGTATAACTGAAAGCACAAAGTTTAACATTTTTAACAGTAGATCCCTTGATTACATCGCTTTTTTTTTTTTTTGAAATCACAGAATTACTACTAGAACAAAACTTGACAAGGATAGAGCCTATATTGTTTAAATACTTCTTCACAACTTCATAAAAGCTCGCTTGAATGTAAAAATATAACAAGATAGTAACGGTACTAAGAATATAACAAATTTTAAAACAGTAGTAAATTTTGCAAAAAGTTTAAATACTTCATCCCTATGAGTACGAAAAGATTTAATTTTAATTGATGATAACGCGACACGTTTTTTTTTGCTTATAATATAACGCGGACTTGCAATTTGTCGATGAAAAACACTGTTCCTCATCATTGATTTTTTTAAACTCCCAATGAATTATTTCGTAAAAAATGCACCATGTATATATTTTACAGTACAAATTTGTGACAAAAAGTACTTATCCTCTGCCCAAATGACCTTCACTTTTCCTATGATAAATTCTGCAACACTGCCACTCCCTGCTCAACGGAACGACCTGCAGAATTGGAGCTCCTTCCCAGTGAAAACCCACAATTCTCACCATTAAACAAAGAACAATTTTGACCATGGTGTCCCGCTTCCACCTGCCTCTGCTTTCGACCAATTCATCCACCACGTTTTCGCGTCAATTGATCATGCTGCCCATGTTGGTCATGCCAGATTCAGCCATGGCACGAACAACAGAGGAATTCGCTGCGGCTGCTGATCCTAAACACAATCACCGCGACATCTTTCATTCACCAATAGTCTCCACAAGAACACGACCCTTTTCTGAAATGGTGGAACCTGTTACGATCCCTGATGATGATTTCCCGCTCGAATATCTCCGAGACATGCTTCATTACAGAATGGCAGTCGCGGCAGATCCGAATGTTCTTCGCAACTCTTATGGTTGCGCCTTCTTCTGTGGCCAGCAATCCAAAGGCCACTGCTAGTTTCTCACTGTGGTATGCAATAATTGTTTCCTTTTCTTCTTCTTCAATATCAAATAGCACATCTGATGTTTTTGGCGAATGCCCAGTTGCTTTCAGGCGTTCAATCATCACTGCAAGCATCTTACTGATCTCCTCATACTGGGGATGGCTGGTGTCTCCGGCGACGAATTCGTGAACCGCAGATCCGATCTCAATAAGGCTGCGTCCCGGCTCCTTCCCAATTCCCCTCTGCTTCATCAAGCTGCGCACGCCTGCCTTCTCATTCCAGCGTCCCATGGCACCATATATATTTGATAGCAGCACGTAGTCGCCATCATGGTCCGGATCAAGCTCTCCGATTTTCCGGCACACGGCCTCACCGAGCAAAACATTTCCGTGATTCGCGCAAGCTCCGAGAAGAGTTCTCCACATGATCGCGCTGGGCTTGATTGGCATCCGATCAATAAATCTATATGCTTCGTCAAGAAGGCCTGCTCGTCCAAGAAGATCAACCATACACCCGTAATGCTCGACCGTCGGCTCCTTGATGCTGTTGAAGAGCTCCCACCCTCGCTGAACAAGGCCTCCATGACTGCACGCAGACAATGCACCAACATAGCTTACGTCATCCGGCCCAACGCCAGCTTCCTTCATTCTCGAAAAAGCATCTAACGCATGAAGACTGTGGCCATGAATAGCCAACCCCATGATCAGAGCGGTCCAGGTGAGGACGTTTCTCATAGGCATTTCAACAAACACTTGGACCGCCCCTTCAACGAACCCACATCTCGAGTACATGTCCATCAACGCTGTCCCCAAGGAAACATTCATCTCGAACCCATTCCTCACCAGCATGCAGTGAACCCATTTCCCCAATTCCAGCGCCCCCAAGCTCGCGCAGGCTGCGATCACGCTCAACATCGTCACCTCGTCCGGCATCACGCCCTGCACCTGCATCCTCTGGAACAGCTCAAGCGCTTCATCCGAGAGGCCATTATTCACGAAACAGCCTATGACGGCCGACCAAGAAACCACATCCCTGTGAGGCATTTCGTTGAACACTTGGCGCGCGATCTCCACCTCGCCGCAGCTACCGTAAAAATGAATGAGGGTGTTCTGCACAAAGACATCCGAGCTCAACCCAAGCTTCAAGCTCAATCCATGAACCTCCTGGCCCTTCTGGACAAGAAGCAGGCGAGCGCACGCCTTGATAACGAAAGGAAAGGTGTAGTGGTCGATCGAGACGCACCGGCGCATGGAGGAGAAAAGCGAAAGGGCGTCCGACGGGAAGTCGCCATTCACGTAGCCGCGAATCATGGTGTTCCAGGCGAACACGTCGGGTTCAGGAATCCGGTCGAAAACGGAGCGGGCATAGCTCAGGCTTCCGTACGGAGAGACGGAAGAGAAGAGCAGGACCCCTCGCACAGCTAGAGGGTCGTGCTCCATTTCCCGTTTTATTACCTGCGCGTGAATCTGAAGGGCCTGACTCATGGACGTGCATTTTGGGGAGGCGTTTGTTCCGCTGAAGAAGCCAAAAATCCGTTCCTGAGAAGTTTCGGCAAGTGGGGAGTCTGCGGATGAGCTTGAAGATGACGAAGCTGCAAGTGAACTCGAAAACACACCAGAGTGGCGTCTACATGCTCGCAGTAACCAGACTGGCCCAGAGCATCTCAGCCATTGTTGGCAACCAGAGCTCATGGAAGAGGCCCGTCCATGTTGCTCATACCAAGCCGCCGTCTATAAGAACCATTTGTGATCCGTCTAAATGCTCGCAGTAACGAGACTGGCCCAGAGCATCTCAGCCATTGTTGGCAACCAGAGCTCATGGAAGAGGCCCATCCATGTTGCTCATACCAAGCCGCCGTCCATAAGAACCATTTGTGATCCGTCTAAATGTTCGGAGTAACCAGACTGGCCCAGAGAATCTCGGCCATTGTTGGCAACCAGAGCTCATGGAAGAGGTCCGTCCATGTTGCTCATACCACGCCGTCGTCTATAAGAACCATTTATGATCCGGTGCAGTGCAATTTTGAAGAACGATTAGTCAAGAAAAAACTGGTCCCAGTAGATGTTCGGATGTGTTCAATAAAAAAGAAAAAATCATCCAAATCCGATAACAACGCAATGACTTGGATCTCACTGTGTAGCTTCACTCCACGAGGACTTGATCCCATGCTGGATCTAATTGCCTAATACCCTCATTGATATTCACCTACGTAACTTAAGCTACAACTGATTATAAGAAAAATGCGACTAACGAAAATCCATGCATTGTGTGGTGAAGTTGGTTAGCATATTTTGGGATGCCATGCATTCTACATGTATTGTCAGCCTTTTTGTTGTTCTTATATAATAAGGTTTTGCCTGCAGTTAGCTTCATTCATATCATACACTACTGACTACTCGTTGCAGTGCCGATGAAAATGGATGGCAAAAGTATGGCCTTGTTCTCTTTGCTCTTGTCATTGATAGCCATGAGCTCTGTGAAGGAGTCACAGGCGCAGAATCCCTACGAGTGCATGGGCTTGTGCCAGGCGCAGGCCGGAATGTGCATGGGCAGCTGTGCCGGGACGAACATGGACGTGAACGTGTGCTTCGGCCGCTGCCAACAGGACCGCCAAGCGTGTGACAGGCAGTGTGAAGGACACACTTCGCCATGAACTGCTATATATCATCATATATGTACTTGATGATCAACAGAAATAAGGTCAGTCAGCCTAATGACTAGCAGTAACTACAGAAATAATTGAAGACTGAATGCGCTAAGTTCTTACTAGAGAAGGAAACAGGTACCCTTGATTTGCTCATTTTATCTAGCGAAAATATTCTTGTTATTGCGTAGTATGACAAGGAATTAATGATGTCGAAGATGAGGTGTCACACAGCCTTCCGAACTAGCAGCACATGAACTTAACCACAAAGTAGCCAGTTATTGAGGTTTCCATGGGGTGGCGCAACGATAAATGACCGGTTTCTATTTTGAACTCGTATAGTATTTTAACTTGCCACGCACTGCAGAAGAAGGACATCAATATACAAGTTAAAGCATAGTGGAACCATCATCTCGAAACTCTAAAAACAACCCTTATGCTTACCCCAGTTCTTGAGAGAGTTGCCAACACAAAATGTTTTCCAGATTTTCCTCTTTCCTTTTCAAACTCATCACTTAAAATTGATCTTGTTTGCTTTCAAAAAGTAAGCATTATTAAAGATTACAAGGAAGAGACTCAAGTATTCAAAATGCTCTTTTTCATGCAATCAATAAGGGGTCGATTTGAGAATGGGGGAGCAGGTACGACTACAGATGTCAATGGAACGGATTTGGATCGGATATATCTTCAATCATATCCACTTTTTGGGATATTTACATATTCGGATTCAACTTTGAATAAAGAAAAGTCATATCCGAATCTGATTTTTATATTTATATCTGAATCTGAAATTTGAACAGGATTTTGCCAACTTTCAAAATTTAGTAGCATTAGATACATGATATTTGTCTAAAAATGAATCTGATTTGAACCCGTATTTATGTATATCTGAATCCGATCGGATGTCATTTATTAAATTCAAATCCCATCTGATTTCTTAATTTGATATTAACTTTTTTTTTCATATCTGAATTTTTTGGATTGGTTCGGTAGATATTCGATTCAAATAGGATATATTGACATCCCTGAGTATGACATTGAATCATGGATCTCAAAAACTGAAGGCCATGAATGTTGACAACAAGTTAGATATATACGAAATAATGAAATGCCCCACAGAGTACTGTATATATGGGGCTTGTCTAACATTATAATGTTTTTACAGACCTGAAAAATATATACGACAAAAAAAAATGTTCTGATATGATCTTAGAACTCTTACGTTTTTCATGATCAATAACATGGATCCTTGATTTTGATTCTCATAAAATCTATTTATACATCAGTTCTCAAATAATCCTTTTATCAAAAACAAAGGATCAAAATATGATGTGGGGATATGATTTTATGACTCCCGTGATTTCGGAGAACCCAAACTGCTGATTTGGATCTCGTACAAAATTTGAACTACCTTGGATCATCCATCCCTATAATGAGAAAAACCTGCCAAAATATAGTCAACAGCAACTTATAAAGTTTTGCAAGACGCCGCATCACCATTCAACTACTAGCAACATGAAATCAAAGGTAGGAATAATGATGCTCATGAGGATGTTACTTATCTGATTAAAAAATCGGATCGGATTTAAGAAATGACATTTGATCGGGCTTAAATTCAAAATTAAACTGGATTTAGTCTTAATAAATATCCTATGTCCAATGCTCCTAAAAATCAGATTCAACTTTCTTTTTTTAAATAGAATTTCAGATTCGGATAGAACTTTTTTTTGTCCATATATAAATCCAAATTCAACCATGTGAATATCGGTTGATTTAAATCCCATCCATCTACATTGCTATTACACCTTCTTTAAGCCATGAGATCCGTCAAACGCTTTAACAATGCGAAGAATATTAGAAAAGAAAAAAAAACAAAGATTGGCCGCTTCGTCACGAAATGATGAATCCAGTTTAAAATGGAAAAAAAAAAATCAAAACGTGGACGGCAGGATTCGAACCTGCGCGGGCAGAGCCCACATGATTTCTAGTCATGCCCGATAACCACTCCGGCACGTCCACCGGAGACGTCATGTTTTAAAGTTTAGTCATTATCATCGACTCATTGTTCTTTATACAAGTTTTTGCTTTATAATGGAGAGACATTTCCTCTTGAGTAAGTGGTTTTCCTAAAATGTGAGATTTTTTTTGGGCAATTTTTCACAAATCCAACCCGTAGCTGAGGTTGGAATCTTAATGTTATTTGCCAACATATAATATTTGAATGTGATCATTAGAACCCTCATCCTTTTCATGCATATACAACCACTGATTTTGATCCTTATAGTATCCATTTACACGTTCGTTCTAAAATGAACTTTATATATATGTAATCATCTATATATACAATCCATTCTCACGTAGTTTGAATCAATATTACCTCTTAATAAGATCATACCAATGCTCAGTATCATTTTTGACCATGGCTTGGCCAGCTTGCCAATGCCTGCTGGTGCATGTCATCTTGCTCTTGGTGCTGGCCTGCTCCGATGTGGGTGTGGGCAGGATCCATGACCTCGCCGATTGCTAGGCGCACTGTGGCTTGCAGATGGCGGCGTGTGTCGTGCCATGCAGCGCCGCCGCCAAGGGCCTGGTCTGCGCCCCTTGCATACTCCGCTGCATCGCCTAACTCCTTGGCTGCTTGAAGGACTAGCACCCAGCACTGACCTAACAAGTATGGCGGGCCTGATCTTCATGCTGGCCAGAAGGTTGTGGTGCTCAAGAGTGGCTCAAGCTCTTACCTTATATTTTCATGATCTGACGATTTGGCTTCATGTTCTAAATATAATAATGCGCGTCCAATAATGGTTCATATTTTGTAGCTATCAGCGTTACAGTTTCTACTTTCTGTGGCACATAATTGTTGTAATTAATTAACAGAAGTGTTCTTAATAAGTGAATTGTTTTATATGATTCCTTTTGGTATATATATATATATATATATATATATATATATATATATATATGGGACGATCTTTCCATTTCGATAAAACCCTGAAAATACGAGATTTTGTATTATGGTTTGTAAGAAATGCTCGAGAAAACTTTCACTTTGTATCAATAAAAGGAAGGTTGCAATGGCTGCTTTGCTTGGATAGGGTTGCTCCCGGAAGCACCCACACTCAAAATTTTGTATTTTCAGATAAATGGTAGATTGCTTTTTAGCTAAACTTATAGATATTATTCTTAACCATCAAATTATATCATAAATATGAATATCTTAATAACTTCCAAAATCAGTTGACTCACAGGTATCAATTTTTAAGACATGAAAATTTATGTCTTTGTGTCAAACTAACATGATTTAAAATACCAGATAATCAAATTGAATGTATATGAAAGTTTGTTTGCAACAATATCACCTACATAATTAAATACCGCTTCGCTTCATATGTGTGTGTGTGTGTTCGTGAGAGAGAGAGAGAGAGAGAGAGAGAGAGAAATTAATGACATCCGATCTGACTCATAGTCGAATTTGCTTTTAAGTAAATACCCGAAATCAATTTCAAACAAATGTCCTATATTCAATATCCATGGACCATATATACAATTTGGAAGTTGGCTCTTCAACACATTTCAATGTGGTTCTCTAATTGCGTATTTAAAAGTTCGATTCAGATTCCGAGAGAAATTGAAAGCCAGATTTATATGGTGATTGCTCTAAAAATCGAAGTCAGATATAATGCAGACTCCTCTTTATTCATATTCAAATATAAATATATGAACATCCGATACATTGGATATGGTAAAAGGTACATCTCATTGGAAGCCAATCTATTGACATCCCCACATATTTTATTGGCTCGATTAGATCACATACATAAAAATCAATGTGCTTTTTCACGCAAACAAGGGGACTGTACTCATACGCACATATATATTATTGACAAGTCAAACGGATGACCTACTTCCTAAGTGAGTGAAACAATACACTGTTTAATGGGATGCAAATCTAAACTAGTTATAAGAAGAAAGCATCTTTATCGGCCTATGGGGTGTATATATATATATATAATACATTGTAAAACTCCCAGGTGAAGTTCTCTTCAAGATGCATCAAGAATCTTCGCTTTACTAAGCATCACATGCTCTATCTTGGAAGAGGATGCAGTGGCACTTAAACTCTTGAACTGTGTCCGTACAATCTTGTGCGCAAGAAACTAAAATGTTTAATAGTTTTCATCCAATTGGAATCATGTAGAAGCAATATATGTGATAAATTCGATGTTTATCATATTTGACCTTATGTTTTGAAGTAAACTAACATTTTTTTTTCCTAGGGAACCAAAGTTTAGTTTTTTTGTGTTGTTGACTTTAGAAATTCTACAAGTTTCTCTATACATATGTTCAATTTCTGCCAAAACTTTATAAGTTTTATTCTTGTCAAGCCTTCTATATTAGTAGCTTCATATATACCACTTAAGTTCCCAACCTTCTTCAAGTGAAATTGCATACGTTTTTACCACAACCTTGACTTGAGCATACCTTTTGATTCACTCTCGGCTTCCCATTGCTTCAAAACATTTGCTCCATGCATTTGCCACATGTTGGCAACTAGATGCATCTTTTTCATTTACTGGTCACGTCCCAGTATGCTCTACCTATAGATCGTAAAAAGTCTCGAAGCATGCTCTATGAAAGCCTAGAGAGTAGGCACATGGGTGGCAGTGGCCTCTTTGAGGGGCGGTGAAATGAACTACTCACCCTTTAAAAAAAAAAAAAAAAAACTTGTGATCACAAGGATAGACCTCGTATATGATAAATTTTTTGCTTCTCCATGTGCTTCTTGCTTTAGTTATACCAAGTTAGTTCCCAGAGTTCATGTGCCTCTTGGAGAAATACATGGGACTAGAATAATAAGACCTGGCTAATGACATTCATTAAATAGTAATTTTCGCCAAATCTTAGAAGCTAACTATGATTAATAGATTAGAGAGTCAACTAAGTAACTTCATAGATTGGCAGCCATAGAAACATGATACCATTCTGGCAAGGCCCATTTAGCTCCTCTAATCACCGGATTATCTACTCATCGAGGTTGTAGATATTTTAATCATCTTATAGATAAGCATGCATAGAGTTTAATGCCATTCATGTGATGTGTGAAAGGAAACTTCAGTATAGAGATCCCAACTCTCTATTTTTATGACTTCTGCGAGGCTTATGCTCAGGGTGGATCCAGAATTCTTTTTTTATGAGACACTAAATATATGGTAAACACATTTCAAATTGGTCGTAGGGCAGTTACCCCTAGTATAAATGGATCTATATCCAACAATTAAATTATGTTTTTAGAAAATGGGCTTCATAGGGCATACGCCCCATGGAGACTCGACCTGTCTCCGCCCCTGCTTATGTTGATGTAAGGAAATGGTAGAGTTAAATTAAATTGGATTCGGATGCAGATATAAATATAAAAATCAGATTTGGATTGTAAAATCAGGTTTCAGATTCATATTCAAATATGACTTTTCTTTATTCAAATTCGAATATGAATATGTGGATGTCTATGATTAAGGATATATTCAATCCGTTGACATCCCTAATGATACAATATAGCACATAACTATGGAGCACTCATGTAAGTAATGTATGTGGGTTTGTGTGGGCAATTGCCACAAACTCATATCTGCCTCCGCTACTGGTAGGAGGGTTCACCTCATACTTTCAAACTACTTTGCCTCTCTCTCTCTCTCTCTCTCTCTCTCTCTCTAGACATATATATATATATATATATATGGATGGGGATGTGAAGCTTGTTTAATATTGTGACTTGGGGATTGCTCTTCTGACTAAGAAGAAAATGTGATTTTTTAACGACCGGCAGGAAATTTAAATTTCAACATCACATGCACGCCTTTGTCGGCATAATCTGGTAGGCGTGGGCCTAATCCCTAACTTCTCGTTTAAAAAGTAGAGTCTAGAGATGTTACTTCCCTTTCTCCCTCCATTCTTCTTTAGGAAACATTAAATCTCCCATAAATACCAATAGATAAGCTACCTCGGTTCATGCTTCACCTGCCCAATAGCCAAAAGCCTTTGTTTTTTTGTCTTTGAAAGAAATGGAGAGAAGAAAGAAAACAGATTCTTTCTTATCCTATTAAAAAAAAAAAAATGTTGTCATCATTCATGCGTTTGTCTTATATATTTTTTGAGGAGTAATAAGTAAAAAACTTTATGGCCTTTATTGTAATCAGTATGCTGCCAACCCTGTCTTTTTTTTGACCTAGAAGATTCTGCTTTACTATCACCTACAACTACTAATAAGCCAATCAATCCCCATCATCGCTTCAGTTGAAAGTTTCATGATGATTAAACTAAACTAGCTTGGATGCCTTGAATGAGGACTTCATCCCCTCTACAGTAAACTACTTGCAACTTGTTGCCTAGTGTCATGAAATGCCTCACTAAAGAGTATGTAAGAGAAACCCATGTGGAAGGCAGCCTCTCATATATGCATAGTTGGCAAACTCTCCTGGCCCATTTACTGGGCTTAGAGTCCGGACCCAACCGAGTCGCCTTGGACCATCAACCAAGTCAGGCCGGGCTTGAGCTCGGGTTTCGGGCATCGGGTGTCAGGCCAGCCCAATGCCAAGCCTATAATGGGGCCAGCACATGGTGGGTGGTAAGTCACTGCTTCAAAATGCATGGTTAACAGCTCCTTCCAAAAAAGTGAAAATGAAAATGGTGAAGATAGCCCGGTTTGGTTTCTTAATCATAAATTTAAATTTCTACACAAGGGCAGAGCTAGGAGGCAGTGGTCCTCCCTTCTGCCCCTCTGATTTTCAGGAAAAAAAAAAATCTACCTGTAATTTTTAAAATGTTTGGTTTAGTCTATATCAACATTTAAAATATATATATATATATATTGGCCCCTATCAAAGTTGTGAAACTATAATCCCCCATCCCTCAAATGAAAATTTCCTAACTTGGCCCTTATGTAGTGACGACATCCATTCGTATAGTTAAATTTATAATAAACAATACTCGTATACAGTGCATCAAAGCTGGGAAGCACTATGAGGCAATAGAGGGACATGTTTATATTGTTTATATATACATGTTATTTTTAGAAAATTCAGTATAAAATTCGAACTTTGTTTGAATCCAAGGGACGCCTCTGCCCCTGGTCACCATATGGCTTTCTCTCTCTCTCTCTCTCTCTCTCTCTCTCTCTCTCTATCTATATATATATATATATATATATATATATATATATATATATATATGCAAAGCTTCCTATGCTAGATCACAAGCCAGCCAAACAGAATGATCAGTTTCAACGAGCACTCCTCGACACACATTTAACTGAAAAATATAGGAAACGATTCAATTCTTACGGTTTCATCAAATAAGACGCCGAACGAATGCAGAATATTATGAATCATCAGTTGAAAGAAAAAGAGAAAAACTTGGTGTGCAAATCTCATCTAATTTTTAACATTCCACCGATCTGCTCATTAAATGTTTTATTTTGTTTTTAGAGAGGGACAGGGAAAGAGAGAGAGAAAGAAAGAATTGACTATACGCCAGCAAGCTGGAGTGTGACCATGAATCGCGGAGAGATGTTCCTGTCCTTTACAACATCATCAAGCGACAGGGACATGCCCTCCTTGACAGCAGACAGGCAGGGAAGAGAGAGAGAGAGAGAAGGAGAGGCTCTAAGTTTTTTTTTTTTTTTTTTTTGAGAAAAACTTTCCAAACATTTCATATTGTATGTTTAATTTATGCATGGCCTGAAAGTCGTTGTTGATTTTTTATATTTGCCAATTATTTCTTCAGTTTGGAGAAAAAACAAACAATTATACACCCATTTGTGACATGCTCTCTTAACCTCTCCTTTCTAATGAACTGAAACACGAGGAAAACAACAGTGTTCATGTTCTAATTACAAGAATATAAGATGGTGAAGGCTCATAAACGAAACCCACACATACGACCCACAAAATGTGTTGTCAATTCGATTCTTTGGTCTTACTCTTCTAAACTGTAAATGGTTTCCGCCTTTTTCGAGCTGCTCCCTCACCCAATAGGAGTATTGGTTTTTTCCGAGCGGCTATTCTGGTTGGCGTGGTGGTTGTCGATGCAGCAATAGTGAAACAGTGTTTGCATGGAGCCCAGCTTAGTCTAGTCCACGCCTTAATATTAAGGGCCCAACTCAGACCGGCCTCAAAGAACCTTCTTAAGCCTCAGGCCGAGCTGGAGCCTCACAAGAGATGAGCGAGCCTCCGGCACATCAGGGCTGCGGTCGGGCTTCACTGAACCTGGCTGGGCCAGCCTAATGTCCGGCCCTTTTGCGAGCAGGGAGAGCACAGCCTGGCCTTCATGCCCGGAAACCGCAGTCCATAGCCGACCAATCCTTTCAATATAAAACGTGCCCTCTCTCTCTCTCTCTCTTTCTCTCTCTCTTTATATATATATATATATATATATATATATATATATATATAAAGAAGAAAATCTCTTCTTACAACAATCCTCCTTCTGGCTTTCCATCTGGCAGCCTTGATCAGCTTGGCAAGACAGGTACACCTTTTTACATGTACATATATACACTTAGGTGTGAGATCAATAAAAAATCATTCTGATGATTGATCTTTTAAAATTGGATTGCTCAGAAACAATCAAATTAGCCAATGGTTTTGGCAGCAATTTTTTTTGTTTTTTTATTGACTCAAAAATAATATATATTTTAGCTCTAATAAATTGTATGCATATATATTTGACATGAAAAATAGTAGCCAATGAATGACAATGGGAGCTACGTTGTAGCTGGTGTGAGCACACCCACAAATTTTGCCTTATTTACATATACCAAGTTCATTAATTTTCAGTTTTTTACATATGAGTGTTCCCTAAAGTTTAAAATTTATAGAATGCCCTTCTGCTGAAAATTTTTAGCTCTGCCACTGGTACTAAGGTGAGAAATTATTTCCATCAAATGCCACACCAGCCATTCCCTTGTTTGTATGGTTAGCCTTAGAAAAGCCTGGTGAGGTGTCCTTTAGGTAGGGTACCCATGTCTTCGGATCGGCATCTATTCATATGTGAAAGTGTTTCCGATGCCGCCAGACAATATTCAGACATTGTGGGCTGATCGGATGGTTGTGATTCATTTTCTCATCCTTTTGCTGCTTGCTGGAGAGTGATGTTCACTTCACTCCTGTCTTCAAGATTTCTTTCTCTCTCTCCAAATTAGGGGATTTCTTGTCCCCAAATTTTGATATAGATTCACATTTTATAAGCTCTTTCCCTTTCTTTCTCTCTCTCTCTCCCTCTCTCTCTCTCTATATATATATATATATATATATATATATATATATAATTTCTTTTGTATTTTATTTTTTCAAGCAATTTTTATACTTAGATGATAGCTTGTCGCCTATTTTCTCTTCATTAATTTCCATTTTGTGGGCTCTTGAAAATTTGAAATTCATTTTCCTCCACAAATGTTGTCAATCTCGAGCGATCATGCATTTGCTTTTTTTTTCTTTTTAAAAAATAATAAAAAAATTCTCCGGTTCTGCTTCTGCTTCTGGATCTATACTGCTAGTGGTAGAAGTTAATGTGGGAAGAAAATTTTTTTGCAGCTAAGTTTTCAATTTGTCAATTTAATAGGCATTCACATTGAACCATATATTTGACAATCTTACATGCAGAATATGGCTCTTGTTAAGAAAACTATGGATGGTAGTCATTTTCTGTAGTTAGAATCCCAAGAAAAACCCCAACAATGAAAGTTCCCTGTGTTGAAAGGGAACTTTCACGCCCGTTTGATGGCTTGGAATAAGTTTCCAGAGTTTGGGGGTTTCCGAGGCGCATCAAATTCACCCTCATTCCAAGAGTGGTTTCTCTGTCATGGGGAAAGGAAAATGTTTCTATTCATGACCGAGCCATCACGTGCTCTTGGTAACGGCATCCATACAAGGGTGCGACTAAAGCTAAGCCATACATATTTATCAGAAACACAGAAGAAATAATTAATTAATGGTGGGAGGGAGAAGAGATGAAGCGACTTTCCAAGGAAAGCTGGTGGTGCTTGGGCAGAAGGAGAAGGACGAAGCAAGGAGGAGGGGACAGATAGGGACTGCTGCTAAGGGTGGGTGTTCCCTTCTCCTGCTGCAACATCCCTTCAATTTCTTTTGTCTGGTTCGTTTATGAAAGACAAGTCGGCACACCCACTACCACCAGAACCCAAACTCCGCCATTAATATCTCTCTCTCTCTCTCTCTCTCTCTATCAATCTCGCTGCTCAATTCCCAGGGTACTGCTATCCTCATAGCACTGAGAGATGCTGTTATTAGGTTGAGAGGTATTTAATGTTGTATAAGGGACGGATATATATATATATATATATATATATATATATAGTATTTAATGTATATATATATATATATATATATATATGTGTGTGTGTGTTTTTAATGTATGATGTTTTTCATTGCAAATTTTGTAGATATCCTTATGATGGCCTTTCGGTTTAGAAGAGACTGGAACTTTTGTTCTGAGAAAAATAAGTTGTCAATTTTTTGGGTCTAGAACATTAACTGATATATATATATACGGTTTAGAAGAGACTGGAACTTTTGTTCTGAGAAAAATAAGTTGTCAATTTTTTGGGTCTAGAACATTAACTGATATATATATATATATATATATATATATATATATATATATATATATATATATATATATATATATATAGAGAGAGAGAGAGAGAGAGAGAGAGAGAGAGAGAGAGAGAGACCCATTTGTCAAGAGGTAAAAATGTATAAGAACACGTCGAATCCAACGAAAGGATGAGATTCTGTAGCCCCCAGTTTCGATCAATTTGTATCACTGATTTTGACCTTTTATAGAATCAAATCTATGCGCTCTCTTCCTCGATAATCTTTTTTTACATTAATTTATAGCTTATAGGTTTTTTCTTACGCACATCATTTGGACATTTTGCATTATATAAAAGAAAGAGAGAGTACGCCATTTTTTTAAGAACTTTGCTTGAGATTTTTTTTTCCTAAACATCATGTCATGCACCAAATTGCTATTTAAAAACAAAAGGTAAGAACGAAGAACCAGGTAAGAATGCAATCAAATCAGCCCAACTGAGAACAATTCGAGCTACCACTGTGGAACACCATTTCTTTTTTCTTTCCTCATAAACTGTAATATATTCAAATACATTATGAATATTATAGGGCTAGCTAGATTCTCTTGGTTTCATAGCCTTTGAGGTAAGAAACTAGAGCCATATATATATATATATATATATATACACACTAGGGTGTTCTTATCTTAGAACCTTTTCAACCATTGGTGGAGTCAGGTGCTTGGCAGGATCGTGTGGGCAGTTGCCTGCACGGACCCACACGCAATTTGTTTCTTGTCTGTTGGTGTCTCGTCTACTTCCTCATGTATTTGAAGAGTCAGAAGATTTTTTGAAGGATATAACATTAGTCACCATGCATTAGTGCTCGCCAACAAAAAAATTTCTGGCTCTGCTACTGCTTTCAACTCCCATCAATGTGCAACATAAACAAACAAGTGGTTTGAAACGACAAATTGCATTTATGATGAAAAACCCATCTAATCAGAACATGGTAAATTTCGTCATCTTCACTGTTTTCTTAGATTTCATTATAATTTCCATTCGGTACCTGTACTGCTCACCAATGCAGTCGGTTCACATTTCCCCACAGCAGTGTCGCAAACATTATTAGGAACCGAGGCCTTTTCTCTCTTTGAGAAAAAAATGAAGGGAAAAAAAAAAAGACACAAGGATTTTACATGGTCTCCAAGTATATTTGGTAGAAAATAGAGATGCCTATCAAGTATAGATCATGTCATAGTTGGCAAACTCATCCAGTTGACTCGAGAATCGCCCGAGTCAGCTCAAATCGCCAACAAATCTGGCCACTAATGAAAGTTTAGCCTGACCCGCCTAGAATTGCCTGATTCAGCTGCAGTACTTTACATTACAGTTATTTGAATACTCGATCGATTGACGAGTCAGCTCCCTGAATCGAAGAGTCAACTTGCTGACCCAGTGACCGGTCATTTGTCGATCCGAATTCGAGTCACAGGTTTGCCAACTATGAATCAGGCTACACATTCCAACAAAAATCCACTTTAATCAAGTTCTTTGAATTGAATCATTGGCTAATCGGTTTGATTTACCCGTAAAGTAATGGATTTGCAAGCAAGTTAGACAGTTATTATCTATAATTGCCAAGGATGAAAGTGTTTATTTAAGTTCAAATCATGTGTTTGTAGAAAATTATTTTCATAACTTTTCTACTTGATGCAACGGTTCATATTCAAGACAGCCAAATAAATTAGAGGTCAGGTCGAAATCTGTTCCACTAGGGCAAAAAATGACAAAACCCTCATGCCAGATCCGGCCTATTTGCGGCCTCATTTATGGAGGTCAAGAACAAGCTATGTCATAGGCATAGTGTATTAAATAAACTTGTGATCTTGTCCTCTTCGTATACTATCTTGACGAAAACTTACAAAAAAAATAGTTGTGACCTGACCCCGTCGCGTCCGGTCCTATCCATGTAAACATAATAAAGAGGCCTTCATGGATAAGTTAATGGAAAAAGATCCAACTTCACGTCTTGGATGGAGTTGGCACAATGGCCAGTTCGTTTCAAATCTCCGAGACGTCAACTCTCTGTGTTACAAAAAGAATGTCACTTAACATGCAAGTTGAAGCAGCACCTCGAGACACAAAAAAAAGGCCCTACAAGAGGGTGGATGAGGGTTTCAACTTTTATTTGAGCATAGGATGAAATACTTATCTTGCTCACCCAGTAAAAAAACCAAATTCACCAACATCCCATATAATCGAATCAGTAGTGTCAAAATTAGGTAGAATCTGCTCGATTCGAATTGCATCGGTATATGTGCATGCAATCCAAGGATGCTGTAGATTGAATTTTACCTTTTATTCTTTTTTGTCTTATGATTTTCAAATTAAAGAAATGCAATAACAATTTTAATTACTCATCCCAAAACAAATCCAATTCGAATTTGAAGCAGCCCGATTCCCAGAGTCTTCTCAAAACCAGTTTGATTCACAAATCGATGATAAAAACAATGTCACAAGAACTCACAGAGGGTAAAAAGAAAAAGGACAACGTGGGGAGGGGTCGTTGTTGGCAATAAGATAAGGTCACTGTCCTGGCTTTCATCTGCCAGCGCTACTTAGCTAAAAATGGCCCATACATTTCCGCATATGATGGCATCCATGGACCATGCTCGCAGCCATTGTAAAGCTTCAGCTTCTCAGTAAGAGCTGTCTTCTCGTATCGGCAAAGGACATGTTCTGTTTGCACTTGTATAGCTAAAAGCCTGCATGCACAAAGCATGCAGCCGCTTTACACTTTCTCTAGTCTGTTTCATCATTTATGTTTGCAACTTGCAGTCGACACGTCCGGTTTGTGCTGGTGTGGTCATGATCACTCTAATAGAAACAAAAAAACTATTCAAGAATTAATTCTTTTTTCTGTGTTTTCTCTTCATATTCAACCAGAGAAGCTTTAGAATTCTGACTTGGATTGATGACTGCCAACTGCAACCAATTATTCAAATAAGCATTCTGTTTGTAACGGCAGATTCTTAAACGGCATACTTCAGTGTGACACAACATGGCAATTTGCACCATGGTCATTAAATGTTAAGAAGCAGCAAAAACAAACTGTAGATGGAATCTTTTTTTGGATGATAACAATGGGTGTATGAAATTATGGGGATCAACTCAGAGTTTGGATCATTAATCTAGATTCTCTTGCAGCACAAATATGCAAGGCACAGTTAAGTTTGCTCCCTAAAACCTGTGCATAATTTTTAGCCGTGCAGGTGAAAAAGACTACCAGCTTTTGCACAACACTGGATCCCAAGGGAGGAAAAAAAAAATGGCGGGGCCTCAAATGCTGCGTCAGACTAACAGGCATACCCACGTGAGTGGCACATCCAGTGACGCCTTTTCCTGCTCTTTTCCTGTGTCTCTATAACGAATTTCAAGGATCCCAAGACTGCCCTTCATCCCCAACTATTTATTCCACCTTGTTGTCATCTACACTATCTCAGAGAGAGGGAGAGAGATAGAGAGGGAGAGAGAGAGAGAGAAAGAGCATTTACGTTGCAGAATAAGAGAACCAACATGAGATATTCCATCAGGTTGCTGCTTTCTTATCCTACACTATCTTCATAAGCTTTCATCTGTGTGCATATAGAAGTGTGATCTGTTAACTGTGTAGAAGTTGATACTTGATAGTGCCTGCCTTTTCCCACACCTTTTTTTCCTGTTTTCTTGTTGGGGAGTCTATTTATGTAAGATTCTTGAGGTTGAAATATGATGGATCTGCGTTTCGATAGCCAAGATGATAAGGCCGGTCTCCAACTTATTGAGGAGCTGACTGCAAGTGCAAAGAAAGTACAAAAACAGGTTCTAGTGGAGATATTAACAAGAAATGCAGAAACAGAGTACCTGCAGAGGTTTCTGTCAGGGCAGTGTGATGTCGACCTCTTTAAAGAGAAGGTCCCCCTTGTGAATTATGAAGGAATCAAGCCTTACATTGACAGAATTGCAAAAGGGGAGCCATCTCATTTGCTTTCTGCTGAACCCATTTCTGAACTCCTCACGAGGTACTGAACAATTCGTTCCTGATGCCAATTTCGAGTTTCTGAAGTCAGTCATGGGTAATATGTGCATCTTTATTGTCTCTTGTGTTTAGCTCTGGGACATCTGGTGGACGGCCAAAGATGATGCCGTCAACCGCCAAAGATTTGGACAGGAAAACCTTTCTTTACGATCTGCTTGTGCCCGTGATGAACAAGTAAGCCACCTCTCTCTCTCTCTCTCTCTCTCTCTCTCTCTCTCTCTCACTCACTCACTCCCTCTCTCTCTTAAGGTTGGATCAGTCTGAAGTTCAAAATTCCCTTGTTTCAGATACATCCCTGGACTTGACCAAGGAAAAGGCATGTACCTCTTGTTCATCAAACCAGAAACCAAAACTCCATCTGGTTTGATGGCCAGGCCGGTTCTTACAAGCTATTACAAAAGCAAGAATTTTAGGAACAGACCATTTAACAAATACAATGTTTATACAAGCCCAGATGAGACAATACTCTGCCCTGACAATAGGCAGAGCATGTACTGCCAACTTCTTTGTGGGCTGAAGCAGAGAGGTGAAGTTCTTCGAGTTGGTGCAGTATTTGCATCAGCATTCCTGCGTGCAATTAAGTTCTTGGAGGATAATTGGCGAGAGCTGTGCCTGAACATAAGGACAGGAAACCTCAGTGACTGGGTTACAGACATTGGTTCCCGAGAATCAGTCACACGCATCCTCGAGCAGCCTGATTTTGAGCTTGCCAACTTGATTGAAGCAGAATGCTGCAAGAAATCATGGGAAGGAATAATCAAGAGAATTTGGCCTAGGACAAAGTATATTGATGTCATTGTCACTGGATCCATGGCACAGTATATTCCCAACTTAGAATTCTATGGTGGTGGATTGCCACTGATCTCAACCATGTATGCATCTTCTGAATGTTACTTTGGCCTCAATCTCAAGCCTCTAAGCAAGCCATCAGATGTCTCCTATACGTTGCTTCCAAATATGGCATTCTTTGAGTTTCTTCCAGTAACTAAAGGCCATGAAGGTGAGATTGGAAGTGTCCACCGCAATGGCTTTACCAGTAACAGTTGCTTGGAAACTGATCAGAATTCCAGAAAGAAAGAAACAGCAGCTGTTGATCTAGTAGATGTACAAATTGGACGCTGCTATGAACTCATTGTCACGACATTTACAGGTAACCAATCCTCCTCCTTCTGTAAGCTGACCAAACATCTTGGCATCAAAAATTCCGCTCATTCATTCCCTAAATTTTCAAGTTTTTACCATGATTTACAGTCAGTGCAGCAATCGATGGTCATTTAACTACATCAATTTATTCAAGACCAAATTTTCAATTTTTTGCATTTTCACAGCCCATACATCAGATTCGATCAATGAAGCGCTTGAACAAAAACAGAAAAAAAGAATCACTAAATCATCTATAATTTTGCCTGTTCCAGGCCTATACAGGTACAAAGTTGGGGACATTCTCATGGTGACCGGATTCCATAACAAGGCTCCCCAGTTCAAATTTGTCCACCGGCGGAACGTTGTGCTGAGCATTGACACCGACAAGACAAACGAGGAAGACCTGATGTCCGCGGTGGCCCGGGCGAAGCGGCTCCTGGAACCTCTGGAATGCATGCTAACCGAGTACACCAGCTACGCCGACACATCCACAATTCCAGGCCACTATGTTCTGTTCTGGGAGATTAAGCACATGGGCAGCAGCACTGCTGCATGGAGGAAGCTGGACTCCTCTGTCATGGAGGAGTGCTGCTCTGTGGTAGAGGACTCCCTGGACTATATCTACAAGAGATGCAGAGCGAAAGACAAGTCCATAGGACCATTGGAAATCAGGGTGGTGCAGGAAGGCTGCTTTGATTCCCTCATGGATCTCTGCGTCTCCCAGGGCTCCTCTGTGAACCAGTACAAGACCCCAAGGTGCATCAAGTCCAAGGAGTTGCTGAGGCTGCTCGACTCCAGAGTCATCGGCAGATTCTTCAGCCAGAAACCGCCGGTTCTACCGACCATCCACCAGACCTCCTGACCGAACTCGCCGGAAATAATTTTTCCCGGCGGTGGCGCGGGGATCCCGATCTACTGCCCTGCTTTTTTACCTCTCACCATCAGCGTGGATCTTGTGCCGTACTGTATTTTGTATAAGCACGTGTGTATGGAAAGGTACCTCTTCTTTTGGGTTTCACTGATGGTCATGGTCAAATCTTTCTCCTTTTCGTCCAATAAAAAATTGCCACGTAGTGATGCTTTAAAAGCTAGCAACGTGCAGGTGATCTCATCGTCACGTGCGCCGGGAACCAGTCCGAGACTCGGTCAAGGCTCCTCCGATTCGGTCATGTATCGGTCAGTCACGATTCGAGTCGTCAGCTGAACCCTAGGCTCAAAACCGGAGGTGCAAGTTTGAGAAGTTCTTCAAGGGAAGGCCTGTTGACTTGCCATAATCAATGGGGACCATAATGAATGAGCCTTGCCAAAATCTTAATATATACATACAAGGAATGGCCTTCCTGATATCCTCCCTTTTCTACTGCAATTTTTCATTTTTAGATCGCCACTGATTTGATTGTCTTGGTCTTAACAGGAAAGAGAGACTCAAAAAATATTAAAGCATGCCAAGCCTCATGAAAATAGATCCTATATTATTGAGCTTGAGTAATTTTGCTTTCTGATCCTTAACTTTCTGTAGTTGCTAAATGAGGGAAGACTAAGGAGGAAATTGAGATCTGCCATGCCAAACTTTCAGGTTCATAATTGGCCAACTATGTGCTTAGTTGAACTTTCATGAACTGTGTGGGCTTTGTTTGGTGCCTCAAAGATCAAGCAGTTACCAACATACTAAAAAATCTTAGCAGTTTCTGGGAAATCTCTGCCTTCATTACGACGTTATGAATATCTATATAACTGCCAAGAAAAAACACACCATAAAAAGATCTATAAACATGTTTGTTAATTGGAAAATGAAGTTTATGAAGGAAGAAAATAGAGATGCCTTAATGAAGAAGGGGCCATTGGGCCATATCATGTCATGTGAGCCCTACATGCACCCTTTGGTGTGCTGCCAACTTTGGGGCAGCCCTTGTGTAATGCCTTAATGCCATGCAAACGCCGGGCCAGGCTGATATAGACCAGTTACTGCATTTGGTGATCCTTCTTGGCTCCAACCTGGTCCTAGCCAGTGGCAGCCCAGACCCCATTTTGTTCCGACCTGTCGGCATGCTGTGGACGGACAGAAAAAACGTTTGTGGCCCTAGCCCGTTCAGATAGGTTGAGAGTCAAGCCAACCACGCGTCTTGGCCGCTTCGAATGCACCAAACTAAGCTGGCTAGCCTACCTTTGAACCACCCATGAAACCATTTTGGGTCCACGCCCCATACCTGCGCCTGGATAGCAGCCATGGCAAGTTTGTACAAAGCCGTGCACAAGAGACAGAAGAGCTTGACCAGTACAATAGATCTAATCAAAGCTGCAAGCAGATCAAATTGGGGTTGCATCAATTCTTTACTGTACTGTATTCGAACCCAATCTGCTTGAAAACACATCTAGCTGACCCACATATGAACCATTTGCAGCCCCAGATCTAGTGGCCTTAGATATCAAACAAAAGCGTAACCGTAGCAAATTAGTAATATTATCTGCTAAATACAATACCAGGATGACCTGCTACCACATATACCTTGCCTTTCCATAAAATAAATACTAACAGCAATCGACGGGATTAGTTACTGATCGATTGGAACCATAAGTTCCCCGACATGTCCAATCCAGAACCACGGCCGCTCGAGATAAGCCAATGAACTTGAGCCAGGTAGGTGGAGCATGTTGGCCCCAATGTTGGGGCAGGATTAGGTTCAACAAAATTTGGACATCGTCGGTGCGTACTATTCCAATATAAACCTTGTTGTGTAGGACACTACCGGTCCCAATGTCCAACTTTGCTTACTAGACACTGAGGGATACAAATATTTCATATTTCAGATGAACCTGCAGATGATCTTATCTACAGGCTGGAACCTAATGAAGAACAGATATTATCATCTGCCGAATCTCTTCTCAAGGCAAGGGAATCTTACCTGAGGTGATCTGGTTCAACCATGGCCAGTCCAGATCTTTCCGCCCCCAAAAGTACATCAATGATGTTGATAACAATAACTCTGTCATAAAATAGATGGTCAAGACGATTTTAGCCTTGCTCCAGAAAGTACCTGTGAAATTATGTGATCTGCTCATCCTCAGCCGCACACGGCAATTCAAATACCGTCCTTTTTTAACTTACATAAGCAAATTGTAACAGGCTGACAAGGTAATGTCACGGAGAGCGTGTGTTGGATCAATAATGCACTCATCTCAATTATCACATGCAGGAGGTGGTTTTTGTCTCTCACAACAATCATGCGTGACAATTGACGGGAGAAATGTTTTCGGGAGAGACATGCAATTGACAGTTAATATTCCCCCCAATACAAACTTTTACCTTTGCATCTTACATATATATAAACATGAATACATGCATAGGAACAGCTCTCACGGGTCTTGTCTGGCCTGCCTTTGAAGTTGTCTGTGCGCATACATCAACTCCCCATATGCAATTGGCAGACCAAGTAGGCGAGGGCTCCATGCATCAAAATGAAGGACCAAAAGACAAGGAAAGTAGATGAACGATAAGAATAAGGTTCGAGTAAAAGAATCGAACCGGAAACTACGAGTATCGAGGACAAGGGCATCCTAATGATTCAAAAGAACACTAATACTGGCAAGCATACAGATCAAAGGTGCCACGGAACAAACCAAAGAAGATAGGAACAAAATAAGGACCTACAATAAAGAACGCATAAAGAGCATAACCAACAAAGTAACTAAACAACTCTACGACACGAGGAAACCTTCCAAAATATTCAAGTACTAACTTATATTTCAAGGCCCCAAAGTAGTTCTGTATGAGATAAGACAGATTATGACAGGCCTTTCCGGACATTCACAAATCTAATAATCAGGGGATTTGCTTTGACAGAAGTTGAAATTAACAGAAAATCAGTTCGGTTGCAAAAGAATTCTATCATTACTGTATGAGACGATATCAAGGAATTTCCAATTAAGATTGCCCTTAATTAGGAAAAGGAAAAGGAGGACGAGTTTAATTAAAAAGTGTCAACGGAAATGGGATCTCATAAATCCATTAGGATGAAGCCACATATTCAGCCATACTGGACATATCCTTTGTTCTTGACCACAAGGCCTGAATGCTATTATTCAAGCATGAATTCCTCCACATTAGATTAGAGCAAAGAAAGGATGCATCCAGGATCTTGAGGGAAGACAAAATCATTGCTGGCAGAGTACCTTATCACTCAACTTGATGGCTCAAACTTCCTCTCAGTACCTCACGGTGTACCCTATTCACTTGGATCAGCTTTTTTCTCAATCTTTGGTGTCACATGATTGACAGATGCTGCTGCTTCCAGTGCCTTATAAAACTCTTCGGGAAGTGGAACAGGTTTATGACGTGGTACGTGGCTAGGAATAGGTCGATCATTCTCAACAACTGTGCACTCATAATCATCTGGAACACCCCAGGGATTCCATTCTGCAATCACAACATATCATAAATTTAGATAACATAATTTGTCTTTTACAACCATAGTGTCAATAACAGAAACTAACATTTCTTTTTACCTTACAAAGATGCATAATTGTCTGTTCAGAAAGCATTCTGTGACGGACCTACCTTGATCTCATAATGATTATACCCAAACAAAGCTCTATTGTCCATCGAACATCCCCCATTTTTTCAAAAAAAAAAATCACCAGATATAGCTTTTCTCCTTTAGTTAAACCTGTCTCACTAGCTATCCTCAATTGTTTTGCAAATGTTCCAACACATGTATAAATTATTAGTTCAGAGTGTTTCAGAATAACACAAGGCAGCAAATGCAGATACCCATTGTCAAAGTGCACTCTTACTTGAACTTATACATGAGGATGTACTTGATGATACTACTATTTAATAAACCTTTATGGGAAACTTATCTACTTTATAATCGCCATGGTGCATGCTTTACCAGATACTCAGTTTATTGATGCTTCCTACATTACTCATCTTCCTGTTTTCTCAAGAATTTGTCATTATGTTGCAACTTTATGGACTGTGTACAGTTATACTCATCAAATTTGTCTCATAAAACCAACGCAAGTTGTGATTTAGATTTCACATGTTATAGTATTATCATTCAACGGTTCGACCACAAGGGTTTGTATTTTTATTCTTCCATATAATCTCATTGATCAGACAACTTCGCAAGAAGAAGTGAAGAGTTAATACTCCACTAAAACAGTGGATGTCAAGCTGCAGCAAATACCTTTCGATGATATTGTCTAAACATCATGTCTACTTAGGAATATGGATGCTGTACTATCAACACCACAACGTGGAATGGATAGACTTGCAGTGCCCTACACGTAGCTGGGGGTTCCAATTTCTTTTTGTGCACCAAATATATCGAGATTTCTATCTCTTTATTGTTTTATATACTAAATTGCTGATATGCTCAATAAAGCACAATCAATTGTGCTGATATGCTCAATAAAGCACAATCAATTGCACAATTTGGACTTCTGTCTAGAAACTCATAATGCAACAAGTTTCCCCATCTCATAACTGGCAGATAGTGTAAATATACAATTTAATGTACAGCTTATTCATGTTATAAAAACATGTTTATTTTCTTTCTTACTTAAATTATCATTTGGCAGATAAGCTCTTGTCAGGACATTGTTTTTGTCCCTCCACTTGTTTATGGGGTCCACCTTCTTTAAGTTGGAAAATGACCAGACCTTGCCTGATCAAGCCCTATCATATACAAGGGCAACACTAAGCCAAGATCTTTTTCTATAGTCGGGTCTATAAGTACAAAGTATAGTTGTTAAAGAACAAAGTAATCAAGAATGACGACCTTGTGGCCCCACCCAAACCCAGTGCTTAAACAAAACAAAGAGGCGTATTTGCATACAACAGCAAGAGAGAGATGTCCTGAATGGTGCTTCATCAATGATTGGTGGTTTGCTAATATTAGTTTTGAGTGTCACAGATATCGCGATATTTTCAAAAATATCGTAATTTTAACGTCACAAATAAGAAAAAGGAAAAAAAGAAAAATCGTGATATTTTGAAAAAAAAAAAAGGAAAATATGTACCCACATTATTATAGCATTTTTTCATTTTTTTTTTGTGATTTTTCCCCATTTTTTTATTTTTCAATTTTTTGTCATTGATATTAACATGGATTTAAATATAACTTAAACCAAATTATTTTCATCATTTTTATTATCATTAAAACATTCCTTTTATCACCTTTATATAGTTTATTTATGTTTCCCTATTAGTTTCTCATATATATTTTTTTAAATTTTCTGAGTTTTTCCGAAATTTTCCCAAAAAACAAACTTTGCTGTTAAAAACCCGAGAATGATATTTGTGAAACTGGTTTTGAGGTATCCGCTAAAATCTTGCTGAGGTCCTTTGCCACATGGACATCATGATATGAAACAATCAAACAAAGCAAGCTTGAGAATTTTGGGCCATCAACAAAGAAAGACTCAAGTACTCAGCTTATCAAGCACCTTCAGATGGAAGAGCGCATCTGGAGGCAGGAAGGAGGGAAGAATTAGCCAGGAAGACAAAAGCATTATTTTCTTCCAAAAATGTGGGAGTAGCGGAAGGCAGTGGAACTTCATCTATACAATTGAAAGCGAAAGGCTTGATCTAAGAGATTGCAAGAGGCTAGGGAAGGGAAGTTTTTTATAGTATTTCCACACCTGCTCAAGAACATTTGGCAACTGGTGACATGTTGCTCCCTCTTACTCATGGCCCCATTATCACCTTTGACAAGAATATTCAATTGCTCATTCCTGTCACAGAGAAGGAGATTCAAAGTCTTCAAGGCCAAATCCACCACTCGTTGGGCCAGATGGTTTCCCCTTCTCTTTCTACCAGAAGCATTGAGGGACAGTGGAGGTGGAGTTGTTGGAGTTGTCCAGTACTTCTTTAAGAAGGGTAAGTTGAGAAGCCAAAACAGAAACCACATTTTCCTATATCTAAAAGCAATGGCTTGCCATGCTGCTGCTCTGTCTCATATATCTATGTAATACTTCGTACAAAATCATCACATGGATAATGGTCAACAGCATCAAAAAATGTCTGAGGACCATGTCCCCCAATCAGCATGTGTTCCTCAAGAACCAAAACATTCGAGATACTATATTGCTCGCTCAAAAGATTCTTTTCCTATTAGGGTCAATGTCCGGCAATCAATATTAAGATTGACCAATCAAAGGCCTAAAATAGATTGGTTCAAGAATTCTATGCTTGCTTGGCCACCATTCCCAGAGGACACAGAGGGTTATTAAGGCAAACCTTTTTTTCATCTGGGGAAGAACTAAAACTGGGAGATCTGCTCTCCCAATACCTATTCATCATCATCCTGGATATGCTTGCCAAAAGATTTAAGACGAACATGGATAACAAGCCGATTATTGTCCCTCCTATTGGTAGGGCTTGCAAGAGAATCACTTCTTCTATGTGGATGAGATACTTATTTTATGTATGGTCTGTCCTTCTTCACTACATTCGTGTTATCATGATGAAGCAAGAAACAAGAGAAAGGCTCAAGGTTAATGGGCTAAATCTACCTTTATTTGTTCCATGTTGCTGACCATGCCTGTTCATCACATAATGACAAGCATTGGCGGCACAAGGAACACATTGCTTCAGAAGACCAGGATCTTCCTCACTTCGGTGGTCCAGTGCGTGACTCTCTCTGCATTGACCTTCATACTAGATTAGCCTCTCGCCTAACAGGCAAGAAGAAAAAACTCTGTCCTCTAGATGAAACATTGCCTCATCAAGCATGTGATTGCCTTGTTAGTCCACTTATGGGTCAAACCTTCAAGCTCCCATCAAGTACTGTCAAGGGGATTGAAGGTCTGATGAGCTCCTTCCTACAGGGGGTTATGGATAACAAGACGGGCTCATCTGATTGCCTAACAGACTATGTAAACCAGCGGCAAGGGTAACATAGGGAGTCGGCTGTTGAGAGAGATAAATTGTGCATCTATGGCAATTCAGTTGTTGGGGGAGATCAATTGTGTATCCATGGCCTGTCTTGCAGTTAAGATGCAGCAGGCAGAGACAAAATGAAGTGCATTAATGAGGGTCAAGTACTTCGTAGATCAAAGTATGGACTAGGAAGGCCAAGGGGAAGGAGTCTTGGGACATGAAGGGTCTTAAGTTGAGCTGCAATTTGGTTGTTGATAAGTTATCTAGGAAAATTGGCAATAGCAAATATGTGAGATTCTGGACCCCTAAATGTAATGACTAGTAGACTCAACCTGTTTGCCAATGATGATTGGAGTCTGGTCTGGAAGAACATCAAGCTTTCAGTTGCCCAGGTAGTAGCTGTCAAGAGTGATCTTCCCTTCTCAGTGGAAGCTCTTCCTTTCCCTGGAGAAGTATTGACCAACTTGAGGTGTCCTCACTGGATCTTATGTCTGAGAGGAAATACAGTCTATAAATGCAACCAAGAGAACTAGAGATGCAACAATGGGATGGAAAGGCAACTACCGAGAGCAGCCCAGATTCTGCTGTGAGGATAAGCTGCTAAGTAACAACAAACTTCAGCATGTGGGGATAAGTGTAACTTTTGTTTGTTGTTTGCTGGAAAGATGTAACCTTTGTCAATATGAAATTGCCAGTGATGTTTGGGCCTCCATAATTAAAAAATGGTAGCAGGATAATTCTGCACATGGATCCTTCCAAGATTACAAGGTGTGGAGACACAAGAAGTTCAAATGCCATAGCTTGAAGGTTTTGTTGAGGATATATCCTTTGATATGATTAAAAGTTGTGACGGGCAAGAAACCAGTTAACACGTAATTCCTAAGAGAGTATAATATAACTAAAAGTCTTGCTGGTGAAATGATCCTGGATACATGTGAAGAAAGCTTCCGGCACCTTGCCATCCAGAAGCAAGCGCGTGGATACTCCAAAATCTTGGGGTCAGACTGGCATCAAAGCAAGGAAGGTTGAAGAGGACCTCCAACCTTGCAAGCTGGTTTGAATTGTCTTCAGACAGGTTTTTCATAGCTGCCAATTGTCTTCATTTTCAAGGATGAACAGGGACCTATAGATAAGCTGGCAGTGAGCAGCACAATTCTGTCATTATACTCCCAGAAAATGTTGTAAAAGGCGTATTGTAACGTGTATCGGTCAGGCCGACCTATACACTGTATCATAACATATCGTAAACATAGCATAACGTATCGTAAATTAATTTTTTAATTCATAAAAATTTCAAAAAAATAGAAAAAATAGAGAAAAAATCAGGAAAAACAAAAACGAAATTGAAAAAAAAGGTGTTCTATATATTAAAAAAAACTCATCACATCATTCATAAGCCATTATATATTAACAACACATTTAGAAATGACAAATAAGAAATTCATAATAACAAAATAAACATACATCACAACTTTAAAGTTTAATAAAGTGCTTTAGATTACATTACAAGTTTACATATTATGATTATCACCAATCAAGGTCCCATCATCCCCATGGGCCATGAATAAACCTCCTTATCCACACGTGAGTTCTCCTCTAAAGTCTAAATCGACGATTTATCACATAAATAGGTGATTTTTGTAGAAATAATAATAAAACTTCCCCCCCTCACAACTTTTAGACATGTTTAGAAAGAGGGAGAGAGAGGTTCTTTTGTTAAAAAAACCATAAAAAATCATTTTATCATTGTATCGTACGATACAAGGGTGTATCGAGCATATTGTACGATACGGTCGCCGTATCACACGATATAGCGCCTTCGATACACAAGCATATCGTGTATTATAGACCTATTGTATAGGTTTTTCAAACCTATACCATCAGGCCCGTATTGTGCGATACGGATAACACTGCCAGAAACAGTCTTTATACAAAGATCATCGGCATGCCTAATAATCTTGAAGCAGGAGCATTTCAGGCCACAGGCAGCCAATGATTGATCTCCCCCTTCTTTGATCTTTTTCTTATGACTTGGAATCTCTTATGCCACTCCTATAGTGGAAACTGCAGTTATCCTTTTATGTGGCATATCCAATGGACCTATAGCAAAAGCTCTGCTTGGGAACCTAAGGTATCTAACCCAAACCCATTTGTGGAGCTCCAGGCAGGTCTGTAGGAGTTTGCGGACCCATTTTATAAATTATTTTCTTTGCACAAATATTTTTCTTGTTAATAAAAGATGGGGGCTTATTCCTATCAGCATGCCTGCGGAAGGTACTTTTTCCATAGGATATTTAACCCATTCTTCTTTCCACGTTAATATTTAACCCTTGTTTAACTGAATTCCACCTATGAATCAACTTAGTGTTTACATCTCACGAAATAGATAAATTTAACACAACACAACCATACACTACCAAACGGGGATATGACACCATTTTTTAATCTCAATACGGCCAACTAGAATAGACATGTTTAACATTAGATGGAAATATAACAAAGCTGGAGACAGGAACTGTATGTTAATTCATTAAAATATTATATCACTAGTTTATCAAACAAATACTTCATTTTTCTACAGTTCGTCCAGCCCTCACAAAGCTACTAGTATGTGTGTGTGTGTGTGTGTGTGTATATATATATACATGTAATAACAAAGCTCGAAACAGATATTGTATGTTAATCCATTAAAATATTATTCCAACTGTAGGCACTAGCTTATCAAACAAATACTTCATTACTTTTTCTACAGTTCGTCCAGCCCTCACAAAGCTACTTGTATGCATATATATATATATATATATATATATATATATATATATATATATATATGGCATTTTTCTAGTCATTGTCACGAATATCATTCTCAGAAAATATCAGCAAAATTTTTTTTCAGGTACTTTTCGACGAAGTTGTTCTTCAAAAAAACATGGAAAACTCTCGAAAGCTTTTTAAAAAATAAAAAAAAAATAATGAAGAACCTTTAAAAAGTTCTAAATATTAAAATATATTAAAATATCGGGATAACCGAGATAAAATCACGAAATTTTTATTTTGACAAGATTTTCAAAGTTTCATATCATGAAATTTTTTATAATCTCGCGATATCTGTGACACTGATTTTAGTTAGCATTTTCCTCAGATTTTCCCTCTAAGCCTTCACTTGTCACGGCCTATTCTTATTCTACAAATTCCTGAATCACTTTTCTACTTACGAGCTGACTCTTATATTCTAGTTTGCAATTTTACCTTTTTTTATATTGCATCAGTAAGAAAGGCATAGACCAAAGGACCTCTATTTTGAATAAAAGAGAAAAGTACACTAACAGCTAACCCAAATAAATAAAAGCTCCTGTTATGTTTCTCCAATAGAGAAATTTCTTTCATGGGCAGCTCGGCAACTGTTTCAGGATCATAAGTCCAAATTTGATATATTCATAAAATATTTGTTATTCTTTAGTATAGCTAAAGTAGTTGTCTAATACAACCCTATGAATAAATCCATCCTATGCCGTCACATATCATATACGTGAATAATGTGGTCATGCTAATTATTACCATATACAAACAAAACTATACTATATATCCCGTTCACAGCTACATATATCTGCATGTCAAATTGTGCTGACAATGAAACACAAACGGACTAGTGGACAAGAAAGTAATAGCATATTAACAAGTGATGTTCAAAAGCAACGATAAATCTGAAAACGCAACTATGGAAGGAGTGGCTACCTAAGCCCCTGATGGTATAAGAACTCCTCCTGTGGCCTTTATTCAACTTATGACTCCAGCCAGTAGCTTTTCTATTATAGTACAAAGTTACAAACACCCCCTGGACGGGGGTGTTCCCCTCATTCCAGGAAATCAAGTGCAGAGTCCGTAGATTTTGTCAGGAATCTAGGCTCACTTCTAGTTTTGCATTTATATGAATGGGTTATGGAACGACCACAGCTAGTAATTATAAATAGAACATCACGGCATCAACTCGAAGTAAATGGTTAAACCATTTGCTATATTCCTTTTCCGCAAAGAATCCAAATATATATGCAATTATGCACCCACTTCGGTGAATAAACAATAGCAGTGACAGTATCCGTTCTAAGTTTTCCATCTCAAACAAAAGAGGCAAAAACCAACACAGTTCCTAAAACATTAATTCAACATAATACCAAGCTTACGACGGTCAAACTATTAACGGAAAAGGGAAAATCAAAAACACACACACATATACCTGAGAGGTCTCATAATTTAGATTGTCATACAAAATCAATTGTCTCAACTAACCCAACTAATCAATATGCGAAGCATCCCAAAATTCACACAATTAACAACCCCTAAGTGCAAATTCAAGAAAAATTGGAAAAAGAATCATGCAACTTATCAATTTAAAAATCCCAAATCATCCCAATTTCATGAAATGTCAATAACCAAGCAAATTCATCACAAAAATTAAATCAAAAACAAAAAGAAAACCGTCCAAACAATGTGGATAGGAAGCAACAAATAAACAGGAAGAGATAGGAATTGGAGATAGTTAGGAACCGATCATTTTTGAGATGAGGGTCAACTCGTCCTTGGCCTCCTCGATGAGCTCCTCGACCTGCCCGCAGCCGATGCGGCGCTCGATGGCCTCCCAATCTTCCTCTTCCTGGCACACCTTCAGGCGATGAGAGGTGAAGCTCTCCACGGCCTTCCTGTAACCCTCGTCCTCTGGAACGGCCTTGATCTCCTTCAGCGTCTTCCCGTAGAGGGAGATAAGCACCTCCCTGGCGTTCGGAACCACGTCCAGACCGACGATACCTGTCGTCTCCTTCACCTTCGCCATCAATGGCCGCGCCATCCTCGCCAGAAACATGGCTGCTGCTTCTCCTTCCCCACTCTCTCTCTCTCTCTCTCTCTCTCTCCCTGCGCGAGTGATGTTCGGGCACTGCTGTTTACTCGTTACTGTTAATTCAGATCAACAAGTACAGCTCGACCCGACCCAAACATGAGCCTATTTCTTTGGGTTGTCGATTAATCGGAAAAGTCTTAATATCGACACGAATCCAAAACAGTTTAGAAGGATCTGGTTTTATATATATATATGTGTGTGTGTGTGTGTGTGTATGTGCATCACCTCCTTAAGAGCTTGTTTGTTTGACTAATTTTCCCACGAAAATTTACTATTTGAGTGCAAGATAGTGATTTCATTTCTTAAGAAAAACTGCTTTCTCTAAAAACTTACTAATAAACATACTTTATGTTCTCTACGTAATCGCTTTGAAAGAGAAATGCAGTCCAAACTGCTCAATGTGATTTCCTTTTCTTAGCAAAATTTGCACACACTTCCTTTCGCTTCCCATCTCCCAAGAAGCGAGTATGGTTCGAGACTTCCAAGTGTGAAATGATCTGCGCCAACACTACAACAGGATGTGAAGAGGATTCCCAGCAGATTCATTTAGTGTGAAATGGACTCTCCTTCACTCCACCCGTCGAGTGAAAGTTGCATCAGTTCACATTTCCCCCATTACCAAGGAAGCGTTCTAATTGATACTTATTATGAACAGGAAATTGGATTTCTAACACTGAGAATCCCCCCAGAGACCATCCCCAAGATGAGCTTTAGAAAATTAGAGGCCAACCTCATTGTTTGGAAGACAAGAAAGATCTGTCTGAAGAAACACAAATTTATTAAACAACAACATGGAAGTTCGTTCACTAATTAAATATACATTAATGAAGCGCTTAACAACATAATGCCATCATTAGCAGGTCTTATCAGCAGATTGAAATCCCAAGTACCAAAAAGGATTTCCTCTTTAATGTTTTTTTTGGACAAAGGTGTCATTGCAAGAGCAATATCATAATTGTGGTTTACTTTTAACGATTCGATCCTTACAGATCTTCTTTCAGCTTTTGCCCAATCCAAAGTTTAGTGTATCTCCTAAAGTAAACAATTTGATTATACGCATAAAACATGTTCTTCAGCTTAACCAAAGCCAAAGAGTAATCCAAACACGCGTCACCTGATCATTTGAAACTTATGACGAAAAGAGCAAACGACCATTAAATAATTTCTCTGTGTTTTAACTTTTAATGGGGAAAAAAGAAAAAAAAAATTAAAGACTGCCAATCAAGTGTTATCGCAATAGCTCGAAAATTTTCAATAATTTAAATGCCCATAGTTGGCTAAGTTTCCAAGGGACAATGATCAAAATTACAACCCCCAACCCCCCATTCCCAACACAGGCATTCCTTTCCCACTGTAAGTTTAGCCAAAACCTATGCACAATAGCAGCGAAACTAAGAGTAAAAAGATCGCGTATGATTAAGAGGTCCATCAGCTAAGAAGTTCCTGGGAGATAAATGCGGTGTACGTTACTGGTCGACAGTTTTCGCCGACAGGTCGGACACCTCTTCTGCAGATTGATGGCCCTCGTAATACAGGAATGGCAGAAGATATGGCCGCATAGAGTCGACGTCTCCTCTTTCATGGTATCCATGCATATGGCACATGTCAAATTTACCTTCATCTCCATTGGACGGCTGCTCGATCCACTGGCAAACTTCTTCTGTTATCAGCAAGAAGATCGAATTAATATGAATGGCACAACAGTATCAGCCATATTCTTTGGTTAAAGCAATCCCAATGGTTGCCGTTCTATTCGACGGTTTGGAGGGACAACAGGGTGAAGATATACACTGAAAGGGTTCAAAACATTGTCCGTCAGCCGAACACTTACTTGATCCTGACCATTAATTCTCACACCATAGAATCTGGATTCAATTTCAACTGTTCAAGCAACGAGAAACATCAAGGTTGCTTCAGACAAGGTGACAAGATCAACTGATCAATGATTCTGATGGGAGAACAACGGATGGCAAGTTAGCAACACCAACCAAAGGCCATCGGCAGTATTACCTCCATATAAAACCACCAACCTCGTCTGTTGTGCAGTAAGGTTTTAAATGCCAACATAGAAAGAAAGACATACTACAAAGTTTAGTGCCACCCGTGAATAGCTTGTGCAAGTCTTATTTTTCTCTCACTTAATGATGTTAGTGTCAGATCATACCAGTACTAACACACCGGATCCCAGCAGATGTTTGCTTAAGACCCAAAAAAAAAAATTATGACATGAATCACATGCTTCAACAATCAACCGAATAATCACAAGCCACATCTACCTCAAGCAAAGGCATACACGAAGAGAACAAACACTGATTTGACAACTGACATTGACTTTAAGAGTTTAGAAAACCAAAACAAAATTTTCTGGGAGGAAGGCCTCGCATCTGCTAAGGCTACTAAAAGGACAAGCTAAATGCTTATGCCAACCTGTGGCTGACCACTGAGGTGCTTGCTTTTATGTGATAGATTAGAAAAAATGTATGGCACCACAAAACAAAAGCAAAAAGATTGAGAGTGAAGCACTGTGTCTCACAACCACATGACAAAGCTTGATTATTCAAGGTATCTCGTATAAAAAGAAAGCAAATGCATGAAATTGATAATTTTGGCACTTGACAAGTTTCTTTGCAAACAAAGGCTCTGAAATTGTAATTCAGAAACATGTTGAATCGTTGATCCTAGATATAGCAGTGACTACTGGTAATGCATTACATGTACCTTATCAAATAGCCCGAGACCTGCATCAGCATCCTCTCCGTCATCAAGTAAATTTATCATAGTCTTCGGATACTCTGCAAGGTTCTATATTTCAGAGTTTTCATAATGGTAAAGTGTATTGGAGAAAAGGGGGAAAAGACAAGTAGAACGATAACAGTGTTTCAACAGACGCATGCAAAATTGCAAATACACGTCCAAAAGAATACACATTCACAAGTAGATGGACACTCTTTCATTCCTTAGAAAGGGTACCTTTAATGGCAGCCCTGGACAAAAGACGCAGTCTTTATACCATGTATCATCTATTATGAGAGGGAGACAGAGAAGAAGAAGAAGAAGAAGAAGAAGAAGAAGATCCAAAACCAATGCAACTTTTAGAGACAGGAAAAAAGTAAGATTAAAATAAAGAAACAAGATTAAAAAAAATAATATAACAACCAAAACAAGACCATGACAATGTAAAAGAAGTGATTCCTGTAAGAGCAGCACCATGTATCACACAGAACTTTTCGATATAAGGACCATAGCTACAAAAAAATTAGAAAAAGAAAAAAAAAATCACAAGTCCATCACACACTAGAATTTTAACCCTCAGAGTCAAACAGTAAATAGCAAAATCACCTTTAAACCCAAGCCTAAGTTCCAAATCTTCTTCAGTGATGGGGGGTACCCAAGTTCTTCCATGAGAAAGTGGGCCTCTTACCTGAATAATGATTCAAGAAAATGATTCATCATCACAGGAATAAGGATGAGAAAACTGTATCCAGAGAACCAGCAATGCATATGAAGTATTAAATAGACAACAGGATGCTGAGGACAGCATCCAAACACTAAGTATTCAAAAGACTACAAAATAATTTCATTTACTTATGCCAATCGAAACGTTTCCAACTGACCGTGGGTAATGGCACTTACATCTAGTAAAGTTCTACTTCTAGGAGAAAAAATCTGAACATCATCGTCCTCATCATCAATAATAGTAATTGGCTCAGCAAACCTCGCTGCACAATTTGTAGACATTGCACCACCTTTTGAAAACAAAGAGCGGCCTAATCTTAACTCAACGTCCACTTTCGGAAACACAGAAGTTATCCCTTGTCTCAATCGATGAAAGGCAGCTTGCTCAACCTGTTCCATGCACCTAGTTAATGGAGGCATAGCAGTTAACAACTTGATCACACAATATTTCCAAAAAGTGAATTCGCTCAAAGCTCAAACACAAAATGGGGAAATTTCCATTTCAAGAATCAACAAGTTCCAGACTGGTAAAAGGAGTCCCCGACCAAACTAAGGAAGTTCACTCGAAGACCAGCTAACATTTTTCTCTCAGCAAAATAAGGCATTCACGTAAAAGCGAAAAGCAAACCAAACTTGGTAGCATTCAAGCATGCGTCCGTTGGTGATGCCAAACTGAAACCAGGGACAAAGGTAATTCGTGCCTCTCGTAAAAGTATGCCACAAGTTGCGAGTTGCAGTCATACGAAAGGAAAAAATCCAGAATTTTAAACCTTCCAACGATCGAAAACTTTGATTGCCGCCCACAACAAAAAAATATTTGAAACCACAATTAACAACAAAATCAGCATATAATAAATCGCTTACATGCAAGATTATCAAGAACCCGAAGCTTAAAGCTTACTTCTGGATGGTTCCATCACGTAAAGAACTCTACATCTCTTAAACCAAGATCTAAGAGTCCAAACCTCGATCGCTCGGGGCCGTCTCTGCTTTCAAAGTAAGGTACTTCAGATCGAGAATAACTGTCGTCCAAAAACTACAAACTCCATCGTCTCAGCCACCAAAAGATCTTTGCCTATTTCAAACCACAAACACTCCTAGAGCTATCACACTGTCAAGGAAAAGACGAGAACCCAGATACAAACTTAATTACTCCGGATTTCTTAGTTTTAAAGCTTGAAAAAACCCTATCGAAATTGCTGCCGCAAACACCTAAGGGATCAGGGAAGATGTTCCAAACTTTCGAGTTCTTGTTGATACAGTACCACAATCAGACTCTACCATTGAACCAGAGCTCGCGGAAGAGGCCCCGCTGAGACGAGAAGGAAACACCATTTCTCAACATCTTTACAGGACGAGAACCCAAAATTTCCAAACCAAAACACCTCGACCACCACGCGCATGCCCTTTTCTGCAAGTATAACACTCGTCCGATCGATCAAAAAAGAAAGGCCATGGACACGGATATAGTTTGTGCATGAGACCCCTAAACTAAAGAAGTCGAGCAAGAACAATCCATCCATGCTTCGACGAAGAAAATCGACAGGAAACACCCCAACCAGACCGACAAGACAAGCGAAAATAGCCAAAAGAAAATTACGAAAAAAATAACAAGAAATTAGAGGAAAATCGAACCTTTTGCCCTTCCAGATAAAATCGATTCCCTTTAAGAATCCAAAACAGTATATACTTCCGCTCGATTGTCCGCAGGGTCGAACGGAGAGAGATATAGAGGGAGAGAGCTAAAGACACGAGAGAGAGAGAGCGGGAATAAAATAATGTGATAAGGAAACTTAACCCTACACTAAGAATATATTACGGTCATACCTCTTCCTTCCTTCGCAAGAAGTGCGATTTGGTAAGGGTATTCCGTGTCAATCTGTGCAGCTTCCCCGATAAAATGCCACGTATGATGACTTTTCTTCTTAATTAGAAGTATATCAATCAAAAGGTAATCTTCATTAAGGGGTTTCGGTCTTCAGTTGTCAATAAATCGGGTTTGATAAATCTGAAACTGACCCGAACCGTTGAGAAGGTTATCGGCTTGTTTGTCGTTCACATGTAGATGGATTCTGGATCCAATGGGTTCGAAAGACGAATCTCAAATCTGAACCACAACAGTTAAGATAAACGGGTCTTCCGGGTCGGTTATATATCCAAATCAAAACCGAATCCCCCAACATTATTGTTGTGGAGTTCGGGTCAATCGGACCATATTTTGGCTTCTAAGATCTAACTCTAGTGGCAGAGTCAGAAATTTTTTTTTTTTTGTGAGAAGTACTCATAATATATAACAATGCAAATATTGGAAGATGTTAATGTGAAAATAAATAAAAACCGGATTTGAAATACCAACCGCTTGGGTTTGAATCCGGATTTCAAACCCACTGCCCAAATTTGCATAGATTGTGAGACAGAGGGGGAAGATCATGACTTGGAACTGGACATTGGCGAACCGGATCCATGGCAGATGTGGTAAATCCAACTGGTTGGCAACACCTAGATTTTGGTGCAGTTCAGATCCAATTTATGATACTGTCAAACTCCATTCCTGGCCCATTCTGAGTCAGGACTCAGAGACCCATCTGTTTCCTGATTCGTTGTCTGCTGGTAAAAAACAAGGTAAGTGAGATTAAATATTGAGCCATTTTTACTAATTTGGATCTCAGATCCAAAGACCACTTGGATATGAGTTTCATTATCCATACAATCCAATACACCATTTAACTCGAAAGATCTAACTAAAAAATTATAAATATATGTATTTTTGTGGTCTAAGTAGACCTACACGAAGAAAGTCGTGGCTTTGATTTGATTGATACCAAGCAAATATCTTTTCTATTCCATTGTCATGCGCTCACCTTTATTACCAACCTAATTGTGGGTCTTTAATCAAGAAATGCCTATGTATGCAATATATAATTTATTTGGGTATGAAAATGAATCCTAGGAAACTTTTTCACAAGTCTCTTTCCCAAGGGGATCCAGGCAAAGAATTTAATACTACCCGTACTCGCATTTTTTTTCTACGGTTAAATGCGGGAAAACTCTGTCCTTCTTCTCCTTACGTTAACAAGGTCGCTGCCTATAACTATGGAGCTCATTTTCTCAGGAATTGCACAAAACTTCCTGCAGAGAACCTTCTACTTTTCCTATTTATTGAGCAGCATAGTCCTCGGCACTTGGAAACTCAAAACTGGGACCACGAGGACGATGAGAACTGTTTTCTCATGAGAAAACAGTTCTACACATGTTGTAGCCATGTTCTATCTTTAGCATGAAAGGGTTAAGTAAAAAACTTGCAGGGTTTTCATGGCACGTCTTCAATTTTGGCACCAAGGGTACTTGGAATCTGTTTTCCTAGGAAAACGTTATTAATGGCACCTTCAACTTCAATAATTGAGAGTGAGGTACAGCTGCAGCCTGGAAATTGAAGACATGTCAGTCAAACACGGACCTGACCAAGAAATCCAACCACAACCGTAAAAAGTAACTTCTGCTCGATGGGGCCCGCCCACATGGAATTGCATCCCCTTAATAAAAATGAAAAATTTAAAGAAAATGCAGTCAAATTTGACCGGAAGTTGAAACATGTTCAACTTTGTGTCTGTTGCCCTTCAATTGGGTCATGAAGTTAAACCAAAGAAATCGAAATTCAAGTTTGTTTTTGAAATAAGACCAATATTTGAGTGCATTTTTTATAAAATTTAGTATATATAAGAACATTTTAGGGGTGTTGCTTATTTGAGGTATGTTCAATAGTTTATTAAAAGTGATGGTTGGAATCCGTAAGGCCCTGAACACAAGAGTGGATTTAAGAAAATTTTTATAAATGGGTCAAATTATAAGAATCCAAATATTATTTTTCAAATTTTATATATAAGATAATTTTTTAAAAATTTATCTGTAAATAAAAAAAAAATAAGAAGGGGCAGAAGTTTAATCGGGCGAAAGACAAAACACACGCCCTCTAAATCGGATCGGATCTCTTTCTCTGCTGTCAAATCTGAATACAGGTCCTTCTCCATAGTTACGAAAGGAGCTTGTTATTAATGTGACCGCAAAGTCAAGCAATTTATTTTCTGCGGACAAGGAGTCAGCTGCTTCTTTGTAATAGAACCCTTCCAGGGAGTCGACGTGTTCCCTCCATCGTTCACAAGCCTCTCAGAGAGGGACAGAGAAGCCGAAAGGGGCAGAAGCTGAAGCCCAGTGTCCGCCATGGCTGCCTTGAGAAGAAGCCTTCTTCGTCTTCACCAGACGCTGAACTTCTCCGTCAGATTGGCCGAGCCTTCTCTCTCCTCGTCCGGAAGGCTTCCTGTTTCTCTCCGCAGGCGAGTTTCTGGAAAAGCGCTCTCTCTCTCTCTCTCTCTCTTCTTCTATCTATTTCTCATGTGTATCATCCACGCTTACTTAGGTTTCTTTTCCTTTCTCTTTTTTTGGCTCGTTTTGCAGGGTGGCTTTCTCGGCCGAATCTGGGCATACCGATCATGATGTCTCCGCCGATGAACAACGACGACGCCTACACAATCGGTTCGATCTCTTTCTATCTCTCTGTCTCCTTCTCTGTCTCTCTCTTTTTCTATCTCTTATGAATGACAACTTATTTGACAATTTCATGTTTTCTTACGTGCCAACTTTCCTCTTCTGTTTTAATTGGGAATTGAGTCTCGATTGCTTGGAAAGCCATTGTTTTTAATTGTATTCACTAATTTAGTTTTTTTTTGTTTTGTTTGGATCGCTAGTTTCTTAGACATTTTTCTTCTGTAACTTGGTTTTATTTCATTCGATATTGATTGCTGGGCAGATTGCTATATCGAAGCAAGCAGCGAGGGTTTCTTGAACTCGACTTGGTATTGGGGAAATGGGTAGAGGAGAACATCAAGTCTATGGATGATTTACAAATTAAGGCTCTCGTCGATGTCCTTGATCTGGTATAAATCAATTTTTCGCCCGCATCTTCTTCTCCGTTCAGTAAATGGTTGAAGCATCCGGTCCTGTACTGGGCCGTTAGTGAGAAATACTGCACTTTCTATATTTAGTAGTTGGCCAAGTCGGTCGCCTTCTGCAATGAATTAGTTTTTCATGACTTATTAGTTATTGATTATTCATCATGTTATTGTAACACCTTTCTGCTTGGGGTAAACGATATGGAAGAAGGAGGAATTTCTATTGCTGCTAGGGTAATTGGTAAAGGTTAGAAATGATTTGTTATGGGGAAAGCTCATTTATCCACTATTTTCTTCCAAGGATAAGTTGTCACATTTTCAGAAGGTTAGAGAGCAAAATTTACCTTTCCTGGAACACGATTATGCCCCACGGGTGCATATGATATCTGCCTTCTCGTGGGAGCTCAAAGGAGTACAAACAGTCATATTTTATGAATAGAAATGGTCATATTTTATGAACTAATGATTGATGCTGGGAGATGATTAACTGTGTCAATATGGTTCCGTGATAGGAGCTAGGACATCTAGATCTAGAGTGTTTCCTGAACTACCTGTCCATAGCCTGTTTAGTGTTTTTTTCGCTGAAGCTTGCTGGGAGTAGGTCCCCGGCCTTTATTAGGGAGCAAAAAGAATATTGAACTAGAGGACACCGAAAAGGCTAAGGACCAGTATTGGTTGGATGCTATTGCCACCTTATAGAAACAGAAGAGAGTATGGTTAATTCCTACATCAGCCAATATTAGAAAAGCGGGAAACTGTGTGTACCGTAGTGAGCACGAGAGTCTAGGTTTTTACGCTAACAACCTGGTGGCCAGAGTGCCCTTCTCCAGCATCATGTTTCTTGTTTTGTTTGCACATGAAGCTGCCTTCTATTGTATATGTGTGAGTAACGCTGATTGACTAATTTATTAGGCCTTTTAATCTACGGGGAGGACTTAAAAATGCTTTGAAAAGGTCTACTAGAAAATTTTGGCATCTGTTTTGACAGCCTTGGCTCCAATTATATTGTGGGCTCATGAACTTCTTATTGCTTATTCCATGATACATACTCGGTTTTCTGGATCTCATGGCAGAACCAGTTGTTTGTCCACATATTGCTGCAACCCTTCATGCTTGTTTTGTTCTTCTTCTTCTTCTTCTTCTTCTTCTTTTCCCTGAATCATTGTACCATCTCTTCCAGACATAAGCCTGTTTATTTTCGGATTCATGATTCTGTTACTTCTTTTAGGAAAATCCGGACTTGTGGAAATGGCTAACTGACCAGGAGAAGCCGCCAGAGGCCATAAAAGCTAACCCAGTCAGTATTAGATACCATGGGCTATTCCTTCAATCAACATTTGTTCGTTCCAAATGCATATTCTGATTTTCCTTTTGCGTTGAACAGGTCTTTACTGCTCTTCAAAGCAAGGTTTTGAACAATTTGAATGCTCATTCTTCACCAAATACTCGTGCAACACCTGGACAGCCATGGGTTAGGGGGTGGGATGACAACCGAGGTCGAGAAGGCCCCCATTATGGTAATCAATGAAATTGACAAGCTGTGTATGCATTACATATCTTGTGATTGTAATGTATTTCTTCTTAGCTAGGCAAGGAATACGTGGGTAAAGACTTGTATGATTAAGAAATATAGAGAACTTGCACACGCAATGTTATACAAATAATCGGCCTGCGCAGCTGCATGTCAATGTGAAGTTTCAGAACTTTAACAGTTCCTCTTTTTTATTTGCATTGGGTACTTGCCAACGGTGAAGGACGTAATGTCCACCATGAATTGTATGCTTCTAATTTCATGTATAAGGCCTTCAAGTTGAATGAGGTTTATATCTCACATACTGCGGCAGTGTAGCCCAATTGTACTTCAGCCTATCCGAATAAAAGCTCCACAAGTTGATCAAGCTCAACAAACGCACATGTGATACTACACGCGTTAATGGTAGTTGGTGCTAGCTTGACTGGATAATATTGAGGCTTCTATTTTGTTGGATGGTGAAGGCTTTCATTGATATGATGGTGAAAGCCCAACTCGATGCAATGATTTACATAAGTTCAAGATCAATCTTTTTGTAAATGTTATGTACTTCAATTATGACCAGTGGTTGTAGCTTTAGAAGCAGAGAAAAAGACGCGTATACATATTATCGTTCTCTGTTCTGCACATGAGCTGCCATAGAGAGCTGGAGGATCAGATCCCCGGGATGTGTCGAAACTTCCACTTCAGTGTTCGAAATGGGATCAGAAATGCAACTGTCTTTTCTCAGACCTTGTAAACAATTCCGCCGCTACTGGCCTTTTTTTTTTCATCACAGACGTCGGGCCAACTCCCTTGGATGGCAGGACTTGGTCCATGAATCTCTCAAATTGCCTCACACACTCACCTCATACACACACACACACAGAGATCCTGTTACGGGAACATCATCAACACGTTAATCTGATCGGGTCGGGTTTGAGTTTATTCGTTTTGTCGTGTTCATCTACATCGAAGTTTAGCAGAAGCGAGTATAAAAGACAGAGCGAGTTCTAACTTCTATTAGGCAGGATTTGGGAGGGTGTCCACAGTTGAAGCAGATGAAGATTGGGATCTTATTACGCTCCCTCTGTCTCAGGCTTCGAAGCTAATCGGAACTTGTGGGGCCTAGGGGAGGAGGGAAGGGGGGGCCGCCTACGCCATGGCCCTACCCAGTCAATGATTTTTATTTTTTTTTTACATTGAAAAAAATAATATTTTTTAATTACGTAATGTATTTTTTGTATTAGAATTCAATTTGACCCTACTCAGATCCAGATGTTAGACTGTCGGTCCGTGCCCTTAAAGAAAATTGTGGCTCAGCCCCTGATGGGGCCTAATTGCTTCTAGAATTTACGTCGAAAGTAAGGGTTAAATTTGAGGATAAAAATTAAGACATCACATTTGTGAAATAAACGGTGAAGAAAAATTTAACAAAACCAATGGTGGCTAAGATAACGGTTATCAGATAGAAACGAAATCCATAATCTCCCAGTCTACGCGTAGGTGCCACCAAGGACGGCGCCCCACACGTCACTATTTCAGTTGACCTCATCTAATATGAATATTTCAAAATACCTCACACGACTTCTGGTAACGTAGAAAACCTACTAAATGTTGCCTAATTTGCCAAGAACTACTAACATCCTTGAAATCCCCAAAACTTCACAATAATATGAGTCACTCATGTACCAGATAATAAATGCATAGATTCGTCTCTCTTTTTTATTCATCAAGTTCAAACTATTTGTGTTCGTAAAACTCGAACATAAAACTCCTTGGCAGGGTGTGTACGTAACCAGCTTCAAGGCATAGATTGAGTTGCATGCACTTATGCTCACATAACAAATATGCATCGGAGGTAGTGACATTTTAGATTTTTTTTTTAAAGCTATGTATATTTTAGACTTTTTAATATTTTCATAATTCTCATTTTATTCTTTCAAATTTCTTATTTTTTTCACTTAGATTGGCGCATTTTAATCATTAGTACATATAAAAAATGAAGTGGGCATGCTTCATTCTTCAAAAGTTTAAGTTTTCTTAATATATGTAGTTACATTGACCAGCAGTTCCTTGTCAATTTCTCAAAATAAACAGAACACAGAAACTAATCTGTTTTTTTTTTTTCTTTTCCGGATGAATGTTGTCGTAGTATTATGCCAACAAAATAATTTAGCGTATATAAGGTAAAGGGCGCCGCTGAGTAGCAGGCGAGGCCGCTAGCCGACTTATTACCAAGCTCAGATGATTGAATTCCGATTCAGTAGGATCGGAACCGTTTGCATCTCCATCCCAAACTCCAATCAAGAGTTCGTATAAAAGAAACTTAATTAAGAAAAAGAAATGATCGTGCCTTCAAATGTAGCACAAATTAGAACATTTTTTCTGCAAAAAAACGAAGATTAAAACTGAAAAACTGTAAGTTAAAAAATAATAATAACCGCTTGTCACCAAAAACTTGAGCTTAGAAGATCTTTTAAAATTGTGCCTTGAAATGTAAAGCCCTTATTAATCGCTACTTTGTTCTTATCTAACCAGTTCTGCAAATCTTCCACCTACCACCAATAGTTCTTGTGATCGTAAAGACGAAGAAGAAGAATAGGAAGGATGGGAGAGCCAATGGTGCTGCTGGAGCTGCAGGTGAGGCTGCTGGTGGAGGAAGCGGCGGCCGGCCTGGAAAACGAGCGGCGAATTGAGTCCCATTACTTCCTCATGGACCGCAGTTTCTTCGACAGCACAGACGATATCTGGGGCCACATTTGCCGCCCGCTCTGCGCTAACAGGACCGGCAACACCGCCGTCGCCTGCCTGGAGAGCGCCGCCTCGAGTCTGTGCAGCTCTATCCAAAGCCACGCCCTGGAGTTGCTGGCCAGCCCGGACGTCGGTGCCGACGTCGACGTTATCCAGGCGACGTGGGGAATAGAAATCAAGGCGCAGCGCCTTGCAGGCGAGGCAGCGGGGCCTGGGCCAAGTACTCCGGCATCGACGTCGTCGACGACGGCCCCAGACGGTGATTGGGATGGCGAGAAGGTGTGCGCAGTCTGCATGGAGAAGATAAGCGCAGGCGAGCCGACGGCCATCTTGCCTTGCTCGCACCAGTACCATGAAGGCTGCATCCTTGGATGGCTTGAGCAGTCCAGGACTTGCCCACTCTGTAGGTCCATGATTCCGGCTTCCGGCTGGTTCGCCTCTACCTTCAATGTTTGCTCCAGCGACGCCGTCTCCGTGTAGTCATCACGTCTTGGCCTCAGCTTCATGTATAACTCTTTCCTGGTTCATAGCAAAGAAACCAGTAACGGTCGCCGGAGCACCGTCATCCTTTCTTCCAACTGCATAAAACTCCGGCAGGAAAACTTTGTTCAGATTAAATTGAGACCAAGCAATGTATTCATTTGTTAACCTGTTGGCCTACATTTTCTATTTGCAGACATTGATCTGCTCATTTGTTAATTCATTGATGTAACCATTCAGTACATGGGTGTAATTTGACTGGATGAGTTCTTCCATTCACATTATAAAACTAAATTTTAATGCAATTTAGAGTGACAATTTAACTATACCAAAGCAAATTCTGTACCCAAAACCTATAAAATTTGGTCTTCTTTCAGTTTGTTTTTATGTATAAATCTGACATTTTAAGACTCACACAATCGAAAGGTTGAAGATATCGAAATTGTGTAGATGAAAGGATATTGATATAACCTACACATACAAAAGAAAAGCAATTCGAGATTAGTTTTCCTTTTATTAATTTCCGTAAGGAAAGTTTCGATTGGTTGATTACATGACTTGCCAGACTTTGGTGACAAATGTAATTTTCTATGCCTAATAAAAATTCTTTAAGGGGGGTGTTTGACTGCCATGAATTTTATTCTATAAATAAAATTTCAGAAACAAAATTCCACCTCAGATTGGGATTGGAATGAGAATTCTCGTCCTAGTTGTCCTTTGTATGGAATTTTGGTTCTAGAATTGAAAATGGCATGTTTTATAAAGCATGAAATAAAATTCTAGGATTTATAAACTACAACGTTCATAACTTGTGGCCTAGAGATAAATAAAAAAGAAAAAAATCTCCATTTCTGGAATCATAATTCCACCTCATGGGATGGAATCACAATTTCAGAATTTTGATTCAAAAATGAATTTATAATTCTCGAATCAAAATTCTTTGTTTGATAATGCAATTATTATTCCAGCAAAAATGAGCATTTAACTCTTGAATTCTACAATTTTCGCCTCATCAAATGCCCCTAAGATATAAATGTAATTTCCTATTAGGGTTTTCTAATACTTGTTACAGAAGAGAGAAAAAAAAACTCTTGTGGCCTTAAACGTACTGCTACTGTAGCCAAATAGCCCAAGGGATCTCCCTGTGTTATTGTTCTGTGCTTCCTTTTGTTGTGCTTTGTGATCAACCAGCTTGATCCCAAGTCTGAACTCAAAAAGGCCAACGAATTGCCTACAAAGCAGTTGCATTAGCATTCGAATTATCACGCGAAGAAAGAGCCGATCAGGCCGCTTAGTGCTTTTTCGTATGATATTGTACCATTGTTAAACTAATGAGTAATCAAAATCATTAATTTTCTTGATATTATTTCACATTGCTAAGATAAATCACCGGGTGACCCTGATCTGCATTTCATATATATCCCATCGAGTTGTGTTCATCTAGAGATGGAGATCAGGATTTTTGACTAAATCCAATGGGAAGTATGTAGATAAATATAAGGACCACAAATACTCCAGGTGACCCAGAAGAAGAAGAATGGAAGAGCCAAAGGTTGCTGGTGGTGGTGAAGTTGTGGCTGGTGAACGAGGCAGACGGCAGGCGAACAGAGACCCACTACTTTGTCATTGATACCCACTGATTGGCGCCGCCTCTGCGCTAACAGGACCAGCGTGGCCGTCGCCGACCATGAGACAGCCGTGCCGAGTATGTGCAGATCGATCAAGAGCTGCACCCTCGAGCTTCTGGTCGGCCCGGGCGTCGACTCCAACGTCTACCTATGGGCTATGAAGATAGTAACAAAATGTCTTCGAGGGGCGCCTTAGTAAAGCTCCGTCGGCGCCGGAGGGAGTTTCCCAGATGGCAGATGGCGATGAAGGTGGCGAGAAGGTCTGCATCATTTGCCGGGAGAACGTAAGCACAGAAGTGTGGGATAGGCCAACTTGCCTTGCTGCCGCGAGTACCACCACGGCTGCTGCATCCTTCAATGGTTTGGCCTATCCCACACGACCTGCTCACATGTGGCTCCGCCATTGACTCGTGATCCCGGTGACTGCAACCTCTCTCCATAGCAAAGAAACCACTAACAGCCATGGCCAACTCAAACTCCACTCATTTACTTAACGGGCTGAGCTCAAGTCGAGATTAGCCGATGGCTTGATTGTTGAACATCTCTATCATGTATAAAAACTTAGGCGTCTTCTTTATTTTATTTAAGGTCTAAGTTATGTTTGTCATTTTTCTTAAAAATTCTCTTTTTTTTTTGTCTTCTTCTTTTATTTCGTTAATTAAAAAGGTTCGTCCGCTAAGAACGGGTAATTAAGCTGTTCTATAGGCCGCTTCGCCAATAGGCAGTCGCAATTTTTGTCACCATAGGCGACAATGTAAGGCACTACGTAAGTCCATCGTCATATATATCTCCTAACTTTAGGAAGGTGTTTGAATAAAAAAATTTGTATTCTTGATCAGTGCACATGTTTTAAAAACAATGTTCTTCATTCCATATGATGTCGTGAATATTATATTGATCTAAAGTTTGAATTTACAAACATTTGTATCTAAACTATATGTCTTTAAACAAAAATACAATGTTTCTCTCAAACATGTGCTGTATGAACGTGTTTGAAGAACACAATCTTGTTATCGAACACCTCGTAGAGACTGGAGTAAGGAGAGAAAGTCCTAGCTGCCACTTCATAATGGTCTCTGTCAATTGTTTTTGTAGCCGTTCCAGTTATATAATTGCATTTCTTGCAAACTTACAATTTTAAACTATTTTTTATGTAATACACAGAAAGACAAAAATTTGTAAATCCTTTGGAGAAGAACCTACCTTGAAGTAAACTGGGGAAGAACGGTTCAGATTCACATTAGGATCGAAACCAAATTCAATTTTTCAGATTAAGTGAGACCCAGCTAATTAGATCCAATTATGACAAAATTGCTCCAAACTTTTGTTGCTTACCTTCCAACATTCTAACATTATTATCAAAGCCACCGGGCATACAATAAAAGTGTTGTGAGATGATCGAAGATTTGACCTCCACAGTCCATGCATTAACAATATGGTCGGGATTTGTCATTGAGTACAAAATGTGGGGATTGTTTTATAAAAAATGCCCACCATAATTGCCCAACCCTACGCCATTTCTCTCCCTTACCTTACGCCATTTCTCTCCCTTGCTCTAATGGCGACCAACGCAACAGGAGCCATCTTTCTGTGCTTCATCCTCTTCCCGACCTGCTTGCACGGACAATCACAAAATCCCACACCAGCTCCATGGCCTGAGCAATTCCACTCGATTCTCTGCATGAACTTCAGCGGAGAGCTGCAGATCATCGACCTCTGGTACGACTGGCCCAAAGGCAGAAACTTCAACATCATTCAGCACCAACTCGGGAAGATCCTCTATGACCTCGAATGGAACAATGGCACCTCCTTCTTCTACACCCTGGACGCGGACCAGGAGTGCAGAAGCGCCCAATTGGAGGTTGGTATCCTCAGACCCAACTGGCTGGACGGTGCCAACTATCTGGGGCAACAATACGTGGATGGGTTCCTCTGTAATGTGTGGGAGAAGGTCGATTTCTTATGGTATTATGAGGATGTTGTCACCAAAAGGCCTGTTCATTGGGTTTTCTACACAGGTAATCATCAATTGGCTTCACATCTGGTTCTTTCCTTGGCCTTTGTTTACATTAATGATGGTGGTGTAATTGATTTTGCCAGGAAGAGCTGCTCATGTGATGACGTTTGAAGTAGGGGCGGTTTTGGAAGATGAAAAGTGGCAAGCGCCTGTGTATTGCTTCGACAAGGAGGAGGAGGAGGAGAAGCCGGGGAGACTTGGCAATTCCCACTTTCAATTTGATGGAATTTTCATGGAAAATCTGGCGCGGAAAAGGGGTCTCAAGGGAATTGGAGGTTCCACCTTCCTGTGATATATGGGTTTGCAGCCTGTGTTTCCATGTTTATGAAGATTCATACGAATAATAAGTTGTTTCCTGACAACTTTTTGGCATCAACTATTTGATGAAGACTGATGCATGTGGTTCTGGCCGAATTAGGCACAAGGAGCAAGTCGACTTGAAGGGAAGAATATGAGGTCAATGACATGCCACGATTCTCCAGTAATCCTGCAACATCTGCTTCATCTGATTGATCTATTATGTCAAGAGGTGAAGAAGAACAGGAATTTTCTAAAATCTCTTTGTGGTTTCGCTTCTGTAGAACCTTTCGAATAAAGGTAAATAGCTAATGCTCTTAGTTACTTCGTCGGCCGCCGGATGTTACATGAAGAGCTATAAATGGTTTGATGTAAGAGCAAGAGTTTGCTGAAAAAGAGACGTTACAAGCTCCATTCATGTGGCCAGAAAATCATATTATATGTCTTCTGCAATTCAAGAGCCTGTCCATTTAGAACATCCTTATCTTTGTTACTTCCCCAAAGACCGGGAAGTGAAAAACAGTGTGCTCTATCCAAGTCGCTTTCCAGCATTATGCACCCACTCTGTGTCGGATATCTGCTTAAGTGGGATAACACTCTTGTGGTAGACACAGTTTGATATCTATAATCGCTCCTCTCTCTCTCTCTCTCTCTCTCTCTCTCTCACACGCACACACACACACACAAAATAAATTTGAACGGGACTAATTTCAACTCACTTGGTTATTGGAACAAGGCTAATTTCAACCCATTTGGTTAAGAAATGGACGTGTTTGGTACCCATTCGGGATATAGTGAAAAGACGTGTTTCTAAAGTGTTACCTATTTGGGACATAGTGAGAGAGAGAGAGAGAGAGAGAGAGAGAGAGAGAAAAGGGGCGAGAGGGGAGGGGAGCCAGCCTAAGTGGGTCCTAACGAAGATAGAATCAGGTTACAAGTTGCAGGCCGAGGCCTGACTTCAATTGTTCTCCCCTTGAGACCAGCCTACCAAACAACAAATTGGATCACTAATCCAAGTCTCCTGTCGGGGTCTTCCCCACTTAGGCTGGCTCATCCGCGCAAACGCATGAGTAGGCACACAGGTACACAGGTTTCATCAGATTTTTCACAAGGTGAAAGTGCAAATCTTACATGGACCACTTTGTGCATTACAAATACAACAGCCAAGGTCATGTTACATGGAGGAGTCGATACAAGGAACAACTGCACACACACTGCAGCCTGCATTGCAGGAAAACAGGGCACAGAGACAAACAAGTCACAAATGGAAAAGGGGAACTCCCACACTATGAAAGGCGGAGTGTTGGACTTCCTTGGACTGCACCTGCTATTCACAAATGCTCGCACGTAAAGAGTCTACATTCAGATATCTTTGCGAACCTGCGAACATTTGAAACAACTGGAAAGATGAAGTGAATGAACTTACCAGTTCGATCAGGAGGGGGTCTGCTTTGCCTTCAATACTAACTCTTCTGTCGTGGTGCCTATGATCTCATTAGCACGCTGAAGCCCAACACAGTAAATTCTTCCAATAGAATCCTGAATTTAGCAGATTTTGCAATGCTTAGACCAGAAACAGAGAAAGGAAAAGCAACTCTCACTATCTGGGGAAAAGAAAATAGTACACTGGATGGTATAAAAAACGAAGTTACATGAGGCTATTTAGACATGGAGAAAATCAAACGCATCTGTCGGTCAATTCACATGAGGATCCAGTATGGACGGTACAGACTATAGAATACAAAAGTCAACCTGACTATCATGCATCTCATGCACTGAAAAGCATATATGTTGCAGTAGGGTCAATGTAGGATGAGAACCTGACGCAGTGATTAGAGTTCCCTACTCTAATCCCAACAGGAAAGCACCAAGAAAGCAAACAATGAAAGGGAAAACAAGGGGAAATTAGGGTTTTTCTCATCAACAGTTAACCCTAAATAAAACAAAAGAGAACTGGCCCTTAGATCCGAATTGGATCATGGGTCCAAAACTAAAAGATCCTAACCCAAAATAACATCAATAGCCAAATAAACCAAATCTAAAGCCTAAACGGATTCGAACTTGGGATCCAAGCTAACTATAAACCACACTGCTTCAGAACCTCATGGCATATTATAAATAACATATGTAACTTTAAACCAAACAAATCCCTTGGCATTTGAGTTGAAGCTACCAAATGCTTGCTGTACAAGCCCATTTCGTTTAAGAACTATCCTGGTACTGATCAATGATGATGTCCAAAAAGCTTACTTGATGGGACTGATACTGTTCTTTTATAAACAGATAAAAGAGGTTGAGTTGCTGATCAGAAAGAAAGCCATCAGGGCTACTATATAATTAGTATTGGTACTCAGTACTAAGATTGCAGTTGAACAATGCACATAGATTCAGCCAAGGAAAAAAAAAGAACCAAGCACAGTTAAAGATGATTAGGTGTTTTAAACAAGGTAAACATAGGGGTATGGCAAAAGAATAGGGTATACATGAACTAAAGACTCAATTCAGGATACGCTATAGTCCAATTCTTTCCTCAGATGCAAATCTTACCCGACCGATAATTCCAAGCTTCTCTAGCTTCTGAACTGCATCATCTACCTCAAAATTACATTTCTGGCCAAACTCAGATTCCATAAGTTCTTCACACCGCAGATCAAGATCCTATAGATCATGAAAATGTGTGAAAATTCAAGGCCTAGGAGACATAGCTTTGGCAAGAAAACATGCTACCATTTTCTAGCTACTACCATCACTGGCCTAATATACCTGTTTTGTTGCTTTTCCCTGCTCCATCAAAATGAAGAACGCTATGATAACCTCTTTCACCTGATGGACCCAAAAAAAAAAAAAAAACCAGCAGAAAGATTAGGTCGCTATATAAATCAAAAGCAAGATAATTGTCTCCTTCATGACAAAACATCGCATAATGAGTATGGAAGAAATACCAAGCTTGACACTTACTTCCTGCTGTATAACATCATCACACAAATGAAGAAGAGTCCCTTTCCCACTATCCAATTGTTTATCATACATCGACTTTGTGATTAAGTTCTGGTACACTGCCAGATTTTGTTGAAACCTAAAATGATGCATAGATGCCCAATAAACATTCAGAAATGGAAAAAACAACCTCATATTAATTCACTTCTATTTTAGCTAGAATAGCTTGAATCACATTGTATACACATATTTCACATATATTAAATATCCAGCAAGAAATCTGATCGAGTATCATGAGATCTCTCAAATCCTTAGTAGCTCTGTTTACCAAAGCACAATAGCATTATAGCACATACTCTCTGTTCTGTTCATCACTCATACATATTGAAAGAACAAGATAGCAAAGTAGCATATCAATCCTTCAGCTAGCACCAAGTTTAGCTACAATTGCCAGCCAATACATAAGCGACAGAGAAGTTCCACTGGAAGGTTATCAAAATAGAAAAGACAATTCTTTATGGATCTGACGAACCTAAAGAAGGCAGAGAAAATTCATTTTAGAGAACTTACGTGAAGTATGTCTTGGCACAATAACCAACAAGCCCAGAAAGAATAGCAACTATAACCCATATATCCGCTTTAGGCATTTCGAGTGAGCTAAAGAGAGCAACCTGAGAGAAAACAGCAAATTAAAGCACAGTAAGAGAACTAGGAACAACAAAGTGCAAGATGAATGCATAAGCTTATGGGCCTGATAAGCATAGAAACTGACCAAACCTAAGACTGCAGAAATGAGAAACTTGACCCAGTCCATTGGTGTCAGGCCTGGATTTTTCTTCTCTGGCTGCAATAAAGTCCTATAGTCAAAACTTAAGTAATTAACATAAACCATGACAGGTTATAAATTATATCTTGAAATAATACTACTTTTATCAAATGTCAGCTGAAAGCCTCACCAGGACTAGTTCCATATCAGCCAAAGGGATGTTCTTAAAATGCTTGATAAAAACTCCATGGTTATCTTGTCCCTTACTACTTGCAGGCCTAATAACAAAAATATTTAAACCTTGACAAATAAATAAACATTCTTACATAACCATAAGGGGACACCAGAGAAGCTCATCAATGTGAAAGCTTGAGGAAGTTCAACAAGAAGTATTCCCCAGCACAGGAGCAGTAGAATACACACCTACTTGTCGAAATGGAACTAGTAAGACAAATACTCACCTGTACACTACGATCATCCTGTCAAAAGTTGGTTCTTGAATTGTAATCTTGCTAAGCAGATTTTTCATGCTGGAAATGAATAGGAGATGTGCAAGTAAGTGACGATGAAACAAATACCAACATTTATGAGCTCCATGCTCAAATCAGATCACATGAATATCTACTGCAGTTCTTAAGAAGCAAACCTCAGTTCCAGGTTCTCAATTCGAATTCGTTCAACAAAAAAGTCATCACTCTCCTCCGGGGAAGCTATTTCATCAGTTTTCTTTGGATCTTTTGGCAATCTTCGGCTTTGCCTTCTAGCTAGTAAACTTTGCAATCTGGCAAAATCAATTGACCGAACAGGTATGGGACAGTAATCTTTCTTTCTGTTGATAAAAGAATGTTAACTGGAAATAGCATGTCAATTCTTAGTGCTGCAGACGTGTTACCTCGTAACACAAAGCAACCAGGCCCATATCCGTGAAATGATCATATCCACCTTCTCCATAATGAAGTAGTCACTTGTGCGATCAATCCCAAGTCCACGTCGGAAAATTACATACTTCACATACAAATGCATACAATTTAGCAGAAAATTACTGTAACTTATGAAAGGTTAAGGCAAAGAGTATTGGTACGAATAAGTTCAGCTAATTTATAAGGATACAGCTATTCCACATGAAACCAGGCAATGGCTAAATACAACAAGAAATGGAGAATGATTTGCCTGTCAGCTCAAAATTAAAAACTTCAGGTTACAAAAAACTTCACACTTTTACAAATTTCATGGATCATCGTCACACTTACACAGCCTTGTTGTCTTGTCTTTTTCTTTCTATTGACCAATGTCCAGCCCAGTTAACAAAGCCACCATGCACTTGCATTTACTTGAACAAATTTATGAAGCAACTAGGAAAGAAGTTAAATGTTACAGTAATGCAAGACCAACCGCAAAGAGATGCATGCATTAGAAAATTAAGAAAGAGAAAGAGCCTAACATAGATGACATATGTCCAGGTAGTCGGATTAGCCACCAAAAAGTCTTATAACAGGGCTTCAACTGCCAACAAAACTAGAGGGGAAAAAAGTCACAGACTATTCTAAGTGAACCATCAGTACCTTATTGGAGAAATCTGGGAGGTTATCATGAGGATGCTCAGTGAAATATCGCGACAAAAGTCTGCTGTCTAGCTGAATAAGAAAAACCAAACAAAACCTCGTCATGAACAAGGTTTAACATAACGTCCAAAACAGTTTTATACAGCAGTTGCAAACAAGCAGCAAGTCCAAAGTTCCAAACCTTTGACTCGTCCACTGAAATGGGAAGATTCAAAAGATACTGCCCAGAGCGTGCAACTTCTATTTCCTCATCAGTAACTATCTTGAAATTGCTTTTTTCCATTACCTGAAAAGAAGACCAAAAGGTTGAAATGACTCATCTTTTAACCAGGGTTGGAAAGTAGTCCCATAGGTACAAATAATTATGAGACTAAATTCTTAAAAGGGAAACATTCCTATAATGAATTCAAGATGTATCACTAGTTTCTTCCACCTTTCCAGATTTCTGGATATCACGAACTTATTAAAAGAGAAGGAACCATGAAAGGTTAAGAAGCGGTCTGTAGTTTTACAAAGGGTTGGGTACCACCAAGCCACCCGTTTCTCTCGTACACTTTTACAGGCATAGTCGTAGAAAACCAGAGATGAAAACGCATTACCGTAACAATTTATGAAGTCGCATACCAACATAAATAGTGGAAAACATACACGAAGATGCATCACCAACCTGAAACAAGTAATGCAAGAACTTCTGTTCGAGCTCGTCAATCTCTTTGGGAGACAAATGTTGCTGCTCCAATTTCTGAGCGCCGTGGACGGGATCAAATAGAGAGTACAATTGCTACGAATCCGCCAAATCGTTAGACTGCTTCAACTAAAAGAATTCTCTCAACCAAGACGAAGAGGCAAAGAAAAGACAATCACCATCAAATCCTCGAACTGCAGAAAGTACCAAGCACGAATGGTATACTCGATCCTCTTGCACAGCTTCAAAAACTCGACGCGGTCGGTGGAGCGTTCTACAAAAACAAAGCAAAATCACAAACCGCTAAATGCACACCAATTTGTCCTCAAATTGCAGAAAGCCGCAAAACGACTTGCATTAGATCAACAACAAAAGTTCGAACTATCGACGACCCTTCAATTCACTATCAAAGAAGAAGGCCGAAGATTTCCGCGTCCGCAGCAAGGAAACTTCCCTGAATCCATGGAACAGAGAGTCGACCCCGTACCTAAGAGGTTAGCCAACGTCATGATGAGCCTGGGCTTCAGAATCGGAACCACCGATTCTCGCTCCAGTCGGATTACGTCCTTCTCCTTGGTCGCCATGAAAGAAGGCAACGAAGAAACCCTAATTCTTCACACTGGAGCTGGAGACGAAAAGGCTCAGCGACGGGCTTTCATGCGAAGACAGATAGGCGGTAGATCTCCTCCCTCCCTCGCCTTGCCTCCCACTCTCTCGCGTCGTGTCGCCCTCCTGGTAAATTATACGAAAGGTCAGGGACACAATAGGAAATGATGTCGGCAGCCAATCACCGTCGGTTTGTCTTCTCGCCGTTACGGTCCATATGGTAAATGGTATGTGTGTGTTTAATGGTTCGGACCCAATGATTATCTGGATCCGAAGTCCATGTGAATCTCACTCTGTATTTTCAGGAAGGAAAAGAAAAATATTATTGCAATTAAATTGCATGCAGGTTAAAATTAAATAACCTATCTCTGCTTATAAGATGGAAATTAGTCCCTTAAATTTTGAAAGGGTGGTTTTTTTTATCGCTTTAAATGCGTTGAGATAAAGAATGGTTATGTTTGTAGGGTGAGGAAACGAAAAAATCACTTAATAGAGAGCGATTGATTATCTCTGATTCAGCTGAAACTTAGAATTTCAAAATTTAGAAACCATGAATTTAAGATGAGAGCGTCTACCGTTTGATCTTAAATAAGACCTTCCTCTGGTGTAAAAAGAAAGCAAAAATGAAAACTTGTCCGTTATTTTTATCTGATCTTAAAACATTTACTTAATGAACCATAGAGATGGCGGCAAGCTTTTACCAGCAAGAGCAAGCTCACGTCAAATTCATGAATTAACTTCAGCCCCTATTATATTCAATATATAAGCTATCAACCAAAGTGAAACAAATGCAAGTAAAAAATTTTCCTCCATTCAAACATGTATTTTGGCTTTCATGGAGGTTACATTGAGAATTTAAATTTTGATAGTAAAGGGGAATATTTTTCAAAACTAGCTTCGTAAGATCTTATTTTCCAATAGACGGATCAGCGAGGCAGTGTACAATTTGTGGAGGCAATTCTCGTCCAAGCTCACTATATTTAGTCAGTGAAAGGTACACATAAATTTCAGACCATGTCTGGAAATATCCTTTATTGTTTAGAGGCCGCAAAATTCATGCAACTCACGAACTGCTGCAATTAACCTCAGGAAAAAGAGTGAGGAGAGAATAAGGGTCAAAAAAAGGAAAAAAGGAAAAAAGCCCAGGAAATGTGCATCGTTATCCTAAATATTGGAGGGCTTTTCTTTAAAAATATATACACAAAGAACTTTAGGATGTGATCCTTTACTGTCAAATATTTACAGAATTGAACTTTCTCCACCGTCACAGTCGGATAAACCTCCCCGTTGTACCTTTCCCAGGAACTTCCTCTGCTTTCTTCCGCAGCAGGCCAAAGTGCAGGCGGGGGATCGCTGCTCAAGCAATAATGGATGCAAAAACTGAAAAAGCTGATTGAAACTATGACATAATGCGCCAAATGCTCTGGGAGACTACTGGTTCCAGGAGCCCAGAAATGGCTTCCCCACCGAATCATGCATTATGGAACTCTGATGCATCATCTCTGCGTTCACACCAGCAGCCAGAGGCATGTTCATCCATGCCATGCTGCCATTAGGTTTGTGGCGAGTGGCATCCTGGTGTGGATGCATGTAACCATATTGCTGGTTAAGGTATGCAAATTGAGCGCTGTGGCCTTGACACTGCATCTCATCACCCTGTGGAGCAGCTCCCCCAGCATATGCACCTGGGCCAACATACTGGTGAGAGCCCACTGTGTCGTAGGGTGACCGCGCGAATCCATTCAATTGCCGTACAAAGCCAAACAAACTACCATCTGCTGCAGTTCCATCACCTGGACAATGACCTTGAGACGATAATGGAACATCCAGGGCAGACCAGTTAGAGTGGGTACGGCCCCCGTAGGAACCCCAGTGGTGGTCCAACATCTCTCCAGCAGCTGAAGGCTGAAAAGGCAGCACACGTGCAGAATCTGTTTCCCAGTCAATGGAGTTGGTTGTGGGTGTAAAGACCTGGCGAGTTGGCTGCTTCTCAGCATAGCCATACATGCTCTGCATAAGATGAAGAGGATGAAGTTCCTTTTCTCCAGCCTGTCTCTCATCAAGCAACTGCTGCCGTTGCCCATGGAGGTGCTGAGAGAAGTGGAAACCATCTGATGAATTGCCAGCTCCCATCGTGAATGGTAGCTCTTGCTGTTTCATCTCACCCACATGATGACCAGAATAAGACTGCTGCGCCTTGAGAAGTACTGGCTTGCTTATTATCTGACCTGGTCCATCATCTTCGTATGTATCAAAAAAGGACGGTCCATTGTTTGCTTGCACAGCTGAACCCACATTATCATCAGGTCTGCATAGGCCTGCATCTTCATCTCCATCCCTGAGAATGTCCGCCTCCAGATTGATCATACGAGCAGGCTGTTCTTCAACCGTTTGATGTCTGATCCTCAATTTGTTCACAGTTGAATAATCATGACCCTCATCATAGTAAGTTCCACCTGTCATGTTCACAGTTGACCAGACGTCTTCAGTGGAACCACCCGCATGAACCATATCTTCAGCTGATTCAGCATCTTCTAGAAATTTCGACATACCTGGTGCAGTGCAGGGTTCCTCCTCAGTTCTCTGATCAGTTGTCATGCACATAACCGACGATTCAGCGGCATCTCTCTCACAACTTTCAAGCATCATCTCATCAGTTTTGTTGACATCCTCTACTGTTTCCTCGAAAACAAGTTCATGCTCATGACCATTCAGTGAAGGAATTCTAACCAGAGACTGACGAAGAGTGGGAGGAGAGACGGCTTCATTTTTCTCGATTCCAATGTCATTTGAGTTGCTTACATCCTCCTCCATTTCCTCAGAGGCAGCATCAGGTTCTTCACGACTATTAAATGAAGGAACATGCTCCAAAGCTTGATTATCACCAGTGGAAGGAGAGGATTCATCTTCCTCATAGTTCTCAATAGCAACATCAGAATCCTCATCTTCTGAAACATTGTCTTGCTCTTCCTGCATACTGCTTCCGCTCTGTTTCTCCCCATCCTGAACACAAAACCATTTGACAGAACAATTAAGTGTCCTGAAAATTTTTTGCTGCTTAGCTATCAGAAAAAGCCCAAAAGAACCTGTCCCATAAATTTAAATCACGAATTTGCGTTTTTCCAAATTGAGAAGTACTAACAGAATAGACAATGAGAAGTCCACAAAGGAAGCCCAACAAACCTGGGTGATCACGAGCCTCTTTTTATCTGCAATTTCTTGGCCTAACAATGCCTTCAACTCACTTATCTGTGACTGTCTCTCAACATGAGACGCAAATGCAGCCATAATATCTGTGCAAGCAATTTGCAGCCTACATATAGAGACGTGCAGAAGTAAGATTATGGAAGTCACTGCTTGTTTTGGTGGGACACTGAAATGGCAAAGACTTTATTACTAACCAATGGTTATGCAACTTTTTATCGCCATCCTCCTCCAAAGCACCACATGGTTGATTTTCAAGCTTTTTGGTGTCACCTAGCACCCGGTTAAGTGATTTGAACTTAACTGATCCACTTGTCAGCTTTAGTTTTTTGACTATCTGTTGAGATCTGATGATCTGTACATACCAGAGGTAATAGATAGTTAAAACCTTGAATCGCATCACTCAGGTACACCTTCATAAAGTAAAGTAACCATCCATTTTCAAGGATGAATAGGGAAACCAATTTACCAGTAGCAAACCAATAATATACTAGTGCAAGTGTTGTCTGAGGTGCATATTAAACAAACAAGAAATATAAAACTACTTTTTCCTGAAAAAATTTCCTGCTATGAGTGGCAACCTAGTTGTCTTTATGTCTAGCGCCAGCATGTCAAACATTAAGGGACGTATTTTCAAATAGATCAACCAGCAATGCTCTACATATATGACCTCCATATTGGTCAGACGCAATATGGCATATGCATGTATATTCAGGCATGCAAACACAAACATTAGAACTACAATGAAAAATGAATGGAAAAAAAATAGTGCACAGACTTATTTACTAGAGAACCAGAATAAAAAACAAGACACGTTTAGAATAAACATGAAGTAACAGAAACTGTGACATCAGGCAATTTAAATGTCATTTATATCAGGACAATGGGAACTAAAAGATACTTTAACCTGTTTATCATCTTTTTCCAGATTGTTGTCCACGTTTTTGTTTATGGAAATGCTGACTCCTCTTCGAACCTTACGTTTTGTCAACCTGTCAAAAAAGAAATCTTTGTTATGCATTATTTTGGATATTCATGATATTCAATTTAAAATGATGCAGATTCATTTGTATTAGTGTGCAAAAGTCTCGACTCCTGCAAAGAGAAAAAACATTGTATATTCTACATAGGGAGGATTAAGCTCCAGAAATGAGCAGACATCAACAGAAGTTGACCCGTTAATGCCAGAACAAGTAAAGAAAAAAAGTCTGATCCTCCTCAGGTACACAGTGTGGCAAGAAACAACCATGTACTTAATTTTATCTTAGCTTCTGTCTATTTCATCAAGTTGCCACAAATATTTAAATATAAATAGTGCATCTTACAGCTATGCAAACTGACCTTCTCACACAATCTCAAGACATTTAGAGTTCATGCTGCAACAGTGCAACCTACATTTTCTATTTAGGCTAGTAGTAGGCCAACTAGTAAACTAGTCTCCCTAGTCAGTAACCAGCTGACTAGTCTACAGCCACACATTGATAGCGCTGTGGACCATGGACTAGTCATGGCTACTGTGTCAAATATTTAGCAGATTTTTGGGTTGGTCCTACATTTTGTTGTTTCCTTTTTCTTTTCTTTTTTTTTTTTGAGCAAGAAGATGAGTTTCCGTTTCATAGAAAGTTTTTGGACTAGTAGTGCACACATAAAAAATAAACACACACACACACACATCTATAGAGCTAGAAAGAGAGAGAGAGGACTATGTGTTTTAATGGATTCATTATGATATTTTTATGTCTTCTATTACTTTTGGCACTTTAACCGTTGTGTTTTCATATTTTTCTTATTTTACATCTAGTTCATTTAGGGTGTTGACTTTTGACTTTTGACTGGCTTTTGTCTCACTCCGATTTAGACAACATAAGGTTCAACTATGCCAAGCTACAAGCATTATAATTATCAGGAGGTTTCGACAATAACAAGTCATTGACACACTAGGATGTATAATTATTAAACTCCTCAACTATAACACAACTGACAAAATGTTATAATAAAGGACTTGACCGCATAAAACTACCATAGGAGTTAATAAGCATCAAATAAGTTAATTGTCTTCATAGGCAATCTTTAAATCAATCCCATCATGTTTGCTTAAAAATATTGCCATTTAACAGAATAAGCACAATCACCACTAAGTTGACCATAAAGAAGGATTGGAATTTGCAGAAACCTAAACCAGTGTTTCAATCTTGAGTCACATATTGAAGAAATACAGAACTCAAGTAAAATTTCAGAAATCCATGGAATGCCAGCAAACAATAATCCATATTTCTACAGCTACTTATAAACAAAAGTTCTCAACATTTAGGGGATTGAAAACCTTGGCAAACTGAGGGTCTCACATACATTGGAAACTAAGACCTAAAGACATGCATAAACCGCAAAGCTGTGAATGTCAATGTGAGCATAAACCACTTATTACAAGGGTTCCAGATAGTCAACTACATAAATAGTTCCCAACCTAAAAAGAGCAGGAAAAGCCAACAATTTTCATTCTGTGGCTTCAATTTCATCCCCTATTTTCCCATACAAAATCCAGCTCTTCTACCAGAATGTGCCACATAGGTTGTAACAATCCTATCCTAGTGGTTCTTTTTGTATATAAGAATGGATGTCAATGTGAAGGGCTAGTACATTTATTACCTGCATGATTCAACAAGCATACAAGAGGCTCTTCAAACACACACTGATGATGCACATGCACATAAAGCACATGCATGTGTTGCACAAAGATTACCATAACAATCACTCACCAAGAGTAAGAAGAAGAAAAAAAAACTACGAAGTCGCATATCCATGGCCTCAATTTCCTCTACTGGACCGGCAATAACAAGATTCAATAGATAGGAAAGGAGATGATTACCAAGACAGGTTCATGAACATATTTCCTGACCATACTCAGTTGTAAAAGGTGGGTGTGTGTGTGTGTGTGTGTGTAACTCAATTGAAGAAGAAAAGTATCCCTCTACCTTTCTTGAGAATCTTCTTGTATTTCCTCCCAAATATCATTTACGTCGTCTCCAATAGAAGAACCAGAATCCGTAGTTACCGCAACATTTTCTCCCAGGCTCAATGGTGCTGATTCATTCGCATGTGACAAAAGATTATATTCAGTGTTATTCCTCCTGCACCTGGTTTTGGAGATATGAAATTAGAACAATGATTATGAGGCAATATAATATTTGTTAATAATAACCAAGTTGCAGAAACTATGTTAGAAAAGATGAAATAAAATCATCTCTGAGGACATGTAATCTTTTACCTAAACATTTAAAAAACAACCAACCCTCATACCACACGCAAATTGGGTGGAAAAAAAAAAGAAAAAAGCCAACAATCATTTTGTGTGTACATGAATTTCACAAGGTTACGTTTGGTTAATTTGTTCTTTACTTTTTTTTTAATGATAAAATGCAACCTGAAGGTTATGTTTAGCTTAATGGTACATGAATTGTGTTACAAACAATAAGAAGCTCCCCCTTCCATAAAGAGGAAATCTAGCAGGCCAAAGTAGCACACTACAGAGAGAAAAAACAAAATCATGTCCATCGAGATAAGATTAAAAACCTCAATAACTTCTGGAAATTTGCTGGGTCTCTAGAATTTATCCATGTTTCTTTCAATATCTGCAACTCCTCCAACATACTGCATTGGAAATCAAACAATTTCAGATAGATTTTGCAAAAAAGTTCTGAGACAGTAACCACCACAGCAGCAATGCAGATCAATAAAGGTGCATACACATTATGATACTTCTGCAGCTCTGAATAGTAACCCTTCCTATTGGCCTTGAAGATAAGCTCTCTCTGAATGACAGCATCCGGATGAAGATTACCAGAACAAAGCAAAGAACCCCTGCAAAATGCAATCTGTTTTAAATAGAACACAAGTTTTTCCCTTGCATTTTAAGAACTGCTGTCTGTGACAAGAAGAAGTTAGAGAGCTAGGCAGCAGGAATGTCAAGGCTAAGGATATATTCTCAACCAACATAACCACAGATAAATGAAATAAGGTAAAGAAATCCCAAATTTTATATAGACTTCAGAAAAAGCAAGAAAAGGAAATCTTATTGACTTTATAGATGGTAGAAGGTGAAAATTTTCGTAGTGTAAACCATCCATAGAAAATGTTGGACAAACTCTGCCATCTTTCTGAATAACCATGAGGGAAAGATAGAACAAGCCATTCAGAACTCTCAACAACCGGTTGCATAAAGAAGGTACAGGCACCATGCAAAAAAATTTACATAAAACGGGAAAAAAACTAGTGAAAGTCATATGCATCAACAACTGGAGTACAAAAATCTAACAAATGAATGAAACTAGTAATACTGATTGTGTGTAGCTGGAGTAAAAATTTGCAATTCTTGGAAAACAATATTAGTTATTACTAACCATTCGAGGAAAGAGTTGCCAAAATGAAAATTCTCCCCATCAAACAATGATTGCAATAGTTGGTCCACGTCTATCCCTTTGGGCAGAAACTGAGACAGAAGCTTTCTCTCTGATGCAGAGAGGCACATTTTCCAAGCCTGTGGTTCGCAAACGCTAAATAAAACATATGCAGTGGATGCAAGATACTTACTGATCTTATAACATGCAAGAATAACATCAGATGTCATTTAGAAATTACCTGACAAGAAAGCAGCCCATGCAGATTGTCCAGCTCAAAGATTTCATGAGGAACAGTGAAAACATCAGCAAGTCGAGCATGAGTGTAAGACTGCTGTCCACCATCAATAAAAGGAGATAAATCTCTCCATGAAATTGCAACCTGATCCTTCCTAGCCACTGCCCTCTTTTGTTTCCCTTTCCATTCAAGAGAAATGTGAGGGTTCAAACTCAATATTGAGGGAGATAAATCCAGATCCTTCCTCTTTTTTCCTCTGTGCTGCTCTGGTATGTTGCAACTTGCAAGATTTACAGCATTCAGGCGCCTTTTTTGCTGACCAGCCGCCATCCAGCATCAAATGAAATGTCCTCAACCAAAGGTCAAGAGATTTTCACCTAAATACTCTGTATGCTTCTGTGTACATCTTCTCTTCGAAAGACAAAGCTGCAGCAGTGAAGTAGATGGAGATGATTGAGCAGTTTATCAGTAGTTTCCACAAGGCTGATAGATAAGCATTCAATAAGTGCACTCATACAGTTTTGCATGTCTTTGAGAAAATATCACGTAGATTGTGTTATCAGAAAAATGATTGGAAGAGCTTTAAAAACAACTTGGTATTAATCCTCGGCTTACAAGTAAGCATATTTAGGTACATTTAGATAACAATGTAAAAATACAAGCCTTAGTGGCAGTAATAAATGTCTCCTGTACATTGCTGTAACTGCTAACCACCTTACTAAAAGCACTCCCCAGTCCCCAAGACACAAAAGACCTCAACACAACATTACCATACAAAAGGCCTGGAAATAATCTGGACAAACAAAATGTCTCAGTCACAGACTCACAGTTTATCCAGTAGCAGCCATTTTCCAACTTTGAGATAAGACAACATTTTGTCAGGTAGGCCACCCATACTACTTATAACCAGAAGCTTATCAGAAAAAGGAATGCTGAAGGCTGGGAAAGGTTCTTCAAATTTGTCGAACCATTTTTTTTCAGGGCAGCCGTATCAACATGTAAAAAGAAATGGGACACTAACAGACTTTTGTCCAAGGCTGCCACTATCATTGTCAAAAACAACCTCAATGCCATAAATGTTCTCCAGAGTTCTTTTCAAACGAAAATATTGAAGGTTCTAAATTTAAACAATAGAAAAATAATAGAAAATTTATGAAATGATATGCTTTATGTTTATGATATTCTCCTGCAAATAAAAAATCCATTCAAATTTCTCTAAGATCTAAAAGAAACATGTAATGAAAAGGACATACAGTCAAAATATTAAAAAACCAAAAGACATCATGATATTGTTGCAATAATGCATATATATGTACATCTGCATGCATCCATACATACATATATACATGCATGCATACATATATACTTAGTATACGATATTTTGAAAAATAGTGGACATTGTTTGTCGGTTTGATGATTCTGCAATGTTTCCAAAATTTTGGGGCCATGCTTCATCCATGAATTGTCATTGTTGTATTGTATCAGAAAGTATCCTCCAACACACATCATATTAGCTCCTCACCGGAAATAAATATTAGGGAATATTCAATCAAAAACAAAGAGAACAGTAATCCGCATTCTATTCATTCAAGGAAAGGTAAATCGAATGGGCAGCCAAGTTTATCAGGTCTCGAGGGCTACATAGCCAAATTCATGGAATAGAAGAAGCTACAAGTTTTACAGGTTCTCTTATATCCTTATTTTCATTTAAAACATTTTTGGATGTAATGTAATGTTATCGTCCTCCATCATATGAACTTTAGGAAAGGTCTCTGGGTGGACCTCCCTATAAAAGCTAGTAACCAACGTATAAAAAAGCCCTAGGATATTCAAGATGGCAAACGTTGAGAAACTCCGAATTGCATCAAATCGTCATATGAGGTGGATGAGCACCATAACCGTGACCTATCTCGTGGCAGAGACTTTGACGTTCGAACTGAGAGGTTAGTCAAAATTATCCTAGTATCTGCAAGTAATTCACCCACTCAACAGATTATTCATAACTACTAGCAGTTACCGCCTATCCTCAATAAAGAATAAAAAAATAATAATAATAAGAACATGGTAAACAAGTGAACTGTAAAAAAAATCTAATAAAAACATTTTTCTTTAAAATAAAAAAAAAGAACTGAAGTAGGAAAAAAATGAGCCTAATTTTGGAATAAACTTATAAATAGGACATGAACAAATTTGGCAAGTAATGCATTATATCAACAACGGAAATAACTATTTTCACGAAAAGACCGATTAAAAAAAACACCTTTCACAACCCGTAAAATAATTCACTCCATTAAATAACCGGTTGTTCCCTACCATCTTCTCGCCGAGCACCCTACACCAACAAAATCTCCAAACCAAGCGACACAAAAACCTCAAAGAAATCACATGAAAACCCTATCAACCAAATGAATACCCAATCCAATAAAATATTCCGAAAAAGCCACCCAAAGCAAAACATTTCATAGTCACCTAACTCAGATTCACAAGAACACCACTCAACAGATTGGAAACGAAAGGGAAGCAAATACATTAAAGGAGCAGCATCGAGATTCATTAATCCCGCAAGAACCCATCCGAGAGACGATCTCCTTGTATCCCGAACCAATCAAAAGAGCCATAAAACGAGTTGCGGGAATCAGAAGACACTAAAATTAGGTCAAGAAAGGAATCGAGGACAACACGTACCGGCATGTCCGCCCGTGCTCCGCTCCGAGACGAAGAGGCGACGAACTCAGGGCTTCTCCACGAGGGGACGAAAATTAGGGTTTCGCTGATCCTTCCGAGCCATCGCCGAGGAGAATACGAGAAGAAATAAATGAACAGGAAAAATGGAAGAAAAAGGAATAAATGTGAAAAAAAAGGGTGGGAAATCAGTAGCGCCAGGCGCTTGGCTGCGCAGAACCGTTAATTTTCTTTTGCCGCAGATTTTCATTGGCACCCCGCGGAATCGGCGATAATTTCATCGCCGTCTGAAGGACGGAGACCGAGGAAATGTCCGAAACGTCCACCACTTCTTCTCTTATTTACAACCCGAAGCACGTCTCACACGGATCGGAACGGCCATATGGTCCCGACCCGGAATCCAATTTAAATCTGGGCGTGTGCTTTGCTTATTATTTTATTATTATATAATTAACTTCTCTTTTTGTTTGTTTGTGCCAAAAAAGCAAGTCTTCCGCTTTTGTTTGATGCAATTCCCAAACTTTTCTCTTGCTAAAGAAATTTGGGATATCATTTTAATCTAATTTAAATTAGATTCATAAAACTAAAATGTATGAATATGTGTATATATATATGTATAAAGAGAGATTAAGATATCTAACATGATTAAGGTATTTAGATCCACTGTTCTTAGTATGTCATGTATAATATTTTTTAAGAAAAAATAAGGTGGCTTGTGTTTTATTTTGAAAAATAATAACTTTAGATGTTTTATTTTTACATAAATATATATAAACATATGAACTTCACTTTTTTCATGAACCAAGTCCACGATCAGACCTGACCCCACTGGTTCAAAGGGCTATCTTGTCATTTTTCTAAGAATACTCCACAAGTTCGCACTACTTTCCACGCAATTATTTTTAATGACGAGTCAAATTTCCATTTAGGGCCTTACTTTCAGCTTTTATTTAAATAACAGGGCGTATATTTAAATTTTTTAACAAAAACTTAAAACTGGTAAAATTCAGTTGATTTCAAAGCCAATAAATCTTTTTTTTTCATTTTGAAGGACAATAAATTGAAATTAAACAAAACAATTTGATACATATATTCGACAGTTTGAAAGCAAAAGCGAAGTTTCTAAAAGTACATTAAAACATAAGAGGTATAAAACTGTTTGGCCAAAAAGTAAAACTTTAGTTAACGTTTTTTTCCTAATAACAAAACCGCCCTTGTAGAGCCTGTTTTTCATTTAAGGGTCTACATTTTATTGTAATCTCAATTACAAGCTCGCGCCTTGTGAATATTTTGTTATTATTGCTTCATGGAAGATGCGAGCATGTTCTCAACGTTGTGGTTTTAAGTTAACACGTGCTTTTACTTTTTCAATTAGAAAAAAAGGACATCGTTGTCGTCTCTTTCGTTGTGTATAATATTTTAAGAAATCTTGGTTGGCAGCCCTCTTTTTTTCTAATAAAATTTAAATACGGTTCATATTTATCTTTTTTTTTTTAATATTCGCTGACAACTATAAAAAGTACTCCGAAGATACGTTGGGATGAGGAGCAACTTGTACTTACTAAGACACCCTTTTTAAATATAAATTTATTTTTTTACCTTATATCTCAATTTTTTTTTACCCTAAATCGTTTTTTTAACTTCATAGATTAAATGGGCAACTGGTAAAACATAAGATTTTAACATAACATAAGATTTCAACATATCTGATTAAAGTCATGCATCTTTTTTTCCACATTTGATTTATCGGATGTTCACATATGATGAATCAAATGTGAATAAAAAAAAGTATACACATTGTATTTGATTCATGGGATCTTCATTAACTTTCAGTTTTTTACATACTTAAAATCTGAAATCTAAAATTAGAGTGCCCTTTGGCTATTAATTTTTAAACTTTTAAATGCAAAACTTCCGACATCTCAACTGCAGCGGAAGGGCGACAGTAAAAGTAGGCTTTCCACTGGAAAGTTAGTAACACCGAGGGCACGAGAAGCCTGTGTTTGAGATTACAACAGATAAACTGTCCTTTAAAAGAAATATTTCTCTTATTTTAGGCCACTTGGAGCACTGTAAGTATACGTATGAGCCATGGGCCAAGTAGGAAACTTAAATGGTTAGTGTTTTATATTTTCATGTGGACCCAATCACATACATGATATTCCAATGAGAGTCATATTAGCCCTTTGCCGGATATGATAAGATGATTTACTTTTTATTTAATTATAATAATTTTAAAATAATAATTTTTAATACAAATAAATAAACTGATACGAACCAATGCATGTCAGCCGATAAAACGGTACGATGCTTATTCCAAATTGCCCTGAATCAGCCAATCCATATCAAAGTTGGTGGCAAATTGATTTGAAAAGTAAAAAACTTTCATTTTAAAATGTTTGGAAATTATAATTTGACCTCAATAACAATTTTGGAGAACACACTGGGCCCATGTGAAATTTTTAATTGTTTTTTTATAGAGCATATGAGAAAACACGATATATTATTCATTTTGACTCCAAATGATAATATAAAAGAATACAAAAGATCGGTCTCCTATATTGCTAAATTGAAATATCCTTCACTTCTGTTTGGTAGTTGACGAGAAAGCAGCCCTTATAAACAGAAAACACACGAAAACGGAGCGCTTCTTTGAGTTGTGGCTAAAAGATTGTCTCTTAAATGGAATGTTTTTCTAATAAAAATTATATGATGCCATAATAACTCTGCCCACATAAATTTTATACTTGAAACATTCAGGTTGACGAACGTCAATAGGTCAGCGTAGAGCATATTTCCCAAATGGCATTTAACTTTATCTGTCCGGTCCGTGGCATCGGGCCCAGTCCGTTAGCCCACCCATTATGGCCCGACCGGCTCCATTGGGCCCAACCTGGTCCATTTACGTTTCCATCGGCTGTCCATTAGCTGTCTCGTTAACTTATTCCGGTCACATACTTATTCCGGTCACATTAGACCGACCGGAGTTTAAATGGGTAACAGAGAGTAGCGGAGCCAAATGTGGACTGATATTTACAGTCACCCACATTAATTCCTCTCTCTCTCTCTCTCTCTCTCTCTCTCTATATATATATATATATATATATATATATATATATATATATATATATATATATATATATATTACCCATAAATATATGTCAATAAGTACCCCTTCTTATGTCACAGGAGTACGCCACTTTTGATGGAGTACCGGTATCGATACGCCGATACAAAATTACCAATACGTTGGTTCGTTCCGGAACGTTTGGATCTAGGTTCGGGTTGAAATCAGATCAAAAGCTTGCAACCCTCGGCGGCAAACGGTGGCCTTTCTTGTAGCACCTTGGGCAGCGGCGTTGTACGGTGGCAACCGGCAACGGACGGCAAACGGTGGCTGGCGACGAACAGTGACTGAACAGCAATAGACGGCGGCGGCAGTGTTTAGGGTTTAATCTCTTGATGTCTAATATTGTGATTTTGGTTTTGTGATGGAATTTGGGCAGTTTTGTTCATGTTTGGAGACGTTCGCCCAGCCACCAAACATGTCGTAGAAGCTGCCACTGTTTCGGCATCCTGAAATGGTTGTTGTTTGCATTGTTGCTTTGTGATGGTTATTGTTTATAGAAGACAAGGCGTCGAGCAACTTTTTTGAGCCAAGTCGTTTGCTTAACAAGTCGAGCTCGAGTTCATGAGTCGTGTTGAAGCTCAACACGTAACTGTCAAGTCGAGCTTGACCTTAATCGAGTTTGTCAAGCCTTAATCAAGTCGATATATTCAAACTAGTTTACTAGTTTGTTGAGCCTTAATCAAATAGAGCTCAAGTTCAACACATAACTATAGATATCATATTGTATTCAAACGAGTTTGTCAAGCCTTAATCAATCGAGTCGAGTTCGAACTCGAGCTCAACAAGTAACTGTTGATTTAAGTTTGAGATGCTTCCGTCGAGCTATTCTCGAGTTCGAGGTTTTATTAGTTAAGCCGAGTTAGAGCTAACTGAACTCTTGCCGGAATTGGCTCGTGTTGACCCCATCAATCCAGTAGATGCTGTCGGTCAAGGCAAGGTTGGGTTTGATGTATTATTCTGGAGTTGAGCCGTGGTATGTTTAAAATGGGTCCGGATCTAACCCGATCGCACTTCTTCTGGGGCCTCTGGCCTTCTGCCCTAGGAATGGCTCCGGCGCCGTCGTGAACTACTCACAATCGCCGGCTTCCTCGTTTCCCTTCCTCCAACTTTTAGAGGCACATTAGGTCTCTCTCTCTCTCCTGAGGCTGGGGTATTCTGATCTGCTTGAGACTATCCAAGGGTTTTGTATTACTTAATTTAAAAGCTTAAATACCATCTTCATATGGATTCTGTCTTCACCTTTGTGCGGCTTTCTCTCTTCCTCTCCCTTTCCTTCTTGCTCTCTTCTTCGATGGTGATGATTGGTTGACGTCCTTTGTGTAATCAGAGTTGGTGATTTAGCAGAGTAGAAAGGGAAGCCTCTTTCAAGACGGTGAATGGCTATGGAGGTGGATGCGTTCGGAGATGGGTATGCAGTTTTCCTCCTTATAGTTTTCGTTTGCATCTAATATGGTCTTGTTTATTTCGATCTGTATCATTGCTGAAGAGAAATGGGTTGTCTGTTTTTTGGGGACGTGCTGAAGTTACGAACCCCCACCAGAATTTAAGCAGACGAACGAGGATCCTCTTTTCGGGATCTCTGTGACTGATTCTACTGAGCTTTGGCTCATCCAGTTGCCTCCCAACCAAGTACTTTTCCTGTATCTTGTGTCTTTTGTCCTTCGTATCGTTTATTTTGCTTTCGTAGTAAAGTTTGGCTTTTAATTGATGTTTTATCATTTTTTGGTTGCTTATTTCCCTTCTGTTCTTCCATTTGGGTTAGTTTAAACCAGCTGATTTTGATGGGAAGGAGGTGAAGCTTAAGCTGCGCCAAGACGGGCGACTGGGGAGCATGAAGAATGCAGCCGGTATGGGTTAAAGCACGCAGCCCTGTTTTCTTTGTCTGGAAAGTGTGGCGATTTTAGTCCAAATCCATGGGTATTACGATTATAAAGGATGCCAAATTTAATGGGATTTTGTTTAAGTTTCATCTTGTTGGTGATGACTGATGAGTTCTTCCTTGTGCTTCATTGAGCAATACAAATTGGAGTGCTGCCTTTATGCTTTCTTCAATATAAAGATGAAAGAATACCTGTTTTACTTTTCAATTTTATTAATTAATCTGATGTTGTCTAGTTTCAGTTTGAATACTGTAGTTCTCAGATTAAAAATCGAACTCGACTGGGTGAGGATGCGACTGTGATTTTAGTTCTTTCCCTTGATAGGTTTTGTGGTTAGGCTTTTATTACATTTGTTTATATGTTATTTTTTTAATTAGTTTGTTTGTTTTGATGGCAGGCAAGTCGTTTGACATCGTCAGTAATGGACTTCATCAATCAAGTGCGACAGTTTTCCTCGCTGGCTCATCATCAACAAGAGCTGGTCCGTTAACTCTGCTCTGTTAGTGCTGTTTCCAATTGGTTGACAGTTGAAACATCTGTCCTACTATTGTTGTTTTCTTTAGTGGGGGCTTTCTTTCTGTTTTATTCATTCTGTATTTCACCTATCTGTGCATTTAATTACTAGATAGCTTCTTACCCTCAGACTTGTCTCACCGGTAGAAACTTCTAACTTTTCCTACTTGTCACGTTCTATCAGAATAAGTTCGAGACAGTCATAGAGTTTGGTTGTGCCTAACGAGTAAACATTTGAAATTTATTGAAATACCATGTAGTGCTGCTTCATCTATTCATGTAGGGGAAGAATACACATAGTAGTAAACTACATTGCTAAATGTTAGATGTTGTATATGGTGGAATATGATGTGGTTGCTTTTCGGTTGAGATAGAAGATAAAGAAAAGACAGCAGAGGTTAGTATTATGACGGTGTAGGCTTTGACGGACATTTGTGTAAGCTTTGGGGTTTCGCAGGATGATTGAATAAAGTTGAAGAATCAGGCCCAGTGTGATGCTTTGTGTTGGGATGGCATAAAACAAGGGTTGTTGAACTGCGAATGTAATTCCAAAGTGATCAATCGCGAGTCAAGTAACTTTGAGGTTCTTTTCATTCTCAAATGGTTCTGTGGACATGGAGGAGGTGCCAAATTTGAAGTCCCATCATGCTTTACAGCTAGACCTTATGATCTCCTTGCAACAATGATTCACATAGCTAAAGGCTTATTGAAACAGAAACAGATTTTCTGGTGGCTATATTGCTGAACAAGCAAGTGACTTTAGGTTTTTGTGTTTTTCCTATTCCCTAAAAAGATCCTAGAGAGTTTGGCAGCAGGCCTGTTTCGAAGGAGATGGGATGTACTGCTAGTTAGACTGTTAAAACTGTGACTGTTAAAACTGTCATACTTCATAAGTAGGAAACACAATGTGGGTGGAATATGGACTTCTCTTAACATAAATGCTACTAAACTCCAATTGGGAGTTTATAGGTTTACCGAAGCATACTATCAGCCTATCAGGCCTTCTTCTTAGACATTGTTTGTGTTTTTCTTCTTGTGAAAAATGTGGTGGACAACTGCTCGTTTTCTTAAGATTGCTATCCATGCTTACTCTGTCTCCCCCAAATTGTGTCTACCATTTGAGCATCTCCTCAATTTTTGCAGTTGGGAAGATTTCACGCCGAGTTAGTTTAGTTAGTTTTGAAGCTGATGCCAAATCTCATGGCAAAACACGTGCTGGAGGTTCGAGCTTACTGAACTGGAGTTCTGGTGGTAAATGAATTTGTTGCAATATTCATCTTTACAGGTTCTCCATAGACAAAATCCATTACTTTGCTTGCTGTAACGCTGCTGATTCTGTTGCAATAAATTGAATCCATGGACTCCAGGCTCCTCGAACAGACTTGGTTCTCATGGGAACACATCTCTTACAAGCAGCAGACAAAGAAGCTCACAGGGGATAAGTGGAACGTCATTTGAAGGTGGGGAGGCATCACAACTTCCAAAGCAAAGGCGTGTTGATCGTTCACCCTCATCCGAGCACTCAAAGCTCACCATGAAAGGAAGTCGGAGCCCTGGTTCTTTGACTGCATCTCAGAGGTCACAGGGAATGAGTGAGACATCATTTGAAGGTGGGGAACCATCAAAGTCCTCGAAACAAAGACATGTTGGGTGGTCGCCCTCTTCTCAAGACTCAAAGCGCAGTAGGGATGCAGGCAAAAGTGGGACCTCCGATATCAAATCAGAGTCTGAATCTATCTCTAGGCGGACCAGAAGGAAGATGAAATTGGAAGAGTAGGCCTCTGAACTTTGACTGTATATTTTGATGCAGTCAATTCTCATATAGTGGGGAGTTTCTTTTTAACCAACTGTGGCATGTTTTGTAGAACTTAAATTAGCCGAAGAGGAAAAAAGAAAGATAATCGATCAGTTTTGGATTGCAAAATTATGTGGTTTTGACATAGTTGACGGGTTGGTCACGATCATTACTACTTTCTGTGCTCCTACTTTTATGTGCTTCGAATGGTTCATAGTTTTCTGATAAACACGGAATGCGAAGCTTGAACCAATTCGCGGTTTTCCTTTGCTTGAAGTAATTTAATATGTAAAGAAGCTTTAGATTATGGCTATGTTCATACTATCGCATTGAAGCAATCAATCCATGGTGAAAAAGTCTCGAGAATTTGCCTTTTTTAACCTTGAAATTGATTGAAAAAAGTTGGTTTGGTAAACGTAAATATTGCCAGAGACTTTTAAGGTGCAAGTAAATCTAGGATCTCTTATCTGGACAATTAAACATGCTTTGATTTTGCATTATTAATCAAAGTTGAACTGGAGACTTCAGAGCTATATCTGGTACAGTCGTTCGCTTGCAACATGTTCTTCATCTGCTGCACAACATTATGGCTAAAGATGGTCGTTCCCATGTGGTAGGTAGGTACATCGAGCTCCTGTGGAGGTGAACATGGGTTCAAATAATTCGTAAATGTGATCTTATCAGTAGAGCTCTAAATAGGCACGACGGATGGAGATTTCTCTGTAAAGCGTATTGTGGTTGAGAAAAACAGTAGCTTGCAGATAAGGGTGTTAGTGGTGCCGATATAATTTATTACCCAATCTGAGTTCAAATTCAAGATTAAAATTCTATAAGAGAAATCACATCCAATTAGTGATCAGATGCAACGACAGGAATTCGAATCTGACGCATGTAAAAATGGAATATGGTTTTGTACACTTTATATTCAATCAGGTAAGCAATAGCGAAATAGTTGAATATGGTAATAACTCCATCCAAATCGTACACAAACCCTACCTGCAAACACATTCCACATATGAACAGAAGAAAAGAAACTTGATTTGATTTCCATTCATCGAAAGTCACTGATGCGGCACTTTGAGTTGTAGATCTCATTCACAGGTTTTCGTTCCCTTGAGCAAGTCCAGCTCAACCACTACATGGCCTTGGTTGGGTGTGTGCTTTGATGCTGCAAAGCAGATGGGATAAGATGGCAGCTGTCCCCAGCTTAGTTTTTTCATCCAAACCCTTCAAGTATAGGCAATTAAGTATTGTTCTAGGAATAGAGTGTAGTAGGCAGTGGCAAGCATGGTATAGTCTCCACTCTCGTTGCCAAAACATTGCATTACGGATGGAGTTGATACTGCAGCTCCTCCTTGAAACTATTTGAGGGTTTAATTTTAGTGCAGAACACATGACAAATGGATCCCTCGCCAAGAAATCAAAGGGCAATGAAACGCACCTAATCTCACTAGGACAACATGGAACAATAATAGCAAGGTAAATCTGACCAGTCCTTTGAGGCTCAAGTCTAAGTGCCATAAAGCTCGTCAGTACTTTTACTTTTTAAGTCGAGTCTACAGCTCAAGATACAAGCAGAATAAATCTAACCTCATAAGGAAAGAAACAAACAAGATAAGAGACAGTTCTACATAAGGGCCAGCATAGCTTGCCTGAGATGAGGCTTAATCAATGGAGAGGCGCCGCCGCTTGTACCGCACCATCACCTGTCCCTTCACACCGACAACCATCGCATTCCAGTCGATCTCTGGGAAGGGAGACACCAGCTCCAACTCGAAGTTCCTCAGCAGATGACTCCAGATTGCTTTGATCTGAAGGTAGGCGAATGGCTCCCCAAGACAACCATGCCTACCGCCACCAAATGATATGTAAGAAAATGCACCAGCCACCTTGTCCTCTTCTCTTCCAATTGCAAACCTGTCGGGGTCGTAGCGGTCTGGATCCTGATAGATGTAAGGTAGCCGGTTAGCAAATGCTGGCGAAGTAGCCACAATGTGGCCCTTTGGAATGTCATACTCCTTCCCGTCACGTGTTGTCACGGAGAAGTCACAGTGTGAGCTTCGCAGGAGCATGATCAATGGCGGGTGCAGTCTCAGTGCTTCTTTTATGCACCGATAGAGCACGTCCATCTCGGACAGTATGTCATGGTCGATTTTTTCTCCGTGCTTTTTCATCAAACTCTTCTGCTCGTCTACCACAGCGCTGAGGTATTGTTTGTAGCGAAGAAGGTATGCTCCGGTCCAGGTCGAGGTGATAGAGCTGGTGTGCTGGCCAGCAAAGAGAGCAGCAATTAGAAGGCCAGTTATCTCAGAATCTGTGGTTGGCCTGCCGTCTTTATACTTGGAGTCAATGAAGCTCTGCAACATGTCATTCTCGGATTTACCAGCCGCTTTGCGGGCAGATATGATGTTGGCAAAGATCTCAGCAAGCCTCTTGCGAGCACGATCCCTGCGGCGGTGAGCTGGGATAGGGAGGTAAGGTAGGATGACACTGATTGGGAGCATGCCATTGTCAAGGTCATGGAAGAGGGCAGAGACATCATCAAATAACTTATCTCTCACTTCTCGACCAAGAAGGCACCTGCTTGCAGTGAGGATGATGAGGTGTTCAAGCTCGTATTTTATATCCACAACGCCTTCGTTACCCCATTTTGAGAAGTATTCCTGCAGAAATAAAATGCAAGGAATATTCAATCACAAGTCAAATACATAAACCAATTAAGAATTAAAGAATAAGAACGTGGAACATGCTAACTGCTAAGTTAATATTCTAGGTAGAGGTCTTATGGATACACATTGGAAAGCTTGAACCTGCATGGTTGTGATAGAGAAATGAGGATGAATCAGCCTACTTTTCATTTCATTAAAAAAATTAAAACTAATGTAAAAGTTGGAACAACAAGAAAGATAAGGAAGCTCATATCGGCTGTCTCGTTTCGGTGAGGCACTGATATGCTATGCATTGGCCGATTCAAGCTGTTACCAGCCATCTACCAGTCTAACTAGACTTCCACTTTATAGGTATTTTAAGATGCATTATGTCCCATTCAAAAACCTGATCAACAGAAAGGATGTTCTAGCAACCAAACAACTACAACCATGTTAAAAGGGTCATCATAGATGTCATCAAAGCAACTTCACGATCCTCCATCACCTTATCTTAAACCCAAATGCAGTCATCAATAGTTTTTCATTTCCAGGGAAGCGGTTGAACAGGCAAGTGGTTGGTTGAATAGTTGTCAGTAAACAGAAGCAAGCATAGAATATTCCAAAGGCATTACAATTAGTCCATGATGACTCTTTTAGCCTTTGTCAGGTAGCTATATACAATTGATCTAAGAAAGGTGTGCCATGCAAGTTACGGACCATAAATTAATTTGTCAACCCGAGTTTGTTGTTTTTGTCTTACAAGCAAGTTAACTAACTGAGATAAATAAAGTTCCACACCCCGTTTTCGTAGTGGCAAGGCATAAGATAAATCCGCAACGTGTACATACCGTATCAACTTTGGGGAAAGCTAACTTTTTCCCATCAAATGAACTTAACATACCAAAGCATTCTACCAAGGACCTATTAAGTATTAACTGCCTACTTAATCGCAAGAAGGTTAACAGAAACTGAAAATATCAACTCTGTAGGAGCAATAAGCAACAAGGGATGGTAGCTTTACTTAGAAGTTAAACAATATGCAACCAACATAATTTATCTCCAAAGGTCACAGATTAACTTATAGGAACCGCAAGTGGACACGCATATTGATAGAGGACAACAGATTTTCAATTATATTATTGAGAAGGAATGGTTAACTACTCAGAAGCGACAACAAAGAAGAAAAGAAGCACGAAGAAAAGGAAATAGATGAGCTGATGGGGCAGTTTAGCATATAGAAAGTAGTACCTCAGCTTCCGTAACCATCTGATCCACATAGCTTTTCAGCTTAGTGACCCTCAAAGCTTCTGTGAAGAACCTAAACTGTTCTTGCCTGACCGAGTAATCGACATCAAAGACAACCCCAGGCCCAAAAGTAGGTACGTTGAACTGGTACACCTCTTGCTGGCTAAGATCCGTCTCTGTCGCCTTAAAGAAGTGAGCAGACACTTCGGGACCGATAAGAAACGTAACTTTTTTGTTCAGGAGATTCACGGTGAAGACATTGCCAAGCCTATTATACTCTTCCCTGATCATTATAATCGGGCCCTTCATGAATTTCAGGAGCCCTCCAATAAGAGGAAACGCCTGAACTTCAGGGGGAGTCCTCTTCTTAGATCCGGAGAAGAACAGGGAAGACAGAAGCTTCGCCACCACAACCGTTGCTAGAACCAGGAATCCGACATAATAGTAGTTGCTGTCTTTCAGTTCCATCTTGGCCAGCAGATAAACTCCACGGATCCGAAGCAAATCAGAGGAAACAGAACAGAGAGCTAGCAGATAAAAACCTAAAGCAGCGACATTCCGAGAAGTTCGCGAGGTTTCGAAGGTCAACTACAGAAATCGACAGAGAACAACTCGTAATGAAGGTTTTTCCACCGACGGCCGCCCCAGCCAACAGAAAAAGGAAAAAAGAACTGCAATTTTCTAGTAAAGAAGCGGAAAACACTGCTTCTCTCGATGGCCAGACAAAGAAAAGCAGAGGAAAACGTGCCGGAGAGAGACGATTTATCAGCAAAGGAGAGATTTATCCAAAATCTGCATACAAAACGCAGGAAAAGAGCTCAGCTCAAAGAAGGAACACGCTGAACCATCGCAGATGTTTCAGCAGACACAATTTCACGAAAGCAAGAGCCCGAGCTTTCGCTTTCCCTCTCGGTCTCGCATAAAAAACACGCAGAAGACATCAGACATCCAATCAGGACCAGACGCTAACAGATCGAGCACATCTCGTCCAAAAAACGTAAAAGCAAAAGAGAAATCCGCAGAAGAAGAAGACGTACATCACGGAGTCGCTTCCCGATCGGAAATCCGCAGACGGCGGTGAGAAGGCGGTCGAAGCGCGTAGCTGCGTGCAGGCTGGCCTTCCGAAAAAGTTAGCTACCTGGGTCGTCCGTTCACGCGCGCGACACCCGGCTCGTTTTCCTCCGCCTCCTGCTCTGGCCAGCCCACACGCCTTCTCAGCGGACGCGTACTAGTAAAGGCCTTCTCTCCCTCTCTCCCAATTGCGCGGACAGTGACAGAGCGTGACAGAACAAGATCATCAGAAGACTCAGAGCCAGAGGAAGGAGACACCGCTAGAAGAAAGACGGAGAGAGAGAGAGAGAGAGAGAGAGTACCGCTGGCAAATGGCTGGGGGATAATGGCCAAACTCTCTGGAGCTTCCCTCCCTTTTAAAATGGCTCGCGGGAAAAGTGGGGACCCCTTTATAACCTTATTAATAATATTTTCTTCATTAGTGCCCAATTCTCTACAGTAATTAGAAAAAGCCATGGCTTGATCAGTAAATGCCAAACAAGTTCCCCTCTGCCTTGTCTCTCTCGCATTTATTTACCGGCCCATTCTTCTTGGACCCTTTTTTTAGGGAAACGAAAGAGAACCGACAAAAATGAAAAATGCATTAACAAAAATTACACCAACTCAAGTAACATGGATGTCAATTTTTCAGATATAAAAAATAATATTTTTTCCGATTTATAAACTATAAGTGATAAACCATAGGTCATTTCGAAGTAAGTTATATATTTATGTCCCTAACAAAGGATCATATGTCATGGTATATAGAAATTATTAAAATGCCTTTTGTTAATTACATGGAAAAAGCCAGGCATGGAACTTAAAATTTTTCACTTTATACAAATACCAAAAATACCCATCTAATAAAAGGTAGGAACATGTCTTTTCATATTTGTTTTGGTGAAGGGAAAGTAAATGCGACCTTCTGAATAACCTAATTGCGCCACCTACTATATTCTTGTAGTTAAGGTCGGAGCCAAGGTAGGGCGTGCCTTCACCTCAATTTTTTTTAATTTGTATATAATTTTTTAATTAAAAAATACTTATTTTATATAAAAAATTTTAAAAAATGATAATTAAACCCTAATCAAAACTTATAAACTTTAATTCGGCCCACTTTATAAAAAAAAATAAGGTATCATACATTGGTGTCTTTTATTTTGCAACATAAAATTTGTATTTGGTGTCTTTTATTTTGCAACATAAAATTTGAATAATATCGTGTAAAATAAAAAAGACTACCTGCCAACCTATGTGCCATTTATTACACCAATTTTTTATAAAATTAAATGTCCCTGCTAAAAGGACCCACTTTATGGTCAAACTTTGCATGATTTTTTCATGTGCTAATATGATTAATAACGAAAATACATTTAGTTTACATTAAAAATAAAACTTTTTATAAAAACAAAATTAAATAAAATAATAAAAAACTATAAAAGATATTTCTTTTTAATAAATTATAAAAATGTTATTCCCACCCTTACCATACATGGTGCGGTCGGCGCAATAACTCTCTCTCCTTTATGAAAGATGGGAGAGCTTTCATTGCGTGTGTTTGATAGGGAGAGTTTTCGGCACTCTTCCTTGTATAGCTTTCTCCGGTAAAGAGGGGCCGTCAGTTGTGACATTCACTATTGTCTCCATGTGCTGAAGATACGACATTTTGTACTATATGCATTTAATCAATGCTGGTTAAATTGTTTTTGCTTTTTTATTTCTATTTTAAATTGAGGAATAAATAATTTAAAGAGCTCATTGCTTTTGTTACCAAACGCTCTCTTAATGTCATACTTGGGCTTCAAAAATTACTTTCATTGGCCAATTTATGTTTGACTCTTTTAAAGCTAATTTTCATATTTTTTCATGGCCGCCTTTTAGTTAAAGCATCAAAATTTAATGCTATTGGGTGTTTGATTACATTAGATTTTAAATTCCAGTGTATGGTTTAATGAGTGCTCAATCTAAATTTACGATACTAATTAACTGACGCCTTAAATCTATCAATCACAAGTTACAAAGGGATGGGAGGTAGCGGTGAGATCCATATATTTCAATATACAAAGCTCATACATTTATGGTGTAATCTTTATATCTCTCAAACACAAGATTTCAAACCTTTAATAAAAATATCTAAATATTATTAAGTAGTGTATCGTTTTTTATTTTTTAAAATATTATAATTTATTTAATAAAATGTTTATTTTCTAGTCCAGTTTCATGCATAGTGAAGTGGGACCGCATCCACCTCCAATGCACATGGACAGACATCCATGTTTTGTATGGTCCGCATTCTCCAGCCTGTGAAAGCTTATCTAGATCCCATGCAAAGGGAGTGGCAACTGGTAATATTAGATTTTTCGAAGCCGCACCGGTTGGTCCGAGATTTCCATCGCCAGGCTTACTCACTCGAAATAGCTCTATACATTATGGTTATTTGAATACTCGATCGAATGAATGAGTCAACTCGCCCATCAAGTGACCCGGACATATGTCATTTTGAGTCGAGTCACGGGTTTGCTAACTATGATTTATTTAGTATTTGAATTAACGAATGGTGAAGGCTGTAACTCAATCTTATCAAATTCAGAGTCAGAAAGCGAAATGATTCCGTGAATTGGTGAATCGAGTTGAATTAAAACATGCATTTTATTTAAAAATCAAATAAAATATAAAAAAAATATTAGCAAAATCAGAAAAGTTTAAAATATGAAAAATAAAAAGTAAACCCACAAAATACTTTAGATGAAAAAAGGAAAACCCATGTTAACTTAGTTAGTTTTCCACTTTTTTGAAGAAATTAATTGAGGCGTCTCCTTGGGGAAGATGGACCACAATTAATTACCATACCATTTGTAGGTAAGGTGAGTCAAAGTATAAAAAAAAGAAAAATAAATGAAGCTAAGGGAAGATGTGAAATATTACATATTTGATGAAAAGTTCATGAATTACATCTTTAGTCAACAAACATCAAATAATTAGACCACATCAATCATCGGTAGGCAACTCAAGGCTACCAAACACTGGGCAAGAACAGACTTTTTTTTTCTTCTAAAGGTGAGCGGTTCGTTCTACAACTCTTAATAGAGGTCACTGTCTCTCCCCTTTTGTACCCACCTATGGGTTTTCATAGATTATGTTTCGAGACCTTTTATAGTTCAGAGGTAAAACGCACTGAAGGGCAAAAAAGGGGTCATTAAAGCTATTCTACGATTGAATTTTCATGAAACTCGCGAGGGGTAAGGCATCTTAACCTTGAAGACTTTGTGTCCCCGACTGATGGGAGCAGACCTAAAAATTTTTCATTATGGGGCAGAACTATAACTTCAAAATTTTAACAGTGGTCAGAATAAAAGCTAACACTATCTAAAACAAATTTGAACAACCTGTAAAAGTTGCCATGTAAAACCAAAACAGGTACAATTTAAAGTGAGGAAACTAGAAAAAGGTCTTAAAGATGTTTTCCTTTTCCAAAAAAACCTGAGGCTTTATGACATAAAAGTTACATAATTTAATGTCCTCTTAGGGTTATCAAAAGTTTCCTCATTATTAGTGCATGCTCAAGGAAAGATTTTGTGACCTCAAGGGGCATAGCGTAGCTGGTCAAGTTAAGAGCCTGTATAAAGGCATGTCTTTAGTTCGATTCCTGTGAGTGTTATATTCATGTGTCTTAAAGTGGTAGGACGCGACATTAAGTTAAAGGGTGTGTACTGTTACTATCGCTGACAACAACGCAGCTCAGGACCTCGAAGGCATGGAGAATTGGGGGGGGGGGGGGGGGGGCTTTCGGGTCTTTTTCGAACGGTGGGATTAATACCTCTCACTCACCCGAAAGAAAGATTTTGTGGATTCAGGTTGAAACTAATTTTTGTTTTCGGGTCATTCTTTTTCTTTTCTTCTTCTTCGGTTCTTCCCCCCCCTTTCCTAGAAGGAGTCAGCAAAGTAAAGTTGATGGGCCTCTTTAGTATCTTATAGAACTGGAAATAAAATTCAGAAATTTGAAATCCATCTCCGTTTCATGAAAGTGAGGATGGAAAAAACATTGTTGGAGGATTCCAGAAATTTCTTTTCTAAATTTTAGGTTTGACAAGAATCCAATAACAAAAAAATGGACTGTTGCTTCCCACTCAATCATCAAGGGTTTCTAGTGTTGAATCCCTCTGCATTGTGGGTTCCACTCATCCAAAACCCTCGACCAATGCCTCAAATGGTTAGAGACAGGGACGATCCTCAATTTTTAAAAAAAAAATTACATATAAATTTTATGCATTACATATAAAAAACTTGAAAATGATATTACAACGAACTATAATTCAACTCTTTCATAATTCAGCTCTTTCATAAAAAATTTCTGGAATGATGACTTCCTATTAAGCCTGGCCTGCGGTACCCGATACCCGGCTCAAAAAAGTTAGCTCGACGGGGCTCGTAGAGTGTTCTTCCTACCAAACAACCTCTGGTCCAACCTCTAGATAACTCATGTAATAAGTTAGTAGGGGATGGAAGAGATCATGCATTTGTGCAATTTCAATTGTCCATGCTCATGTAAAATGGGCATCGTTTCAAATGTTTGTCTTCCTGTCTAATCTTTGATTCAACTCGTCCAGGGTTTATATATATATATATATATATAGACACATAGGATGCTGCTCAACTTTTATCATTAAAAAGAAACAAACGAAAGCAGCCGCAGGGGTCACATGAGACCCTCTCTCTCGGCCCCAAGCTTCACCTGCTCGGTCTCTCCTCTCCCACTGAGGACCGATAGATTCATGCCACCGCCGGCGAAGCCCCGACGGACGGCGCTGGTGCCCTGACGGAAGGCTATGTATACATATAAAATTTGAGAATCACGATCCACACCTAATATAAATCCATGAAAATCTTTTGTTCCATAGTCTTGAGGCTATTTATAACCCACCAACCAAGAAATTTCATGTGATGTACTAATAATTATCACCAAGAACCATAACATATTAATGTTGATACGAGTATGTTATTTATTTATATATATACATACAGTAATTGGTAAATTTAGATCACTTGAATAAAAGATAAAAACCAAACCTCTTAAATTTGTGTTGCAAAGTATTTTAAACAAAATGTGAACCTCCTAATATGTTTCATAAACACTAGTTTTACATCAATAGTGCTTAGTTCAAGTTATCTTTTCTATTGTCAAGACTTTAGTGTTATAAGAGTTGTTCATTTTTCAATTATTGAAAATTTTATTAAAGTAAAAAAAAAACAAGACTAATTGAAAATATATTTCTTACCAAATCACTTTAAGATCATATTTAAAAGTTAGCTTGTACAAAAATATTTCAATAACTAATTTTAATGGGACTATAACTCTAGAACCGAACCTGGTCATGGATCTAAGTAACGTATCAGATCTGTTCGTAAATTTCAACACCAATTTCCCGATCGAGTCTGTTTTCATGAACTAATTAAAATTTTAGAGAGGTTGCAAAATGATAATATGCACTAATTTACATGTAAACAAGGTATCCGGTCACGGACTTGGATCCAAAACGAGCCCCATCGATCCTTTGTTCAGGCCGTATCTGGAAACAGAGAACCCGGGAGCCGAAGACCAACATTATGATCCGGATCCGATCTGAGAACCGACTCATTTCCAATCATCGTCTGCTTCTGGAAAAGCAAATCAGAGCTCCAAGACAAACAGAGAGGGAGAGCGAGACGGGGAGACAGGAAAAGAAAGAGAAAGGGAAGAGAGTGATGGAAATCCAAATTCCCGCCTCACGTTTGGATGATAGCGTGGCGACAAGGGAGTGGAGGAAAATGACGAAGAAAGCCGTCCCCACTTGAGATTCTCTCTCTCTTTCTCTCTGTCTCTCTCGCCGTCGGAAAACGAAGGCTGGTGGGTTGCGACGACGGGAGCCCTCGAGGGATGGGCTCGGCAGGGAATGGGCGGAACAAGGCGAGGGGAATCGTCCTGAAGGCGCTCGCCCTCATCGGCGGGGCAATTCTCCTCAGGAAGCTCACGCGGTCCGCCACCCGATGGGACCACGCCCGTGTCGTCGCCAACGCTCTCTCCGGCGAGAAGGTTTCGCGCCTACTCGATCCTTTCTTCTCCTTTTGTTTTTTCCGTTTTGAGGGGTTTTCTGATTGTGGGTCGTTTTAATTTTGATACCCTGGATGCAGTTTTCTTACGAACAGGCATGTAGGGATCCCACCAATTACTTCAATCTGAGGTATTGAATTATCCATTATTTGTTGCTCCCGATGGCTTCTGATTATTTGTGTACTAGAATTGTGGTGATTTTCAGTGAGTTGTAAGTATGGTTCGTGCACCAAGGTAATTTGCTTGTTGGGTGTACTTGTTTTGGTTTCTTTTCATGGGTAAACTGGAATGGGAGCTTAGACGTAAAAAAATGGCTTTTCTCCTGGTCGTTATTGCTAGAAAGGGTGATTTCAGTCCCCTGAAACTTTTTCTTGCCTCTGGTTTTAATGTGTTTGCTTGTGGTTTCATTTTATTTGTTGATTCAATTGAAATATTAAGTTTCGAAATAAGAAGCTGGTCCGTAGTTGTGGGTTTCATGAAAACAGTAATGATCTTGCAATTGCACCACTCAAGCTTCAGTACTATAGCTGGTCCGATTTGGCCATCAAGAGGGAAGACATGGTTTTGGTAATCATTGTAATAATGAGCTTCCGGAAGTATTTCCCATGGTGTGCAAAGGGTAGTGTATAACTGTCTCAATCGAACCCTGTCCTTCTTTTTTATTGTCTGAATATTCAGGAGCTAAGACCATTCCAATGCTCCTTTTCGCCATATATTGTTCTTGATTTCACGTAAGAAACTCTTCTCTGGTTGTAGCCATATAGGAGATTGTTTTTATAAAATAATCCGACTGAGTGGGCAAAACAATGGAACCAGCAGAATCGTGGTAAAAACTCGGTTATATTTTTATTAGTGAAGAAAGGATGTAAAGCACCGAAATGTTGTTGTAACTCCAAAACTAGGCACTAGGAAGGTAGTAAAGGACTCACGTAGTCAAGTTGCTTATGTTATCCACTCACATAGCTCTTTAGACTCTAACCATCTGACTTGCCAATGGTTCACTTGCTATTTTTAGTTTTTTGTTTAACAGCCATTGTTTGTTTGTCTACACAATTTTGTATGTTTATGCATCCCCTCTTCAAGGGGCTTATCAGTAGTGGAATTTGCAACATGCATACAGTATTATGAGGAATGGAATGTTGTGCAAATGGATTCTGGAAATTCTGGTTGAGGGTTTTTGCTTTCCCTATTTTCTTTCACTCAATGTAATCTGATTTCTATGTGTTTAGCTGATCCAAAAACCACTTTGCGTGCCAAAGTCCTATATTGGAACTTCATTTCTGTGTTTAGGCGTCTGATTATGTGCCTTTTACCTGTTTTGTGGCAGGATGCTTACATGCCCAGCAGCAGTGACGTTGGATGGTTCAAAGGTTTTGTATTTTGAACAGGTAAGGAGGTTTAAGGAATAAATGCATGTTCATTCTCAGTAACTGTTCAAAAGTATGTGGTCAATATTTTTATGATTCTTTTCTTTTTCTCTTGTTTGGTGTGGCAGGCATTCTGGAGAACTCCTGAGAAGCCTTTTCGGCAGGCATGATTCTCTTCCTGATTTATATTTTATCACACAGACTTCTCAGCTTCATATTTTGCTAGATTTGATACTATAGACTCCTTTACGTTTATGACTTTCAGCCTACAGTTACTTTAGATAACTCATGTTATGACAAAATCAGAATGTTAGTAGGGGATGGAAGAGGTCATGCATTTTTGCAATTTCAATTGTCCATGCTGATGTAAAATGGACATCTTTTTAAATATTTCTCTTCCTGTCTAAACTTTGGTTCAACTATGGGGGATATAAATGTTTCTTTTCCCATTGTAGTCTAATCTCACTGGACATATTTTTTTTCTTCAAGGGGGAAACCTAAAAAATGGTAGCCATGAATCATTGTTGATGAGTATAGGATAAAAGTAAATGGACCACATGTATTGAACTAAATAAAGCTGTAAATTGTGGGAAGTTGTTCTCTTTAGATTATTAAACTCAATCTAAGTCACACGGACGCTGCAAAGTTACTGCCGCACCCTTGTCGACATGACTCGGGTGCGGGTGTGGGTCGGATTCACACCCAACACAAGTCAACAAGAGTCGGCTGCGACTGACCGCACCTGATCATTTTTGTCCATTTTGGACACGCACCCGACTCGCGTTTGACTTGAGTCGGGTGCGGTCAAACCGCATCAAGCCTATTTTCGTCCTTTTTTGACATTTTTTATTTTAAAAAATTTTAACGTTAAAAAGAGGGTTTAGCATTTTTTTCCATTTTTGTGTTCTGTCCTGGTTTTGTGTTTTTTGTTTACTTGTTTAATGTTTGTACTTTGTAAGTTAATGCTTAATATGTTACATTCATATACACAGTACATTATAACTTATAAGTATGTAATATATAATACTCATATATAATTTATCCATAAAGTGTGTAATGTAGAGTGTATAGACTATAGTGTATATACTCTAAATTTCTTAATGTGTGTGTGTGTGTGTATATATATATATATATATTAATAATAAATCAATAATAACAAATAAATATTCTCACCTCACCGCCGCACCTAAATTTTTGGGGATGTGCCACTTCGGCACCCGCACCCCGCACCTATCTGACATAGAACTCAATTCTTAGGAGTCAGGAATCTTTCTTTGTTGTTTTCTCCTGTTATTTTGATCCCACAACTGCAAGTTAGTAAAATCTCACAAACATAAAAATGACTTGGCCTGAGCAAGGTTACCGTTTAGCATTTTGAACATCTTTGGTTCTTGCTGACTAGAAAATTGAGAGATGAACCAACCACTCACTAAAGCTACCTTTTGATCCTTGGACTTGTTTTGTTGGCCATATATGTGGTTCGTTTCCAAGATAGTACCTTATACTTGACATGTTAGTCCATGGGCTATAACTGTATTTCTCTTGTTATTTCATAAAGTAGTGCCCACGTTATCAGGTCAGAACCTTAGCTATAAAAATGAGAAATTGATGCAAGTTATTGAAGACCCTAAAAAGACTAATTAGGACTGGTCAGTCCATCTCTGTTCAACTAGATTGACTATGAACAAATAAGTAAATACATATATTTTTATGGACATAAATACAGAAACATATACATCTACCCAAAGAATGTATATTTATAGGCCAGGAATTATTTGGCTGATCAATGACTAGGCCGACTAATTGACTAGTCTGACCAACTGGTCACTGGTTTGAAACACCGGTTGATTGATAAGCAATTGAACCGACTAGTCAAGATTTTGACAACTAAACCAATCACATGTATTGTCAATCTAAATAGTGAGATGTAAGATTCTTGACATTTCTGCACATAGGCATTGGCAAAGGCATTGGAGCCTGTAAGAGTTCGGGGACAATTTTGATTACTGCAGAAAGTTAAGGAATGTGGTTGTCCATTTTCTTTGGAAGTATATGTTTTTAACTTTTTATAAATATGTTATTTTTGTGTGTGCTTCCATCATAACTTGTTGGTAGTAGCTGCTGCATGAATAACTTGAACATTGTTTTTCAACTTATAAGGTTATGTTATTTTTTTTTCTTCGTTCTCATGCAAAAGAAATATTAAAAAGTTTATTTTTTTCAGAGGTTTTATATGGTGAAGCCTTGTTCTAAAGAGATGAAGTGTGATGTTGAGGTGAGTGGAACTAATCTTTTTAAACCTTCATTAGTGAGAAGCTTGTGGGTGTACCGTTCTTGGTTTAGACCATTTATTTGTTTTGTTTTGACTGGCATTTTCTATGTGGATTCTGTAATTAGTATTTGAAAACGTGTGATGGGAATTTTTGGCATATCATGAGAAATATTGCCAATTTGGCCTATTTAACGCTGAATGGTTAAAAAATTTAGAACTGTCACTAAAAGCCTTTAGTCACTGGGGCATCAGCGTCAGTTTACAGTGGATTCAGTGATGGGTTTAACTTTTCTAACCATCTGGCAGCATATATATATATATATATATATACACACACAAAACAAAGTGATGCAATTATCAACTTAAATCCACACATAACTGCAGTAGTTTTTGTCTTCTAGGTACTTGCTTAGTCTGCATAAGTTACACATCAACAATTTATAAAACCATGTTTTGGATCTTAGACATGCAGCTATCATGGTAGCTATACGAGTCATGTTAGTTTCACTTCTTTCTCCTTTCATGGCGATGTTGTATGATACCATTAAGCTGGTGGACTGATCTTACTAAGCGTTATTAGAAGCTATATTGAACTCTTGCTCGAGGAGATGCTAAAGTAAATGTTAATAGGTTAAACTACTAACCATGAAGATCCTTAAGGCTTAAATAAACTAAGAATATGTATTTGGATGTTATGAGTGCGAATTCACCCGATACGAGGTTTTCGATGTGCCTATGAGAATGACCATGCTGGTATGCTGATGGCTTACACTTTCCACTGTGTGAAGGTACCTGATGCTACTGCTTGCCGCTATCTTGTTCATGACTCCGGTTGCAAGCATGAGTTTCTTCGAGTGCTCTGTGATGGAAACCTGAACTCTGCTGATGATCTAGTCTGTTATGCCATGTCCAGTAGCTGCAGCTCCTAAGCTAGTGTTGACTATCTGCATCATGAAGAACATCTGGTGACTGGCAGATATTTATGTACCTTTTCAATTTAGGAAGGGGGAAGGCACAGCTTTCTTGGATCCAGCCGTCTGTTGCGGTCCTAACTCCTAATTAAGTCCATTCATCATGAGAACTAAGATTAGTACTTGGATGGAGTTCTAGGTTCCAACAATCATCAGTTTACTCTACCTTCACATCACTACTCAGCCAACTACTCCATGTTGTAAATGTCTTTCTCTTGTTTATGTTTCTAACACAGTCATGTTTTTAAGGTATTGTGCCTGAGCTAATTAACTTGGGCCTGACACTCTCAAGGGTTGAACTTTATGTGCTAGAATAAATAACTGAAAAATTAGCTTGTAGCTTTCATGTCAGTTTACGATTGTACCTTAATAAGAGATTGAAGGAAGCTTAGCTGCAAGTTTGCAGAGTAGGTAAATGCCACACGATCTCTCTTCACAGTGATGAACAGTATGGTTTGTCTGTCTTTAGACTTTTACCTGTAACCATACTTTGCTTGCATGTTATGATAGTTTTTCATTAGCAGGATTTGATTACATTGTATTGGTACTGGACATTACATGCATGACATGATATTATTGGCATAATATTATGAAAATATTTATTTCTTGGTGGGAGTTACGTCTCATTTCTCTATTATTGGACACTATTGAAAGGTGATTCAAATTTGTGTTGGATGTGTGATTTTATCATATTTCAGCAAGATGAATTAAGCAGAAAAAGGTGCTTAATGGGGATAGTTTTTGACAAAGTGGGAAAACAGCCAGTCCATTTGCATACGTTTGTTGGAACCATTCTGCAATTTGATAATCTTTTTAGGAACCTTTCCTTATGGATTTTGACTCCTTGCATGATAATTCCACAGTACTGATACAGAACCTCAATGAGCAGGTTGGTTCCTATGCTATTCGAGATGTTGAAGAGTACAAAAATTTCTGCGAGAGGCCAAAGAGTCAGCGTCCTCAGGCTGAAGAAGTTATTGAGGTATGCTAGCAGATGCATCCCTTGTGGTTGCGTTTGAAGGTTTCCCTGATTTTGTTTGTTTTGATCATTTTTGTGGTTCTTGCATCCCCAATTTATTGTTGTAAAATTTGGAGAAAACACAAGGCTTTTAGCAGTGCACACTCTATTTAAGGGAAGTACTTCAACGCCAGACATTTTTCTTTTTTATTTCTAGGACAAGCTGGGGTATAGAGCTCATTGTGCAGGCCTCTTCACTGGGGTGACCTGATGAAGGTTACAAGTCTGGAACTAAAAAGTATGCGAAGAACATGAACCTAAAAATCTGGAGAGGATGTTGTCCTGTTAATTGTCTTTTAATTGGCCATGAATCAGTTCAGAAGGTAGTCAATATGGTACATAAATAAGTAGAAACGCATTGTCTTCCCTCTGATGTGTGGTTTAAGCATGCACATTCAATTAATTGACTCATTTTGGTTTATATGTGTTCATGCTGAATGCAATATCCCAGTTTCTTCATGTTAATGCTCTCTTATCCAGTCGGTTTCCCATGATCTTCACTTGCTTCAGCTGTATTATTGCTGTTCTACAATCTGATCTACTGAAATCTTTGTAGGATGTTGCAGAGCACTTAAATACTATATATCTTTCACGTTGTCAACGTGGTAAACGCTGCTTATATGAAGGGTCTACTCCACCTGGTGGTTTTCCTAATTCATGGGTATGTTCATTTATTGATCCCTGTTAATAACCTCCATTAATCTTCGGTCAGACTAGCTTAGTGAGAACTGTTTATGTCTAATAGTTTGGTCTGCTCATGCATGGTTTTAATGAAATATCCAAAGCAGAATGGAGCTTCATACTGCACATCTGAACTTGCTATCCTTAGAAATGGCGAGGTACATACTTGGGACAGAGGATATAATGATGATGGCACCCAGGTACGTTCATGTATTCTACGATTTCACCCACCTCTCCACAGCCCAATACAACAATGACCTAACCCGTTGAACATTTGATGACTTGAACAGGTTTGGGGTGGAAAAGCTGGGCCGTATGAGTTTAAACCAACACACAGTTCCTCTGTCAATGACATGTACTCTCCTTTAAATTTTGCCCCCGTTGTGTCCTTGGAAAAGAAGATAGATGATTCTTTTGCCATGCGAGGTTTATAATTGTTATGATAGTAGCGCCCATGATGTAAATTTTGATATGCACTCTCTCTCATTCTCTCTCCCTCTCTCTCACACATGCACACATGTACATATATTATAAGAATGTGCTCCTTAAAAGAAAAAGAAAAAAAAACCTTGAATCAAATCTGAACTCTACCCCTTGCAACCCTAAAACCACCATGACCAGTTATCTTCATTTCGATGGACCCAAAAAGAAAATTTAAAGCTGTTAGGCACGTCGATGAAGGCAGCATCAGCATCACGAGAATGAACGGTCAGAAAAAGTTGCTGTTAGTTGGTACTGAGGGTAGCCATCTTGCAGATGGAAATAATAATGGATATAACACATTTTCGAATGGAAGTCAGGCAGCCATGTGAGCTATTTCTGAAAAAGTGAGTTTCTTGGTGTAAAAGTTTGAAAGTTCAGGAGCTAAACATAAGGTTACACTAGTTAGGTGGCTGCATGTAGGGATGTAAACGTTTGGGTTTTTAGCTATACTGAATTTCGGACTCATGTCGAACATCTCTATAGATTATTCGCCATCTGAACCGTTTCAGTTTTTACATAAACGTAAATTTTCCGCAAAAAAATTTCAAAGATGAACAAAAGAATATGTTGGTACAATTTCAACCAGCTAAACAAAGCATCATAAATCATTGCTAAAAGCACTACAAACTGTCATTAAGTCTTATATTGTTAGTGACAGATTTTTAAACATTTGGCATCAGCCAACAAATAACAAATTTGAATCCTTATATGTATATATTTGAGCACTAGATGCCGCAGATTTGAAAATGAAAGTGGTGAGAGACTTGGTTGGTTGGAAGAAACAAAAGCTATTTTCTTTTCCCTTAATTTTTGAAAAGATTTAGAGTGATACATGGTTGACTTCTGATCAAGAAATCCAATATTCTCACAAACTTGTACCCTTGGAGTATTGACGCAGCTAGTGAGGTAAAGACTTATACTCTTAGAAAAAATACTGTATCTTTTTTTTGCTTTTAACTAGTACTGATACTTCCGGTCAAATGAGTTTCTTTCTGAAAAGTGCTGATATGTTCTTATACACCATTCTTTTATTTGTCATTTTAAAGGCCATTCTTAGATGAATATGTATTGTAAAATGTTTTTAAATGTGGAAGAAGCAGTGTCAAAAGGCATCATTTTTTTGTGGTTTTGTCAATTTCAGCCTGTATGGCTCCATAGACTCTATACACATTACACAAGTATGTTTTGTTTGCTACTTCCCCTACTTTTATATATTAAAATTTTAGTTCAGAACTCATGGTTTTCACCATACGGGCATGGACCTGGCTAAGCTCGGCCATGGGAGCGCACATCTCAAGGAAACAGATGCTTTCCCCCCAAACCCGCAAAAAATTCAAATACAAAAATTACATGTGATTTTTAAAAAATTTTCATTTAGTTTATATATTTTTGAAAAAATAATTTTTTGGTTCTTGTTAAAATTTTGAAACTATAGTTTAATTCCCTAATGCAAATTTTTTTATTTTCACCCCTGACCGCTAGTCTACCCAACTCCCGAAGCAGTCATTTTTCCCTGCTAGTAATTCCACTTTTTTTTTTTTTTGGTAGTGAAGTTCCATTAAGGCCTTCTCTGCTACAATCGAGTTTCAGATGTATTAAGTTAAAAACCATGGTTGTTGGACACACCCATGACTCAACTTTTGGGTCTTGCCAATTAAGTGGTCTGGTCCATTTGGTAGGTTTTTATCATACGGGAAAAAAAAAAAAAGAAAATCTAATGGCACAATTATTTAAAAAATATATATATTTGAACTGTTACCTTTCCTTTTATTAAAAAGGAAAAAAATACACACAGGCGAAATAATGGAAGGATGGGAATTGGTTTTGAAACACAAAAAATTGACAAAATCCTTAGACCATATCTCAACCACTTGCAATCCTAAGAATCACCATAACCAGTCATCTTCATTTCGAGGGACCCCCGTTGGACTCGTAGACGAGTGGCGGCATCAGCAACACGAAAATGAACGGTCAGAAAAGGTTGCCGTTGGTTGGTTCTGAGGGTAGCCATCTTGCAGATGGAAAAAGCATACTGCACTACTTCCTCTGCAATTTTGGTCTAGAACTGATCCTCACTAGAGAACAAGTGCAACTTTACAATGAAAATAATAGATATGTCACACTCTCGAGAGGAAGTCAGGCAGCCATCTGAGCTATTTCTGAAAAAGTGAGGCTTTTGGCTTAAATGTTTGAAAGTTCAGAAGCTAAACATAAAGTTACCGTAGTTACCTGGCTGCTTGTAGGGATGTAAACATGTAGAATATGGTTCTGAGAATTTGGCTTTTTAGCTACACTGAATTTTAGTCTCATGTCTAATACATCAGATTATTCTCGATCTGAACCGTTTCATCCTTACACAAGTCAACTTTCCTCGGAGATTTTCAAAGATAAACAAAAGAATATGTTGTGACAATTTCAACCAGTTATAGGAACATAAAAATGGAAGATACATAAGGGACTCATACATTGTCCACCATCACTAATAGGCATTGTTCAGATAAAAGTAGAGACCAGCCAGAGCTGCAACTCCTACTACAATTGCAATCGGCAGTGCATTCCTGCAGTGTGAGATGCCTAAGAAATTAGTGATTGCTAGAAGCTTCAAGCCTATCTTGTAAACAATTGAATTCCAAGAGTTCAAGAACAAGTAGAAAGTCCTCCCCAGTACCAAAGTGCAATGTTCAGAATTCATAGACAAGAAAGCAAGCATACCCAATTGTTTCATCTCTCTTCATCTGTGCCTTTCGAGCTTTACGAACATCAGTGTCGTTGGCATCCTTTTTTACTGCAGGCTGGTAAGACTTAAACCTTCTCTTTGGTGCACCACAAACTGAAACACAAAGTAAGAATTCAAGATATTGTTGATGGTGATGCCATGAACGAATGGATGCCTCAATTACGTATCAACTGGTTTGTTTGACTGTGAACTCTTCTGTAACCAAACATTGAAATCTAAACTATTTAAAAAGGAATTGATGGTCCGTTTGGATGAACCTGCTTAGCCAGACAAATAGATTAGGCTGGGACTTGGCACTGAGAATCACGAATGACAACTGAATCTTTTTTTCCTTTTTTTGCATAATAGAGCAACCACTCTTGAAGACCACCGGTTTAACCTGCCAGGATTAAGCTCGTGGTCAGGCTGTCTTCTGGCCAGGGTCTTCTTCAGTTGTGCTCATCCATTCAGTTAAAATTCACCCTTCTCTAGACAAGTACATGCACCCACAGAGAAAATTTCTGTTGTAATATTTGCCTTGAATCCAGATCTGGAGTTCTCTTAAAGAAACTACCGCACAATTAGGGGCTAGGTTGGACGCATCCACTTTAGTAGATGAAGGGGATTAACTGATATTGTATTGTGGAGTACAACTGAAGTGCAGACTCTCTCCAAGTTTTCAGGAGGCTGTTCCAAAACGGCCCTGATTGCGTTATCCGAAAGGAAAATCTAGTGCCCATTGACTTCAGATGCATATTGAGGAGAATTTGCAACATTACCTGGGCAGAAGTAGTTATCAGGAAGTTTCTCAAATGGTGTCCTGTCATTGTAAATGTACCTGCAACCACGAGCCAAATGAGTTCCAAGTCTCCCAACTCATGCGAAAAAAGGTAAAGGGATCGTATTCTTTACAATTGGAGATAAAGAGGTGGGATGAGGATTGTACCCACAATCTCTGCAGATGTATGCTTGTTTGGATGCTACCCTCATAGTGAATCTTGGTGGTGAGGATGCCAGCTGTGGGGATGCAGTAGCAACAAAGAGTTGAAGCGATGTGGCTCCATTGAAGAAGGCAGACTTGAGAGCGAATCGGTCATGGTGGAGCCTGAGGCCGGGCTGGGTAAGGCCCAATAGTCTAACAGCTGAGGAAGAATGGCAGGGAGTCACAGTAGTCTGCACAGCCATCTCTCTCTCGCTCGCTCTCTCTCTCTCTCTCCCCTCTAGCGTTGATCGTGTGGCCAATTCGCTTGGTCCCTGAAGATAGGAAGGGACATATGATAAAGGGAGGAAGCGCTCAGCGTGGCAAGCAAACGCCCCACACAAGCCTCTACTTAAACCCCACTTGCTCTAAAGCCTATAAACCTCTTCTTATCCTCTCTCTCTCTCTCTCTCCCCCAAACCCCCAAATTGAAAGGCACCCATCTTCAGAAAATTTACGCCCTTGTCCACTGATATATCTCACGAATCACGATAACGCCAACAGCCACCATGGATTAGCGGCCTCGCTCTCTCTGGCTCTCTCCCATGGCTCTTCTTTCTCCCTCTTCTCCCCTACTTTCCTCGCAATTCACCGCAAACGCCAGAAGAAGTGCTGGTTTCTGTGCTCTTCCACTCTTATTCCGACGCCCATTACATGGTATCAGTACCCCTTCATCTACCAGTAAGTACAGAGGGCTCTCCGTTTGTCTCGCTCTAGACCCTGCTTCTACGCATCTTTCTGCAATTCCCTGCTTCTCTCTAGCTGAAAATGGGGGATACTCCTTGGCTAGCTACTACACCTCTTTAGGCCTTTTCATTATCTCAGTTCCCGGTGTTTGGTCGCTCATCAAACGCTCTGTCAAGTCTAAGGTTGGGATTCTCATTTTTTTCCTTGTCAATTTTTCTTTGTTTTGTGTTCTTTTTTTATTGTTTTCCTTTGGTTGAATGATTTTAGATGGTGGTTTTTGCCAGATTGTGCAGAAAACGTTTGTAAGAGATGGTACCCAGGAGAAGAGCACGGCGCCGAATCAGGTCGCCGGAGAAATACTCTCGTTCTTCACTCGCAACAACTTCACTGTCTCAGATAGAGGAGAGATAGTAACGTAACTGAATAATTTTCCTTTCTTCTTCTCCTTGCATGCCATGGTGCTTTTGCTTTTGCTTTGGAGTTTAGATTTTCTTTATAATGATTTCTTTCTCTCTCTCTCTCTCTCTCTCTCTCTCACGGATAAGCTCGTTATACAACTGAAGGTTTGAAGGAATGATGGTCCCGAGCAGAGGGCAGGCTGCATTGCTCACTTTCTGTACGTGCATAAGTTTGGCCAGTGTTGCTCTCGTGCTGACCATCACCGTCCCTGACGTGGGCAACGGATGGTTCTGGCTTACTGCATTGAGCCCATTGGCGTAAGTTCACTTAAAAAAACTCTGAACACCATATGACTTTCTCTTTGGTGGGGTTGATTGAGCAATTCATGAAATTAGATTGATTTCTTGGTGAAGCAGTCCGTGCATTTGAGCTTTGAATCCAAAGAAGATGACCTTTTGTTCCTGGTGATGCAGAGGGGTGTACTATTGGACACGAGCGTCTCGAAAGGAGGAGATCAAGGTGAAGATGATCCTAGCAGATGATGGGAAGCTGTCGGAGATAATCGTTCAAGGAGATGATGAACAGATTGAGAGGATGAGGAAGGAGCTCAATTTTATGGAGAAAGGAATGGTGTACGTAAAGGGTCTCTTTGAACGATGACCAATTTGTAGAGTTTTTATTCCCTTGGTTCTTCTTCTATTTGAAGGCGCCACAGGGCCTTCCTTTTTTGGAAGAAATGTCTATAGTCATTATGGCTCTCTCTCTCTCTCTCTCGTATTCCTTTGACGACCATGACGGACCAAATATGTACTTCATGTTGATGCGTGCTTCAGCCTCAAACAGTCACCTGATACCTATGTCTATTGTCACTCTAGTCCATCAATGCAAACCGAGAACGGGCCTCCCTTCATTGGCTGCTTTATATATCTTCGAGAATTACAACATTATCATTGTAACATTTTAGAATGACCACACCATCCAAATAAATAACAGTACAAAACGAATAAAATGAATATACAACACCTTGAAACATGTTGGTATTGACAAATTCGAAAGAGAATATTTCGGCTATTAATGTGGCGACTGTTCGAGCTCATTTTACATAGAAATAAGGTTTGCCTTGTGCTCTTTGGTGCATCATGAGCTAAGAGAAGTTGGTTAGCTTGGTACTATTTTGATGAGCTCTATGTCGAACAACAAAGTCTTGTCAATGAGGCCTTGATTCCTAAGCACAAAGTCCAGCGCTCGTTGTCCCTGCAAGGCAAAGGTTTTTTATATGAGAGATTCAAACAGATTGGCTAACCATACCACTCTACATTCTCAAAACAGATGTCATTTAGAATTTCTCTTCAGAAAATCATTCCATTTTACAATAGTATTTCAAAAAATATCCCTAAGCATACACCAGAAATTAATGATCAGGATGATATTAAAATGTGCTATCTCGTCGTTTGATTAGGAACTGAAAATTAGTGAATTTCTTATAGTAGATTTCATGAAATTCAACATCACAATGAAATTTGTGAACGTGGCCAACAAAAAAATGCTACCTACTGATAATCAACATATAGCATGGTCCTTTCAACGATTTTGCACAAGGATCAGATAAAGCTAAGTTATTTTTTCACTTACAGAGAAAGTCGTCGGCCTTGGGCCTTTCTTATTAAAATCATTGTCTGGATATCCCAGGTTTGGTGGGACTACAATCCTGTCGCAGAACAAGTCAGAAGAACAACAAGTAATGTAGTCAAATGACCAATGGAAAAGAAAGAAAGGTTAATTGCAGAAAATTCAGCAGTTAGTGATGCTCTACGTGCTATTCAGACTACTCTGATAACCACCAAAAGAGGGCTGGCGATTCGTGTTTATAGATGCATCTGATGCTGGAGGAAAATAAATTAACATTCGGATATTCATTATATTGCTGGATAAGTTCGCCAGCACTTTCCATGAAATGTAGTGAAAATCTTGAAAAGGTGCTCATGGTCTATGTAACATTTAGCAGAGCAACGAGCCCAGAAACCAGACGTAGACATGCCCAAAAGTCTGCCAACAAAAACTAACCAATCTACTTCAGATAAACAAAGATGGAGCTAGCATTTTTTCCGGAGACAAGTTAATCCTGTAATTTACACAGTAAAATGGCTACCTTCGCACACCGCCTGGTGACATACCCACAATAGCCTCCTCAAAAGCTGGTATTACCTGAAACTCGAAATCATGGTAACACTAAGCATAGAGTATTCTTGTCAAAATTGGAAATGAAGGACCCTTGACTAAGATAGAGATCTACAACCCATTGAAACCCAGCTATGTTATTTGATGATGTGAGGCCTCAAAAAGATTGATAATGTAAAGAAACCGTCAAGCTTTGGTCTGCAGGTTATCTTTGCCTCCCAAACTGAGTTATCTGACTCCCAAACCGAGTTATCTGACAGCTCATATTAATTTATTAAATGTTACGTGCATGAATATTCATGTCTATTCCTATTGAATGGATGCATGTAACTAACAAGATCGCTTTTAATCATAAATATTTATTGCAGGCTACATGTTGCCAGTGTGTGCATGCAAATCAAGAACAGGGGAGACCTTCACTGTGTTTAAAACATAGTAATAAGATAGAAAGCAAGAGAGGGACGTAAGTCCATTGTTTGGATAACACTATAGCTCTAGCTAATGCAGTAGATAGGAAAATCTGCAACACTCAAATTTAGATATGTCACACTGATGAAAATTTAGGATGTATCTGGGACCTCCATCCAGAATCACAATGTCTAAGGGCCAACCAACCAAAGCCAGACCCACAAACCTGCTGAGATCCAACCGTAAATTTGAAAAAATCTTTGTCGTCGCCCTGCAGAATTATGAAACAACTACAGTGAACTTCCAAACGTCAACACAAACTTCTAATATAAAACCAAAGACAAAAGATGCTACTGAAAGAAAAGATGAGTTGGTTCAGACTGCTGTTAAATGCAGTCAATTGGCGAATGAGTACCACCAAGCTGCCATTAGAACATGAACAATCATATATGCCAACTTAGACATGGTTTAGGAGAGAAAAGGTATTTGGTCTGACTTGGATCCTCGCTCGGCTACTTAACCCAGACCCAATTATCACGTGTATGGGTGGACTAGGTCAACCCTGACGTGGAGAGGATCCAATCTGGAACAGATATCATATCGCATAATGCATACCGCTTGCTAAGAAATAAAATTACCGTCGAGGGCATATACAACTTGAAATGAAGTAAGCGTCACACAGATATTCAGAGCCATAAAACAACACTTTGATCGACATCAAGTTTACCTCAAAGGAACCACCCTTTGTTTTATTACGAGCTTCAAAAATACGCCCATAGTACCCTATTGTATAGCCATCCCAGTCTACCTGTAAATGTTAAAGATTTATAAGATGCCAATGGTTGTTTCTAATGAACGATACAGGTAAAGAATCTGTTTACAGTTCAACTGCTTAGAAAAGGTGAAGGGACAACAATCGACTATGTCATCGACATTGCACAGCAGAACAATTTCCAACTTGCAGAAGTACACTTTAAGAAAACACTGCATGATTAGGCCCTAACTAGCAATAGTGGGACTCAATATCAATAGTGAAAAAAATAATCCTCATAGATGTTATGCCATTTTTAGTAATTGAGATATTAAAATATGACAAGGGATTTTATAACCTTGTTGCCCATTAGAGGATCTGCCAACATAGTACAGCATATAATATATATATATAACGCCGATTATACAAGTATAAAGGTCAAGCGACTCAACTGATGAATATGGTCCTTACCACAACTGTCTCGCCTACGTTCGGTGTAGGCCCACTCCCTAGTCGTAAGTCCTGCAGACCTTTTAAATTTATATCACAATCAATATGCTAGTAAAAAGGATGGTAGTGGAACTATAAGACAGGAACCAATTCTCAAGGTACTAATAACGAATATATATTCAAACATATTAATAGGTGACCTTGTACTGAAGGCCCGAGCTTGTTTCCGTGTAATCTGGGTACCGCATTTTCGTTTTCCCATAATCCTTCCCTCGAAGAGCTGGCACTGCATGTACGAATAAACTAAGCTATGAAACTTTACAAATTTTCCCTTGCCAAGCAAAGGTAAACGTACTGTCTGCAAATTCAGCTGCAACAGCTATCACGTCCTTCGAAATAAATTGGGAGGCGCCAACAACCAATCCAATGGTTGAAAAGATGATCACTCTTCTTTGACAAGCATCCAACCCATAAGCATCTACACATATGAACAAGGACAAAGCAGTCAAAAGATGATTATAATTATACTCTGTTACTGGTAGTCTGGCTATGTTCTCTTACACAATTACACTCTTATCAAGATGTTTAAAGTTATAACTGATTTTGGAGAGAAGATGAAGTACAAGTCGGCAGTATTTTTAGTGGATGCATGTGCATGCTTTCACCGCACCAAATATCTGAAGAATGCATGAGGCCTGTTATTTTCATGTTTAGCTCATCAGAAGACAGGGTTAGCCATTTTAATAGAATTCCAACGATGATATAGCAAAAGAATAAAACATTGTTTAGCTAGTGACCGCATTATTTAGCTAGTGACTCCCTTTGCATTCTTTTTCTGCAACGCAGATTCAAATTAACATTGTTTTCAGAATTCAAATTCCACAAACTAAACAAATAATTTAATGAGATTGCCACTGTCTCGGATTGCTAAGAACTATCTTGTTGGACCAAAACCCTGTACAGTCTAGAAAACATTTAAATCAAGGTATCAAGTATCCGCAGAAATCACATGGTCCGATATCACGAATCCCTACATTGCTTGTCACATGAGAGGGAGGTCGAAGCCTCTGTATCCGGTAGAAATTCACAGAGAGAGAGAGAGAAAGCATTCACCGTTCATGCTCGACGTTGCCAAGACCGGCAATCTTTCTGTGTTGGATATCAATCTCTTGACACTCTTCTCCGGACTTCTCTGCAAAAGAGGATCAAGCGAGAACATGTAACGGAGAATGTTATCACATGAACTCTCTGCAAAAATTTCGATTGAAACGCCGAAAATCCAGTTCTATTCAATGTCCTCCATATATCAAAGCGAGTTCCCACCACCGGAAAGAAAGCATGCCTACACTAGAGAAAAAATAATCTCTGCGATATTCTCATACAACAGAGGCGATAACAGAGCGAGGTACAACGCACCGGAAAGAAATTGAGGGCATTAAGGGACCGACTGTGAACGAATTGACCCGTCGAGAACAAGGAAGCCATGGCCGCGCCGAAGCGAGATGTGGGAGCAAGAAGAAGACGAAGAAGAGAGAGGGAGGGAGAGAGAGAGGGAGGGAGGGAACCTCACGGCCTTTCACGCGCCATCTCCCGCCTTCTCTATTGTCCACCGTGGGATTAGGACTGTTATCGCTGCAGCATCGTGGATGGTTGATACAAAATTATCATCTTAGTCCCATACCTTTGTAATAATCTCAGTAACGGACCTCTCATTTTTTGTCTTGAAATTGCTTTCTTTTCTCGACCACAACATATTGAATTTGGGCAGCTATCACTGTCCACTATTCAACATTTCATGTGTTATTTAATTCGACTTCGGATTTCAATACAAATCCAAAAATTACAAAAAAATATCACATCATAATTAACGATTAACGAGTTTTAAAATTTTGATTATAACTGAAATATTATTTTTAAAAAAAATTATTTAAAACAAATGAAATTTTTTTAAATTTAAGTAATTGAAACGAAGCCAAGGATCAAACAGACCCTACCTTAGCCCACGAGACCCGACGATGAGACACAATTACTTTTTTTTCAAAAAATATAAAGAATATTGCAAAAGGGGAACAACCATTTGTCAAAAAAAGGGTGTAAAGGTTTGGGAATCTAATCGATCCGTCCTTTGTCATATCCTATTTGATTCGTTTTTTTTTATCCGACTGAGATCTAAATTTGGATTTCGTTGTTTTTGGTGCTCCATGCAAATTTTACAAAAAAATTATTTATTTTATATAAATATTTTGAAAATTTATATTTCGGCTTATATCAAAACTTTAAGATTATGAAAAATTTGGCTCATGCATGCAACCTTTTTTTAAAAAATAGAATTATCTAAATTTAAGTCCTATTACATAATATCATTACTTGAATACCAAAGTACCAAAATATTAGTTTGATTCGGGTATAGGGTAGCTGGTCGGGTTAAAGGCTTGTAAAAAGGCAGGTTTCTAGTTCGCTTCACATGAGCGTTATGTTCTTGTGTCTTAAGACGGTAGGACGCGACTCAGGACCCTGAAGGCAATGGGAATGGGGGCCTTCGGGTGGTGGGATTGACCCTCTCGCTCACCTGAATACCAGAGTTCTATCTAGTAGGGCTCTTTTTATTGTTACCAGACAATAATAATTTACAATTTGATAAACTACATGACAAACCAGTCATGACTATAAATTGGTGCAAATTGGTAGTCCTCAATTAGCTCACGGACACACTGTTTTAGATGTATACTCAAACAATATCATAAATAGCAAGTTAAGTAACATTTTACTTGCTTTTCCTTTTCAAACTTTAATACGGAACACCTGCTTTTTGTTCTCGTTCCATAAATTTCTTATAGAATTGCTATCTGATTGTACCTAAAAGTCCACAAGTTCTTTTCTAACTTTGACCGCCAAAAGCATCTCCAAATTTGTTAAATGGTCCGAAATATATGTTTTCAATTATCAAGTTTCTTTATATATGTGCGAAACATGATCTGTTTCAACTACTTTGGTACAAGTTATCTCATGGCCAATAATCATCAGACAAGGGATTTCCACAATCTAAATATTACCATTAGAAGATGTTTGATAAGAGCATTTTATTTCAAAGTACATGCATATAACACAAGTTTAACAACAAACTGCTCTTGCAATATGCACTCTAAAAATATGTATTTCAAAAACACAATAATTTTGTTGTTGTAGTAAGTCAATTAAATATTTAACAAACCACTTGTTCACTACTATTATATTTAAGGGTCATTTTGCATTAAGAACAGTAATATGAGTATTTTATGAAACTTTCCCAAATATTGAGCATATTCATAAACTACGTAAACAAGTGTTCTATGAAATTATCATAATATTTTTAAGGCAAATTCATGAAACACCCACATAATATTCCTCCTACCAAACAGCCGTTTGCTTTCATAAATAATTAGAGAATGAGAATAGAATATTTTTGTTAAGGACCAATTGTCATCGAGAAGTTATAGGTGTGGAATATGAAGGATTAAGGTTGACTAAATATTAATTTTAGTGTTTTTTAAATAAAGTTTTGCAACTATTAAAGCACATTTAACAGTAAAAATAATATATTATATGATTTTTTTAACGTGCAAAGTTTGTGTTCATGAATGATTGCTCTTCTAATTGACTATTCAATAAAAGCTGTATTGAGACACCCATGATAGTGATGTGATTATGACTCTTTTTTTGTTGCATCATTGTTTCCAGTTCAGTTTTTGGGCACATGATATTGTCTAAAATTGAGAGACTTCCTCAAGGACGTCCTCAATCTTGATTTAAGATAAAATTTCCATTTTCTTAATTTATTTTCGCACATTTCTTATGGTACCTGTCAAGCTAAATTTTCAAATTATTTAGAGGTAACTATTATTTTCTTTATTCCTTTCTCTTTTTTCAAGAAAGGGATAGCAACTACGGTCTACGGGCGCACTCAAGTTTAGAGCCCATTTGAAAGAGATCAATGATGGACTTACCGAACCTACCATGAGCCTGGGTCCGGCTTCTCCAGACATTGTCAGTCAAAGGGTAACATTGTCCTTTTAGTAAGTTCCTACGCCGTAATTGACTAATCATCGTCATTGCTTGAAAGCAATACCCAATACCCTCTCTCTCTCTCTAACCTTCCTGGTTTCTGCATCACTGTTCCTTGTTTCCCTTGGAAAACCAAGCCCTAAGGAAGCTTCCTCTCCCTCTCAACTACTATCTCTTGCGACGTCCCAACACACACTCGTTTCCGGCTCCCGCCATCTCTTTTTTATCTTGGTAGATCTTTGACACCCACCTCCCTATTTCTCTCTCTCTGGTAGCCGGGGGTTTTCCATCTCAGTGGCTGGATGAAGAGCGAGTATTTGTGCCGTTTTGGGCGCACCCATCTTCATATCTTCCTCTTTCTAGTATTGGGCTTCTGTGTTTCTGCTGAGAGGCATCATCACGGCCAACAACCGGAGCGAATCTCAGGTGCAATTCTTGATTTCTGTTATGTGCGTATGTGTTTTATTTCCTTCCACAAAAGCATCGCTTATGGTTATAGATCATTGATTCAGAATGCAGATTGTCTGAATTCTGATGTGGAGTTCGGTTACTGGATCTGTCTTTTTTCGTGAATTGGTGGATTTAGTGGTTATTGCCATTTACACTGTAGTTTGCTTTTGGTCCATTCGATGTGAAGCGGACTAACCAGGTTGTTGTGCTTGTGATAATTGATTAGCTTTTTTTTTTCCCTATTTTGGGAGCCGAAGAGCGGGCTACCATTGATTAGGAATCTAGATGTTGTATTGAGTTGAAAAAAAAAAATCAATATGATTGACAATTGTCGTCGGTGGTTGTCGACTAAGTTGAAATCAGGACTCCGATTGTAATAGAATAGATACGGTCGAGTGGAGGAGAAGCCGTTAGAGCTTTTGAGGAAAACGTGAATCACAAAATTGGAGAATTCAGAGGCCCTTGATTGCAGGCGAAACTTTTATGTTCGATAGATTACAGTGGCATAACTTGTTTCCACTTCGAAGATGAAACTTTGAGGAAACCATTTTCCTTTAATTTTGAAGGAAATGCAACAAGGGTGATAGGCAACAAAGGTGAAATTCTAAACAATCTTCGACAGAGGTGGATGGGGATCCCGACAAGCGTGTCTTGAAATGTTAGCTGGAACCCCTGAACAAGCATTTTGGAGTGTGTAAGGTGTACGAGTAGGAATAGCTACTAGCAAGTATGAAGCATTGAGGCTGCTGATTGAAGGAATTATGATGCAAAATAGGCGAGGGTAAGATTAATGAATTCCTAAAGGGGACGTGTCTAGGGGCAAATATGCACCAATCATAGTTTCATTTTGATACAGAGGCATGCCTTTTTTTAGCCCATATGGTACAGTGCCTCCTTCGTGTCACTTCGATTATATGAAATATCATGTTCTCACTTATGCACTTAATAAGAGCAAACTGGTTTTACACCCTGCCTCATCAAGCCAGGAAGCAAGATTGATGATTTCTGTAGTTGGAGAATAGGGGTCACTGTTTCTGGAATCAGGATGTGTCTCCTTTATTGAGGCGCTGATCTATAAAGATGCTTAATGTTGATCTTAAGTTTATGCATCCATCATGCTCCCTGGAAGCCTTTGACCATGGGTTTTTGTCTTACCAGTCCCAACTTAATCCCTGCCCAGATGACCTGCACCACCAAAACCTTCGTTGCACGTAAATCAGGCCAATTATCTTTCTTTTTTTTTACTGTATAACCATTGCGATATTTCATATTTTGTAACTCTTAGTTATAAGACGCAAAACCTCAAACAGGGGCACCATTAGGTCTATTACTTCCTTTTCTTTTCTTCACTTTCTTTTTCTCTAGTTGCATGTTTCAATATGGTCAAGTATGTCTAGATTGTATTCAAGTCAATGGTAAAATGTAGCAGTAACCACTTCAAGTGACTCTTGAACAGGGAAAGCTGGTGATGTTTTGGAGGACGATCCAGTTGGGAGGTTAAAGGTTTTTGTTTATGAGCTGCCGAGCAAATATAACAGGAAGATTCTGCAGAAAGATCCTAGGTGTTTAACACATATGTTTGCTGCAGAGATATTTATGCATAGGTTCTTACTATCAAGTCCAGTTCGCACACTCAATCCAGAAGAAGCAGACTGGTTTTACACACCTGTATACACCACCTGTGATCTGACGCCTAATGGCCTTCCCCTACCTTTCAAATCACCAAGGATGATGAGGAGTGCAATTCAGCTTATCTCTTCAAACTGGCCATATTGGAACCGTACTGAAGGAGCAGACCATTTCTTTGTTGTTCCACATGACTTTGGAGCTTGCTTTCATTACCAGGTAAAAGAGCGTGTAATCATTTTTCTAACTTCCTCTCATCTAAATTCTGCCTTCCTCAGAAGTAAGCTTTCAACGTAAGGTTACAGTTGGACCATAAATTTGCACATACCATGTGTTCTTTATTGATGAAGACTTATAGCTCATGGTAGTTGCCAAGATGCATGTCAGACTGTGTAGAGGATAATGTTCAGAAAGGTCTACAAGCCTCATTTGTCTCGTTGCCCTTGAAAAAGGAAAAGTATAGCAGAATTAATATAACACAATTTGCTATTTAGTTTTTTCGAAAATGCTGCCCCTTTGTTATGTATTTAATAAGGTTTTGCTGTATTCAGGAAGAGAAGGCTATTGAACGGGGAATTCTTCCATTGCTTCAAAGAGCTACTTTAGTTCAAACATTTGGTCAGCGGAATCATGTCTGTTTAAATGAGGCTACCTCTATCATTATTCCCCCATATGCTCCTCCACAGAAAATGCAAGCTCACTTGATTCCACCAGACACCCCTCGATCCATCTTTGTCTACTTCCGTGGTTTGTTTTATGATGTGGGTAATGATCCAGAAGGTGGCTATTATGCAAGGTAAACACTTCATCTAATGTGATTATTTTCAGTTTCCTTGTGTACTTGCAGTATGATTGGAACTTTCGAAATGAGGTTTCTTATCAGTTGGGTTTCTTTTTTTTTTTTCAATGGTGCAGAGGAGCACGTGCATCGGTGTGGGAAAACTTCAAGGATAACCCACTTTTTGACATCTCCACAGAGCATCCTACAACTTACTATGAAGACATGCAACGTGCAATTTTCTGTTTGTGTCCTCTGGGATGGGCTCCATGGAGTCCGAGATTGGTTGAAGGAGTCATATTTGGATGCATACCGGTGATTATAGCAGATGATATCGTATTGCCCTTTGCAGATGCTATTCCATGGGAAGAAATTGGTGTTTTCGTCAACGAAGAGGATGTTCCCAGGTTAGATACCATCCTTACTAATATCCCGGCAGATGTTATCTTGAGAAAGCAGAGGCTGCTTGCAAACCCTGCAATGAAACAAGCCATGCTTTTCCCTCAGCCTGCTCAACCAGGCGATGCTTTCCATCAAATATTGAATGGCTTGGCACGTAAGCTCCCACATGATAAGAGCATCTACTTGAAGCCAGGGCAGAAGGTCTTGAACTGGACTGCTGGACCTTTTGGTGATTTGAAACCTTGGTAGTGATTACTGAATGTCATTTTTGTAGAACAGGCATGGATGTCCTTGGTGAAATTTTCCAAAGTGAAACCTGTACAACCTCGTGGGGCTTTGAATGTGCTGCATTATTTGCAGTGAAGACCCTAATTGTCATCAGAATGTAAAGTCTCGTCAAATTCTGGGGAGAATTTTATTGTAGTTCTATTGTATTGATTGTATTCTGAGAAAAACTTCCACCCAAGTCTCATTTTCAGGTTGTCTGAGCCTCTGAGGTGCTTGAGTTGAAGAATGCTTGTTTCCTTTACATCTTTCAGGTTTTTGTATGAGGGCATTGATCTTGTACCTGTCAATGGGGACCTTCTGTGGCAAATATCAGATGCCGTTTAACTTCTTTGTCCAAAAATCTCACTGTCGATCTACATAAAATGAGTTCTATCTGCTTTTTCAAATGTTTCTAGTTCGGATGCCTTTTCAAACGTTTTTAGTTCGGTTTTTAGTTCGGATGCATACATGTCAACTTTCTGCCTACTAATTCTTCTTTTACATATGAGAACTTCCACTGATCTTTGAAAAGTATAAAACAGCAATCAAAAGATCTTAAGATTGTATGTGTCTAAGCAAACTGGCATCGCAGTTTATGGAAGTACATGCTCATAAATGTGTTGGCATGGGAATGAAGATCAAGTAAAGGGCTTAGAAGGCCGTTGATGCGGATATGGTATTGTGCAGTGCAATGGCAGCTGTCTGACATCCTTGTTTGTTGTCTATTGATTTCATGGAACCTTTTTTGTTGTGCAAATGATCGAGCAACAATGACCATTGTACATCAAAATCTTTTTTGTTTTAATTAACTTCTCCAATTTTATGTTTAAATTTGTTTTTCGATGACAATTATCAAACGGGGACCTGCCATTACTGTTTCTAAAAGAAAATGAAAGAAAAATACCTTTGAAAGAAAAAACCAAAGAGCAGTACAAAATCACATGACTTTATAATATTGACAAGCTTTTAATCTTATATTTGGTGATTGCCATTTGAGGGCTTAAATTTGTGTTACAAAATTCAGAAATGCTAAGCATGCACAGCTTTACCTACCTTGCCTAAGGGTTAGGGTTGGTTCTAGGGGCGGATCCAAGGTAAGGCCCACTGGCCCTGGCCCCACTTCAAAAAAAATAAAAAATTTATATGTAAATTTTTAAAAATCTTACTTGTTTTATATAAAAAAAATTGAAAAATGATATTTCAACCCTAGTCAAAATTTAGAAATTTTAATTTGACTCGCCTCATAAAAAAAATTCTGGTTCCTCCCCGTATCAGTTCTTTTTGTTTAATTTGATGGAAAGATTTTTCTGCACTTGATCCACAACCACACAAACTTGTTATCACTTGTCCAACTCAAACTTTTGCATTGGCATCCTTTTGACGTTTATTCGGCCATCGAGATGAAAATATCAAACTCTTCCTTCAGCTCGGCATTGTCTCACTTTGAACTAAAATACGATGTGATGTGATTGTAGTTTTTTTTTCTTTAAGGGTGAGTGGTGGTTCATTCCACCGCTCCTAAGAAATGTCACTGCCCCCTTTTTTTGCTCGCCCTCTTAGGTTTTCAGAGAGCATGCTTCAAAACCTTTTACAGTCTAAAGAAATAGAGCACTGACGTAACAATGACCACTCAAAGACTCGAACATAAGTACCTAAAGGAGTCATACCACCTTATCGTTCAGTACACTGCCACCCCTCGGAGTATGTGATTGTAGATGTTGCGTTTGATATAGTTATATAATATTATTGGAAACAAAAATATAATGGTGTGAAAGCATATGCTTTAGGATTAAGAAATATATTTCTAAAATATAATGTTTTGCTTATGATCAAGCAAAGATTCCGGTCAACCTTCTTGGATATGGAACCAAGCAGATATTCGGGTCAACTTTCCTGCATATGGAACCAGCTCCAAAGGATTTGATACGAGCCAGATTCGGGTCTTCTCCGACCCGCCGTTATTAAGGCTCTGACGTCAGACAGACGCGGGGAAGACTGCCGTATCAAAACCTTCCCCCGGAAAAATCAACGGTCCAGAAGGGTATAAAGGTCAACTGGACGGGTCAGATCTGGCGTTTAGTTGCGCTCTTACTTTCAACGAGCTGCCGGCCGCTGCTGGTGTGGGGCGGAGTCGGTAAGATGCTGAATGACCAAAACACCCTCACGCACTTCCTTTCGTTATCACGAAATATCTGAAAAAGCTTATCCGATTTTTTAGTTCAGGAAGTCGAAAATGCCCCGAGGCATACACATTTCAGAAACCCCTCGCAACTCATGGAAAATGCGGGAAAACGGACAACGTCAGAGAGGATATTTCAAGAAAACTCTTGCCCGATGCCATTTGACACGACCACGTCGGTGATACTCGTAGAATGTGACAATATGAACAAAAAACAAATATGAAATTAAAATTATGTAGATGACCGTGTTCAATGTGATATATATGAAATTAGTATGTATTAGACACTTAGACACTACTAATAAGGAACAAAATAAACTCATGATTTTTTTGTTCGGCGATTGAGAAAAAAACAAAGTGAAAAATATATGAAATAATACTAATTTTTTTTCTCTTTGTTTTTTCTTTAATAATTGATCTGGAGAAGATTAAGGCCTAACATTGTTTCATATATGTCTAACACTTAAGTGTATAGCACTTATCAATATATATATATATATATATATGAGACATAGAATGATGATAACACCAAGCTAAAAATATAGGTTTGTAATCGCAGTTACTTTAAAAAAGGTTAACAAGATTTAATAAAGTTTCCCAAAACCGTGAACCTTATCATAAAATTCGAAAGCGTCAAGCAGTCTTTTACAATTATTGCAAAAGTTGGTTCCCTCTAAGATTAACATTTTCTAATCTAAGAATATTCTGCACGAAAGAAAATGTGCCGGTCTATTACAAGAAAGAATGGGGATAAATTTGTGACTTACGTTCTGTAAGGACCCGGAGATCTCCGCCCGCGTTGTTAGGTGAAGCAGTCGTCCAAGTTTCGCCTATAGATCTCTCGCCGGCGTCGCCTTTCTCTTCTCCTCTTCACTCCACGTCTCTCTCTCTCTCACACGCATTATCATGGCGTCCATCTCCCACGCTGCTTCGCCTTCCTACTTTCTAGGTCTCCGGTCTTCTGAGACGAAGACTCCGGCTTCTCTCGGTTCTGCTGTTCATTTCCAGAGAGGGACTTCTTCTGCAAGGCTTCTTTCCCTTCATAGAAGCCGCGGAGGAAGCGCTCGGTTGAGGTACAAATCACTCCTCTAACCCTTCTTTGCTTCATTTAATTATTCTCTTCAACTGATTCACACCGCCCCTCTATGAGGAATCTGTTTGTGGTTCGGTTGATCTGGATTTTGTTTTGGTGTTTGTCGGTTAGTTCTCGTTTGGTGGGGCTTTTCAGTTGTTTTTGTTGTTTTGGATTCTTCCTAGATCTTGATCACGACGGGTTCCGCAGTTTTTCTTAGATTGTTTTTCTCTTTGACTTTTTTTTGGTTGATGTTATGGCTGAACGAGTCATATGATCTGGATTCGAAGGTCGTTTAGTTGGCTTTGGTTCTTTTTTTATATGCCTTAATATGCTCTTATGGGTGGCGTAATCTGTCTTGGATGACACGGCGGTAACTAAGAAGAACATCACAGCTTAGCTTATTATATTTATTCGGACAAAGTTCGTGGATGAATACAATCCTCAGAATTTGCTTCGAGTTAGTAAAGTGCACGCGTTAGATGTTCCTGAATTAGAGGTTTCTTTTGTTCTATGCAGCGTTAGATGCTCTCAAGTGGATGGAAACGGTGCGCAAGTGAAGAAGACGACTCTTCATGATCTCTATGAACAGCAGGGACAAAGTCCGTGGTACGATAACCTATGCCGTCCAGTCACAGACTTAAAGCCTTTGATTGCAAGTGGTGTCAGAGGTGTCACGAGCAATCCGACGGTACTGCATAAAATTTCTTCCTACACTTTTCAAAAAGGTTTTCGTAGTCTTATTTAAAAAGTAAATAAGGTTATGGTCCGAGCAGGCTAGCAGCGTCAAGTTGCTGTTTCCTTTTCACGTTCTACTTCATGTGTTGGTTTTATTGCTTCAGCTGTGGAAGTAATGGATTATGTACCTTCGAGTGTAGCTTACGCTGCCCGTCCATTGTGTGGTTACAGAAATTAGAACACTTTACTGGTTGTTCTGTGCATGTGGAAGTAACACCTATGACCTGGTTCAGGAGCGAGATGATGTTTCGAAGTTTAGTTTTTCTTAGCGCACACGAGGGATGCTGGCACAGAAAGCTTGTAGATCTGCGCAATTAGGACCGTAACAGTTTCTTTGTGTTACAGAAAGTTTGTGCGCAAGATCTGTATGGGACTATTGGTTTGGATCTAAGTCTTCTGTTTGAGAAGCATTTTAACATATATATAGTAGTTGGTTACTTGGTTTGCCATTTGCATTTGTGGAGCTTTCATGTTAAAATTTGTCTAAATTGCATGGACATGTATTTTGTGATCTCATAGTCTATCCCAGACGTTCTCCATTTTGACTCCAATACCTTGTTCCCTTGTATAAATGTGACAATTGTGCACCATAACACTTTTATAACCCATGTTTCTGCTACTTCATCCATGGGGTAAATCTCATAATCTCTAAGGATGTTGACTATTATTGCTATTGAAATGTACCAAATATTGCAGTAGCTGCTGCTCACTGGTAAAGATTGCAGCCAAATTGAGAACGGCTTCAGTATCTGTAGTTTGTCTTAATTAAAGAATCCAATCTCATTGTAAAAATATATTTGGTAACTGTGGTCACTTGCCAATGAATTTGCAAGGAAGAAACTATTTATGCTCTTAGTGGTGCGTACAAGGATCATTCTCCTATTCAGACTTTGGATAAGCTTTTACGTTGAGGATAATTGGTCCTGAATAAGCCTAAATACTTATGCACTTTGAACATGTTTCCAAAATGCTTTTTTTTTTTTATTTTTGCTTTTCATTATCTGGAATTACTTCATTAATAAATTCATCTCTTGTGTCTACAGATTTTCCAGAAAGCTATCTCCTCTTCAAGTGCCTATGATGAGCAATTCAGGTACACTTCAATTTCCTTTCCAAATTGAAATCTGGAACTTGATTTTCAGTGCTTTAGTTCCTGAGGAGCTCTAAACCAAGAGTTTGCTCTGTCTGTTGTATTGGATATAAATCTGTTGAGATTGCAATTGTTTTTTAAACTCTGCCATATTTGATTAACCTGAATCTCGACCATCCCTTATCCAACATGTTCTCTTGATGCATTTGTTGCGCTATGTTTGACACTAATATTGTAGTTAAAACTCAAAAAGCTGGACGTAGATTGTGTGTAGCTTTTCAGAATAAGGCAGTGAGCCTGCCTAGAGCCACAAATGTAGTGAAAATTAGAAATTTAAAAATAATGATACATTGCCTAGCTGACCTAGCATACCTGATTTTTAGCTCCTAGATAAACTGATTAGTTATGGAGAGCTCCTCTATTGTCCAGGTTGGCTTGGGAAGGGGTAGTTGCTGTATTGCCTAGTTAAAAGTCACACTATATTGTCTGATGTACTTGGAGCATTACACAGCTGTATAATAGCTCAGTTGAAGACCATTTCATTTGGATGAGGGTGAACGATGTCGAAATATATGAGTCTGTTGATGAGCTGACGTGAGTAGCTTAATCATCCAGTAACCATGAATTTCTTTTTTGTCCATCACAGGCAGCTTGTGGAAGCAGGAAAAGATATAGAAAGTGCATACTGGGAACTTGTGATAAAGGATATCCAGGATGCATGCAGGCTCTTTGAGCCAATTTATGACCAAACAGATGCTGGTGATGGTTATGTTTCTGTTGAGGTCTCTCCTAAACTTGCCCGCGAGACAGCAGGAACAGTAGAGGCTGCAAAATGGCTCCACAAAGTAGTTGATCGACGCAATGTATACATAAAGATACCAGCAACCGCAGAGTGCATTCCTTCTATTCAGGAAGTTATATCCCTGGGAATCAGTGTCAATGTCACCGTAAGTAGTCTACTTTAAGATACTTATGTTCAAGCTTCATAATGTACTTGAACTTTCAGGATGTAGGTTCTCTTCTTTGTGGGTGACTATTCCAGAAGATTTGAGAAAAAAAGAACTTTCATGATATTTGCTGCACATCACGAAGCATAGTCTTTCATGGCAGTCATTGATATTTGTTTATATGTCATGTATGATCATGATTCAACTTTTCTTTGTTCATGCAGCTGATTTTCTCCATTCCAAGATATGAGGCAGTAATTGATGCTTACTTGGATGGCCTCGAAGCGTCTGGCTTAGATGACTTGTCTAGAGTTACAAGTGTTGCTTCCTTCTTTGTTAGCCGAGTAGACACAATCATTGACAAAATGCTTGAAAAGATTGGTACTCCGGAAGCACTTGCTCTCCGTGGGAAGGTAACTTGTGGTGACACACAGCACACATAATGCGTGTAAGAAATGACACGTGAACATCTTCTTTATCTCTTTGATTGTGATGTTGCAGGCAGCTGTCGCTCAAGCAGCTCTGGCATACCAGTTGTACCAAAAGAAATTCTCAGGCCCACGATGGGAGGCTTTGGTGAAGAAAGGAGCAAAGAAGCAGAGGTTGCTCTGGGCCTCTACCAGTGTTAAGAACCCTGCATACCTTGATACCTTATATGTTGCTCCACTCATTGGACCCGATACGGTGAGTTTGACTTCCCAAGCTTTGAGCTCTGTTTATTTGTTTATAAATGTACTGGTGTTATAGGAAGGTGAAAATGGTGACAATTAATATTAATTTGACTTCCCAAGCTTTGTGCTGGTTGTGCATCTTAACCAGTCAACCAAAAGATTGTTGAGACCTGAACCATGACTCCTGAGTTTATCCAACCGCACTACTCTACATCAAACTTGGATTGAATGCCTCTGAAATCTGAACTAATACCTCCAGCTGCAGAAAAAAGAAAGTACTTAGTTATATCATACCGAGTCAGGCAGGATGGTTGATTTTTGTGACTTAGGTATATCATGCAGAGTATGGCAGGAGGGTTGAATTTTGTAACAGAGCTGCGTGCAAGGCCTGGTTTTACTTTAAAAAAAAATATACTGGTCGCCTTTTATATCGAAATTCCTGATCTTACCTCTTGCCTTGCTTTTTCTGAGAAAGAAGCTGATTGAATTGAATATGTATTTCAAATAACGAAGCAAAACCTGGAAGCGGATGATTGTTTGTCAAGGTTATTTCCTTTCCTCGTTTAGTAAAACGTTCTGGTGTGCCACTGTCTCATTCCAGGTGTCAACCATGCCTGACCAAGCTCTTCAAGCATTCCTGGACCACGGAGAAGTTTCGAGAACGATCGACTCTAATGTGGGAGAGGCCCAATCTGTTTACACTAACCTAGAGAAGTTGGGCATTGATTGGAACGACGTTGGATTTCAGCTGGAAGTGGAAGGAGTGAACTCTTTCATGAAGAGCTTCGATAGCCTGCTTGATTCTCTGCAGGACAAGGCAAATTCCCTCAAATTGGTCAGCTCGTAGATCAGGGACTTGTGCAACTTTTCCACGAATGTTTGTTTGGTTTGTATTCAGGAGTATCATTAAACCGTAGCTCTTCTTCTGTTTGTACGAGCCTGAGGTAATTAATTTTGTGTAGCTGTTCTGCGTGGTCTGAACAATGTGTCCTATTGTGGAAGGAATAAATAATCTCAAATAATCTCTCTCTCTAACCCCCACTTTCTAGTTTGAAAAAGTGTCGAGTTGCTTCGTGGCTGTACATGTATTTCTTGCTGTATAATGGGTGATTTTTGGTGGTTAGAAGCAATCAATCAAACAAGAAATAAAATAAGAGAAATAAGTTGCAATACCGGAACATGCTTGGGAGAGATGAAAGAGGAAGAAGCCAGATGTGTCTTTTCAACGTGCCAAATGAAATCAATGTATCATTTATTTGTCGATGAGATATTTTGGTAAAAATTGAAAACCTAAACTAATAATTATTTAAACTACATTATCAACTTCTTAATAATAAAAGTGGCCTTCATTCTTGTCAACCATTATGTAGTTACATTGTGTAGAACAAATAAAAGAAAAAAAATTGGGTCCAATAAGATTTAGTCTGCGTGCACCCTGTCTCATTCTTTCTTGGTTGGAAAAATCTCATCCTTCTGTTTGGTCTTTCATGAAATAGTGGAAATCCTTTCTCTTAAATCCAGGGCTGTATGAAATCTGGCTTTGGGGGTGAGACGCATTCAGGTGTTGAGCCCCACCTTACGTATAGGAGAATGACACTCACAAAAATCAAATTGGCAAGACATATTTGTGTTGCACCCCCCATCATATCATGTATAGTAAAATAACACTTATAAAAATCAAATTGTCACGCCAACCAGGGGCGGAGCAAAGAATTATTCATAAAAGGGGTCAAATCATAGTTCCATATAATTTTGATATGAGTCTAAATATCATTTTTCAAAATTTTTACCTATAAAAAATTAACTTTTTTAAAATTTAGACGTAAAAAAAACATTTGATTTTGGAAAACATTTCAATGTCGTAAACATTGGTGTTGGTTCCCTCTCATTATCAGCACTTGCCGCCAATTTTATTTTTTAATTTAGAAATAAATTACAATATATTTTAAATTACTTTAAAAAATACAAAACAAATATGATATATATTTACATTCAACAACTATTTTGTGGCTGACTTAATTGGTTTTGCACTTATGTGTTTGATACATGATAATATATCTTGTCATTTGCATGTAGACAAAAGAAGTTAATTTTCAAATAATTCACGGGTAAAACATATTAAAGGGTAATTTGGTACATTCAAACTCAACGTACCTTTATTCTTTTGGTGCAGTTGTTTGAGAATTATTTTGCCAACTAAGTATCAAGATGCAAATTCTTAAAAGTTGGTAGGCTTTTGTTCATCTGACTTTAAAATGAGCAGCTATTTGTAAATTGGACTGTTCGGACAAATGAAAAGCGCTAGTTTATGTTATTTGTTGTTAATTAATAATGAAGGTTTACTCGACAAATTCAAATGTCCAACCAAATTTCTTTCCATTTCGTTTGGTTTTTATTTTGGTAGCAAGTTACAATGGGTTCTTCCTTTTCTTCGATAATTCAAATAGAAGATATTCAAAGAATAGATGCTCTCAAGTTGCGCGGGAAAAATCAAGAAACCGTTTCTCTCCGCGGTGAGGCTCTCTCTCTCTCTCTCTCTCTCTCTCTTTCCCTGAGATATCTCTGCGGGGGTAAATAAAGAAACTGTTCCGCTCCGTCCTTGTGCGTTGCGCTCTCTCTCTCTCTCTCTCTTTCTCTTTCCCTGAGATATCTCTGCGGGGGTAAATAAAGAAACTGTTCCGCTCCGTCCTTGTGCGTTGCGCTCTCTCTCTCTCTCTTTCCCTGAGATGTCTCTGATGTTGCGTCAGGTAAATCAAGAAACTGGCTTCGCTCCATGTGCTCTGACTCTGTCTCTCTCTCTCTCTCTTTCGTTGAATTGATACGAATTGTTCGTCCTTCCTCAGGCGGACGAACCGGGACGGGCTTATCGACGAGAGCCATGCCTTACTGTCCTCCAGATGATCATGTTAAAATCGGGGAAGGCTAAGTTGAACAGGGGGAAGGTGAGTCAGGGTTTCGGGAGTGTTTATTTCTTGTTTTGCATTCTCTGTTGGATTCGTTTTGGATATTCGAATAGGGGCAGTTTGCATGATTGGTTCTCGGTTTCTTGTGGTGCTTTGGGAAATTCTGATGAAGGATCTGGCGTCATCGGCTTCTTTTATGTCTAATGTGCGGGGACATATCGTCTGAGCTTTGGGGTTTTTAGTGTTGTATCAAAAAAATTTCTGATTATATGTATCTCCGTTAGGGCAAACTTCGCGCTACCGTTGCAGATCGTGCATTCTCACTACAAGAATCCATCACATTTGTTACGACTGCTGCTTGCGGCAGCAACCGTTGCAGATAGCATATACCGCAGGCAAGCCTTATCATGGCTAAGGGCACCCATTTATTTCGGTGATTGCACCATCGCGCCTTTTATTTGGGTTAGAGCGCCATTGGGTTGAGAGAGAGAGGGCATGAAAACGGTCTGAGAAAGAGACGTGGAGGAGAGCAGAGCGTCATTGATCATCCTCATCCCTCTCGATTGATCATCAACGTCGATCAATGCATCAAACTTATAGATGGTTGTGAGCGAGGCAGAGACTGGAGAAAGTGGAACAGAGCGTTTTCTCTTTTATAAGCAAGAATTTGTTGGCACAATATTTCACCCATAAAAAAAGAGAGAGATCAGAGAGCGAAGAATAAGAAGAACCGAGTTTGAGCCACAACATTGCTGAATTGAGGGATTTCTGGATCTCCTGTTGCTTCGGTGCTTGAGAGCCTAGGGCTTGAATTCAAGGGACTGAAACCTTCGGAAGAGGGTGGAGGCAAGGGCAACAAGGACATCGGAGAAAGTATGCACTCGATTATCAAGCTCGAGGAAGTTGCCTCACCACCTTGAGTTGGACGAATAAGCTCACCTCGATCTGTAAGTGAACGGTGCCCTTTCATCTCACTTGATCATTTTTTTGTTTAGCATCTCTTAAGCGCGAGGGTTATACAATGATTTGGTTGTTGTTTCCAGAAGGTGAAACTTTGTCGGTTCCATAAGGAAGGAAATCAATGGAATGAGAGGGGTAGGGGGGACGTGAAGATCCTGAATCACAAGGAAAGTGGAAGGATCGTGCTGGTCATGCGGCAGTCAGCAAAATATGTGGAGTATTTGATGTATTGATTGAAGCATAGCTTGACAACGTATCCATATTTCTTCAAGATCTTGGTAGGATTCCTTTCCTTGTTAGATATAGGATTTGTTCCCTATTTTGTAGCTGCTACAGCTCATCAAATGTTTTTTGCAGGGGCACCATTCCCTCCTAATTATAAGGATGTGGTCAAGACTATTTTCAAGTGCTTATTCTGTATCTATGCACATATTTACAACTCACACTTCCAGAAGATTGAAGCCTTAAATAAGAAGTTCGCTTACATACTTGCTTTAAGCGTTTCATTCTGTTTACATGTGTAAGTCTTTCAGCTTATTTCCTTTCCCTTAAGTTTTTAACTTGTTTGATTAAATTGCTTCTATATCTGTTACCTCTTTTTGTCTCAACCTTCATTTCTGGAGATGCTTTTGTACTTTCTTGTGACTGAATTGCCCCTGTTTGTTCTGTGCTTCAAGCTTATCTAGCTCATTCTGCAGCCCTAAGCATAACCAATGAGTCCTTTTAGTAGTATGCGCAATTGCTTTTACTGTTTTTTTATAAATCAGTATTTTTTTTTTTTTATATTGTTGGACTTTAGCACCCACAATAGAATTTTAGAATGTTGTCCTTATGGGAGTCTCTGTTGTTATTCTCTGCTTTTATGAAAAGATAGAGTAGCTACTAGATTTCAAGAAGGAAAGCATTTTTTGCTTGATATGATTATATTTTTAAAACAATGGCAAAAACTGTTTTTTATAAACTTTTCAAAATTTTGAACTTTTCAAAATATTTAACATCAAATATTTTATTGACCAACTAAACTTAGTTTCTTAAATTTTTATAAATTTTAGAAACTTTGTGTAAATTTTTGACAATTCTTAGTTATTTTGACAGAAACATTCATGTTTTCTAAAATTTACAATTCATATAGATTTTACACCTTGATGAAATTTTAGGCTTTTTTTTATGATAACTGCAAATGATTTTATATTGTTTTAAAATTTTGTGAATGTTTAATTCGGTTTTTTAAAGTTTGTATTTGTTTGTTTTTAAGTTTTGGTGAAATGTGTCAACAATTTGAAATTTTTCTAAATTTGAAAATATCTTTAGTAGTTTTACAAAGTTCTTGCTCTCTTTTGTTTTACTATATTACTTTTTCGATTCAGAGTTGCAAACACTTTTAAACCATTTTAAAAATTTGTGAATGTCGTTTTTGAATGTTGCAAAATTTTCACGTTGTTTTGATTTTTAAAAGGAAGCACTTTTTGTTGGTTTTTGTAAAATCATGGTCTATTTAAAGTTTTGTAAAAAATAATAACAACTTTTTTTAGGTTTACAAAATGTGTACTTTTTTGTATGTTTTGATAAGAGTATACTATTTTATGAAAAAGATGGCTCCATATTTTGTTTGAATTGTTAGATATTTCACATATTTACTGATGTTTGGAAACATTCTAAAGTTTTTTAAACTTTTCAAATCGTTTATGTCATACATGTTAATTGTCAATGGAGTAAAATTTTGAAAAGTCTGATTGTGCAAATTTTATGAAAATTCTTACTTGCTTTAAAAAAAAACATTTAAATTTCATGAAATTTATAACTTTTACAAGTTTTGCGACTTGATGTAACTTTTAGTATTCTTTCAAAGAAATTGCAAATGGTTTCAAACCTTCTGAAAATTTTACGAATGTGTTATTTTGGCTTTTAAAAACATTTTTTATTTATTTTGGTGAAGTATACGCACAATATGAAATTTTACTAAACTTCATAATTGTTTTTGTTATACAAAATTCTTGCACATTTTTACATGTTTTGTAAATACTATATTTCAAAGATTATGTCTTTGTGTTTAGTCTAAAATGTCAAAAATTTCATACTTGTGAATACTTTTAATCTTTTAAAAATTTTACAAGCTTTTTGCTTTTATAAGCTTCAAAAATTATTAAAATTTCTACCAAACTTTGATGTCTTTGGTTCCAATGAATTATAATTTTAAAAAATCTGAAAAATTTTACTTTTTAAAATTTTGCAAAGTTGTAATTTTATTTTTTGAAATTTACTGCTCGTACTAGTTTAAAAGTTGCAAATACTTTTAAGCCATTTTATGGTTTTGTTAGTACCGTTTCGAACTCATAAAATTTTTGAAGGATTGCAAAATTGTCATGTTGTTTCCTTTTTCAATGGCAGTGTTTATTGGTTTTGTGAAATTCATGTTCTTTTTGAAATTTTGCAAAAGTTAATATAAAATATTCTGCTTTTTTTATATTTTTTGCACTTTTTTGTATGTTTTGATTTCTAAAGATTTTGAGAATATTTTATACAAGATTGTTGAAATTTAAGATATTCACTAATTTCAAAATTTTTGAACAATTATATATTGTTCGAAAGTTTTACATGCTTTATTACCTTTTACAAACTTTCCAAAATGTTTGAACTTTTCAAATGTTTAACATCCCAATACTTTGATAACCAACGAAACACAATTTCTAAAAGTCTCTTAAATTTCATGAACTTTGTATAAAGCTTCTGAAAATTCATATTTGTTTTGTTCCAAAAGCAATCAATTTTTTTTGAAAAAATTTTCAACTCTTACAGTTGTACAACAAGACGAGGCTAACCATTGCTAATGGCTTCGAATAGTTTGGAAATTTTGCAAATGTCTTATTTTTGTTTATAAAAGTTAGTCCTCTTGATATATTTTGGTGAAATGTATCTATAGTTTGACATTTTGCTAAACTTCATCAAATCTTTAATAGTTTTATAAAATTCTTGTAATTTTTCACGTGTTTTGCAACTCAAAAATTATGACTCTTCACATTTTCTACAAAATGTCAAAAATTTAACTAATTTCAATGGTTATGAACATTCATAAACTTGAAATTTCAAGGCTTTACTCGGATTTGGTCTTTTTTCAAGGTTTTACTTCGAAATTTGCAACTCTTGCAACTCTTATGACTTTGATGAAACTTTAGCCTTTTTTTTAATAATTGAAAATGGTGTCAAGCCTTCCTAAAACTTTCAAATACTTTTAGTCCATTTTATACTTTTGCAAATATTGTTTCGAACTCATAAAATGCTTGAAGGATTGCAAAGTTTTCACGTTGTTTTCTTTTTCAAAGGCACCGTCTATTGGTTTTTATGAAATTCTTGTACTATTTGAAAATTTGCAAAAGTTAATATAAAATTTTCTGGTTTTTAAAAATTTCTTCACTTTTTCATTTGTTTTTGGAAGACTAGTTTTCTAAAGATTATGACTACACATTTATACAAAATTGTTGAAGTTGCAGATATTTACTAATTTCAAAATTTTGAAACAATTATACATTGTTTGAAAGTTTTACAAACTTTATGACCTTTTACAAACTCTCCAAAATGTTTGAACTTTCAAGTATTTAACATCACAATACTTTCATAGCTAACGAATCACAATTTCAAAAAGTTTCGTAAATTTCATGAACTTTGTATAAATCTTCTGAAAATTCATATTTGCTTGGTTCCAAAGCATTCAAATTTTTTGGAAAAAATTTACAACTCTTACATTTGTACAACATGATGAGACTTTGTCTTGTTTTTTTAGCTGTTGCTAATGGTTTCAAATAGTTTGGAAGTTTTGCAAATGTCTTATTTGTCTTTAAAAGTTAGTCTTCAAGATATATTTTGGTGAAATGTGTGCATATTTGGACATTTTGCTAAACGTCATCAACTCTTTTATAGTTTTATAAATTCTTATAGTTTTTCACATGTTTTGCAACTCAAAAATTACTACTCTTCACATTTTCTACAAAATGTAAAAATGTTAAGTAATTCCAATGGTTATGAACACTCATAAATTTGAAAGTTTAAGGTTTTACTAGGTTTTGATCCTTTTTCAAGGTTTTACTTCGATTGCAACTCTTACATGTTTTATGATTTTGATGAAAGTTTAGCCTTTTTTTTTAATGATTGAAAATGGTGTGTAACCTTTTTAAAAGTCACAAATACTTTTGAGTCATTTTATAGCTTTGCAAATATTGTTTCAAACTAATAAAATTTTTGATGGATTGCAAAGTTTTGACATTGTTTTACTTGTTTTTGTTGAAATTCATGTACTGTTTGAAATTTCGCAAAAGTTAATTTAAGATTTTCGGGGTTTTCAAAATTTCCGCACTTTTTCATATGTTTTGGAAAGACTTGTTTTCTAAAGATTATGACAGCAAATTTTATACAAAATTGTTGAAATTTCAGATATTTACTAATTTTCAAATTTCTAAACAATTATATATTATTTGAAAGTTTTACAAGCTTTGTGACCTTTTCAAGCTTTTCAAATATTTAGTATCTCAATACTTTGATAACCAATGGAACACTATTTCAAAAATTCTCAAATTTTATAAACTTTGTATAAATGTTCTGAAAATTTATGTTTGCTTGGTTCCAAAATCATTGAAAGTTTTTCAGAAAAATTTACAACTCTAACTGTTGTACAACGTAATCAGACTTTTGTCTTTTTTTTTTTAATTTTAATTTTTACAGTTGTTGATGGTTTTAAATAGTTTGGAAACTTGGAATTGTCTTATTTTTGTTTTTAAAAGTTAGTCTTATTGATATATTTTGGTGAAATGTGTTTATAGTTTGATATTTTGCTAAACTTCATCAAATCTTTTATTGTTTTACGAAATTCTTGTACTTTTTCACGTGTTTGGCAATTCAAAAATTATGACTCTTCACATTTTCTACAAAATGTAAAAAATTCAACTAATTCCAATGGTTATGAACACTTATAAACTTGAAATGTCAAGGTTTAACTAGGTTTTACTTCGAAATTCACAACTCTTACAAGGTTTAACTAGATTATGACTGCTCATTTTATACAAAATTGTTAAAATTTCAGATATTTTTTATTTTTCAAAATTTTTAAACAATTATATATTGTTTAAAAGTTTTACAAGCTTTGTGACCTTTTACAAACTTTTCAAAATGTTTGAACTTTTCAAATATTTAACATCCCAATAGTTTGATACCTCACTAAACACAATTCTAAATGGTCTCATAAATTTCATGAACTTTGTCTAAAATTTATGAAAATTGATATTTGCTTGGTTTCGAAAGTGTTCAATTTTTTTTGAAAAAGTTTACTACTTTTACAGTTCCACAACATGAAAAAAGACAAAAGTCTCATCATGTTGTAGAACGTGAAAAAAGACAAAAAAACAGTTCTACTCCTATACTTGAAATATCAAAGTTTTACTATGTTTTGGTCCTTTTTTAAGGTTTTACTTCGAAATTTGCAACTCTTACAAGTTTTATGACTTTGATGAAACTTTAGCCTTTTTTTAATAATTGAAAATGGTGTGCAGCCTTTTTAAAAGTTGCAAATACTTTGAAGCCATTTTATTTGTTTTGCAAATATCGTTTTCAAACTCATAAAATTTTTGAAAGATTGCAAAGTTTTCCCGTTGTTTTCTTTTTCAAAGTTAGTGTTTTATGTTTTTTGTGAAATTCATGTATTATTTAAAATTAAGCCTGGGCGTTGGGCCGGACAAACCATGTCCCTGGCCGGGCCCGGGTCCAATAATGCGCCCCGGCGGGTACCCGGCCTGGCCCGTCCCCCCTCCTCCTCTCGTCCCTCCTCCTCCTCCTCCTTCTCCTCCTCCTCCCCCTTCTCCTCCTCCTCCCTCCCTCCTCCTCCTCCTCCTCCTCCTCCTTCTCCTCCTCCATCCTCCTCCTCCCCCTTCTCCTCTTCCTCCTCCTCCTCCCGTCCCTCCTCCTCCTCCTCCTCCTCCTCCTCCTCCTAGTCCTCCTCTTCCCATCCCCCATCCTCCTCCTCCTCCTCCTAACCATTCCCCTCCTCCTCCTCCCGTCCCTCCTCCTAGTCCTCCTCTTCCCGTCCCCCATCCTCCTCCTCCTCCCTCTCTTCGCGTCCCCCCCTCCTCCTCTCGTCCCTCCTCCTCCTCCTCCTCCTCCCTCCTCCTCCTCATCCTCCTCCTCCCCCTTCTCCTCCTCCTCCTCCCTCCTCCTCATCCTCCTCCTCCTCCTCCCCCTTCTCCTCCTCCCCCTTTTTCAAAGGCAATGTTTATTGGTTTTTCTGAAATTGATGCACTATTATAAATTTTGCAAAAGTCAATATAAAATTTTCTGGTCTTTCAAAATTTCTGCACTTTTTCATATGTTTTGGAAAGACTTGTTTTCAAAATTATATATTGTTTGAAAGTTTTACTAGCTTTGTGACCTTTTACAAACTTTTCAAAATATTTGAACTTTTCAAATATATAGCATCCCAATATTTTGATAGCCAACAAAACACAATTTCAAAAAGTCTCATAAATTTGATGAACTTTGTATAAATCTTTTGAAAATTCAATTTTTTGCTTGGTTCCGAAAGCATTCATTTTTTTTTTCGAAAAACTCTACAACTCTTACAGTTCTACAACAAGATGAGACTTTTTTTTTTTAAAGTGCTAATTGTTTCAAAAAGTTTGGAAATTTTGCAAATGTCTTATTTTTGTTTCTAAAAAACTAAAAGTTTGTCTTGTTGATATATTTTGGTGAAATGTGTGCATAGTTTGACATTTTGCTAAACTTCATCAAATTGTTTATAGTTTTATAAAATTCTGATACTTTTTCACATGTTTTGCAATTCTAAAATTTGGACTCTTCATACTTTGTACGAAATCTAAACAATTTACCTAATTCCAATGGTTATGAACTCTCATAAACTTCAAATTTTGAAGTTTTACTAGGTTTTGGTCCTTTTTCAAGGTTTTACTAGGTTGTACTTCGAAATTTGCAAATCTTACAGGTTTTATGACTTTGATGAAACTTTAACCTTTTTGTAATAATTGAAAATGGTGTCAGATTTTTTTAAAAATTGCAAATACTTTTAAGCCTTTTTATAGCCTTGCAAATATCGTTTCGAACTCATAATATTTTTGAAGGATTGAAAGTTTTCACATTGTTTCCTTTTTCAAAGGCAGTATTTACTACTTTTTGTGAAATTCATGTACTATTTGAAAATTTGCAAAAGTTAATGTAAAATGTTCTGTTTTTTCAAAATTTCCGCACTTTTTCATATGTTTTGGAAAGACTTGTTTCCAAAGATTATTATGACTACACATTTTATACAAAATTGTTGAAGTTTCAGATATTTACTAGTTTCAATTTTTTTTTAACAATTTTGTATTTTTTAAATGTTTTACTAGCTTTGCCACCTTTTACAAACTTTCCAAAATATTTGAACTTTTTAAATATATAACATCTCAATACTTTGATAGTCAATGAAACACAATTTCAAAAAGTCTCATAAATTTCATGAACTTTGTACAAATCTTCTGAAAATTCATATTTGCTTGGTTCCAAAAGCATTCAATTTTTTTCAAAAAAGTTTACAACTCTTTCTGTTGTACAACTTGATGAGACTTTTGTCTTTTTTTTTTTTACAGTGGCTAATGGTTTCAAAATTTTGTAAATGTCTTATGTTTGTTTCTAAAAGTTAGTCTTGTTGATATATTTTGGTGAAATATGTGCATAGTTTGGCGTTTTGCAAAGCTTCATCAAATTGTTTATAGTTTTACAAAATTCTTGTACTTTTTCACGTGTTTTGCAATTCAAAAATTATGACTCTTCACATTTTCTATAAAATATAAAAAAATTAACTAATTCCAATGGTTATGAATGCTCATAAACATGAAATTTCAAAGTTTTACTAGGTTTGGTCCTTTTTCAAGGGTTTTACTAGGTCTTATTTGAAATTTGCAACTCTTATAAGTTTTATGACTTTGGTGAAACTTTAATCTTTTTTTAATAATTGAAAATGGTGTCAAGCCTTTTTAAAAGCTGCAAATACTTTTAAGCCAGTTTATAGCCTTGGACATATCGACTCGAACTCATAATATTTTTGAAGGATTGTAAAGTTTTCACATTGTTTCCTTTTTCAAAGGCAGTGTTTACTGTTTTTTGTTAAATTCATGTACTATTTGAAATTTTGCACAAGTCAATATAAATTTTTCTGATTTTTCAAAATTTTGCACTTTTTCGTATGTTTTGGAAAGACTTGTTTTCTAAAGATTATGACTACACTTTTTATGCAAAATTGTTGAAATTTCAGATGTTTACTAATTTCAAAATTTTTAAACAATTATATATTGTTTGAAAGTTTTACAAGCTTTGTGACCTTTTACAAACTTTCCAAAATGTTTGAACTTTCCAAATATTTAACATGCCAATACTTTGATAGCCAACAAAATACAATTTCAAAAGTCTCATAAATTTCATAAACTTTGTATGAATCTTTTAAAAATTCATATTTGCTTGGTTCCAAAATCATTGAAATTCTTTCGAAAAAATTTACAACTCTTACGGTTGTACAACGTGGTGTGACTTTTGTTTTTTTGTTTTTTGGTTTTGTAGTTGCTAATGGTTTTGAATAGTTCAGAAATTTTGCAAATGTCTTATTTTTGTTTCTAAAAGTTAGTCTTCTTTCTAGATATATTTTGGTGAAATGTGTTTATAGTTTGACATTTTGCTAAACTTCATCAAATCTTTTATTGTTTTACGAAGTTCCTTGTACTTTTTCACGTGATTGGCAACTCAAAATTTATGACTTTTCATATTTTCTACGAAATGTGAAAAATTTAACTAATTCCAATGGTTATGAATGCTTCTTAAACTTGAAATTTCAAAGTTTTGCTGGGTTTTGGTCCCTTTTTACTGGGCTTTACTTCAAAATTTGCAACTCTTACAAGTTTTGTGACTTTAATGAAAGTTTAGCCCTTTTTTAATAATTGAAAATGGTGTCAAGCTGTTGGAAAATTTTGCGAATGTTTTATTTTGTTTTCTAAGTGTTTGCACTTTTTGTAGATTTTGGTGAAATGTCTGCACAATTTGAAGTTTTGCTATACTTCATTAAGTTTTTCGAAATTCTTGATATTTTTCACATGTTTTGCAAACATTTTAAATTTTTTTAAAAAATTATGACTCTTCATGTTTTTTGCAATATGTCAATATTTCCAACATTAACTAATTTTAAATTTTATAAGCACTTGTAAAATTTAAAAAAAAATCAGAAACATTGTGTGAGTTTTTGTAAAATTTCTAATTATCTTGATGCTTGATAGTAGTTTTTTGACTTTATAATATGTAGAATCCTTACAAGTTTTAAAACCTTATATTAAGTGTGTCTTTTCATTTGTTGAAATGCTCTATACTGGTCTCTCAGTCTTTTTGAGTGGGTCACAGGTCTTATTTGTCAGTTTTTTTTGTAAGATGTTTTAATGGCCCTGTTGTTATAACTCATGTTAGTAAAGGGCAAGTACTCTATATGGGTGTCTCTGTCTTTATGAGTTGGTCTCTCAGTGTTTATGATGTTGTTATAACTCTTATAAGTAAGGGGAGCACAATAATTTACTGTATCAAGGACATCTTAAACAAGGGTTTCAACCCTGTGTTCAAGAGTTTTGGAAGGAAATCAATGGAATGAGAGGGGTAGGGGGAACGTGAAGATCCTGAATCACAAGGAAAGTGGAAGGATCGTGCTGGTCATGCGGCAGTCAGCAAAATATGTGGAGTATTTGATGTATTGATTGAAGCATAGCTTGACAACGTATCCATATTTCTTCAAGATCTTGGTAGGATTCCTTTCCTTGTTAGATATAGGATTTGTTCCCTATTTTGTAGCTGCTACAGCTCATCAAATGTTTTTTGCAGGGGCACCATTCCCTCCTAATTATAAGGATGTGGTCAAGACTATTTTCAAGTGCTTATTCTGTATCTATGCACATATTTACAACTCACACTTCCAGAAGATTGAAGCCTTAAATAAGAAGTTCACTTACATACTTGCTTTAAGCGTTTCATTCTGTTTACATGTGTAAGTCTTTCAGCTTATTTCCTTTCCCTTAAGTTTTTAACTTGTTTGATTAAATTGCTTCTATATCTGTTACCTCTTTTTGTCTCAACCTTCATTTCTGGAGATGCTTTTGTACTTTCTTGTGACTGAATTGCCCCTGTTTGTTCTGTGCTTCAAGCTTATCTAGCTCATTCTGCAGCCCTAAGCATAACCAATGAGTCCTTTTAGTAGTATGCGCAATTGCTTTTACTGTTTTTTTATAAATCAGTATTTTTTTTTTTTTATATTGTTGGACTTTAGCACCCACAATAGAATTTTAGAATGTTGTCCTTATGGGAGTCTCTGTTGTTATTCTCTGCTTTTATGAAAAGATAGAGTAGCTACTAGATTTCAAGAAGGAAAGCATTTTTTGCTTGATATGATTATATTTTTAAAACAATGGCAAAAACTGTTTTTTATAAACTTTTCAAAATTTTGAACTTTTCAAAATATTTAACATCAAATATTTTATTGACCAACTAAACTTAGTTTCTTAAATTTTTATAAATTTTAGAAACTTTGTGTAAATTTTTGACAATTCTTAGTTATTTTGACAGAAACATTCATGTTTTCTAAAATTTACAATTCATATAGATTTTACACCTTGATGAAATTTTAGGCTTTTTTTTATGATAACTGCAAATGATTTTATATTGTTTTAAAATTTTGTGAATGTTTAATTCGGTTTTTTAAAGTTTGTATTTGTTTGTTTTTAAGTTTTGGTGAAATGTGTCAACAATTTGAAATTTTTCTAAATTTGAAAATATCTTTAGTAGTTTTACAAAGTTCTTGCTCTCTTTTGTTTTACTATATTACTTTTTCGATTCAGAGTTGCAAACACTTTTAAACCATTTTAAAAATTTGTGAATGTCGTTTTTGAATGTTGCAAAATTTTCACGTTGTTTTGATTTTTAAAAGGAAGCACTTTTTGTTGGTTTTTGTAAAATCATGGTCTATTTAAAGTTTTGTAAAAAATAATAACAACTTTTTTTAGGTTTACAAAATGTGTACTTTTTTGTATGTTTTGATAAGAGTATACTATTTTATGAAAAAGATGGCTCCATATTTTGTTTGAATTGTTAGATATTTCACATATTTACTGATGTTTGGAAACATTCTAAAGTTTTTTAAACTTTTCAAATCGTTTATGTCATACATGTTAATTGTCAATGGAGTAAAATTTTGAAAAGTCTGATTGTGCAAATTTTATGAAAATTCTTACTTGCTTTAAAAAAAACATTTAAATTTCATGAAATTTATAACTTTTACAAGTTTTGCGACTTGATGTAACTTTTAGTATTCTTTCAAAGAAATTGCAAATGGTTTCAAACCTTCTGAAAATTTTACGAATGTGTTATTTTGGCTTTTAAAAACATTTTTTATTTATTTTGGTGAAGTATACGCACAATATGAAATTTTACTAAACTTCATAATTGTTTTTGTTATACAAAATTCTTGCACATTTTTACATGTTTTGTAAATACTATATTTCAAAGATTATGTCTTTGTGTTTAGTCTAAAATGTCAAAAATTTCATACTTGTGAATACTTTTAATCTTTTAAAAATTTTACAAGCTTTTTGCTTTTATAAGCTTCAAAAATTATTAAAATTTCTACCAAACTTTGATGTCTTTGGTTCCAATGAATTATAATTTTAAAAAATCTGAAAAATTTTACTTTTTAAAATTTTGCAAAGTTGTAATTTTATTTTTTGAAATTTACTGCTCGTACTAGTTTAAAAGTTGCAAATACTTTTAAGCCATTTTATGGTTTTGTTAGTACCGTTTCGAACTCATAAAATTTTTGAAGGATTGCAAAATTGTCATGTTGTTTCCTTTTTCAATGGCAGTGTTTATTGGTTTTGTGAAATTCATGTTCTTTTTGAAATTTTGCAAAAGTTAATATAAAATATTCTGCTTTTTTATATTTTTTGCACTTTTTTGTATGTTTTGATTTCTAAAGATTTTGAGAATATTTTATACAAGATTGTTGAAATTTAAGATATTCACTAATTTCAAAATTTTTGAACAATTATATATTGTTCGAAAGTTTTACATGCTTTATTACCTTTTACAAACTTTCCAAAATGTTTGAACTTTTCAAATGTTTAACATCCCAATACTTTGATAGCCAACGAAACACAATTTCAAAAAGTCTCTTAAATTTCATGAACTTTGTATAAAGCTTCTGAAAATTCATATTTGTTTTGTTCCAAAAGCAATCAATTTTTTTTGAAAAAATTTTCAACTCTTACAGTTGTACAACAAGACGAGGCTAACTGTTGCTAATGGCTTCGAATAGTTTGGAAATTTTGCAAATGTCTTATTTTTGTTTATAAAAGTTAGTCCTCTTGATATATTTTGGTGAAATGTATCTATAGTTTGACATTTTGCTAAACTTCATCGAATCTTTAATAGTTTTATAAAATTCTTGTAATTTTTCACGTGTTTTGCAACTCAAAAATTATGACTCTTCACATTTTCTACAAAATGTCAAAAATTTAACTAATTTCAATGGTTATGAACATTCATAAACTTGAAATTTCAAGGCTTTACTCGGATTTGGTCTTTTTTCAAGGTTTTACTTCGAAATTTGCAACTCTTGCAACTCTTATGACTTTGATGAAACTTTAGCCTTTTTTTTAATAATTGAAAATGGTGTCAAGCCTTTCTAAAACTTTCAAATACTTTTAGGCCATTTTATACTTTTGCAAATATTGTTTCGAACTCATAAAATGTTTGAAGGATTGCAAAGTTTTCACGTTGTTTTCTTTTTCAAAGGCACCGTCTATTGGTTTTTATGAAATTCTTGTACTATTTGAAAATTTGCAAAAGTTAATACAAAATTTTCTGGTTTTTAAAAATTTCTTCACTTTTTCATTTGTTTTTGGAAGACTAGTTTTCTAAAGATTATGACTACACATTTATACAAAATTGTTGAAGTTTCAGATATTTACTAATTTCAAAATTTTGAAACAATTATACATTGTTTGAAAGTTTTACAAACTTTATGACCTTTTACAAACTCTCCAAAATGTTTGAACTTTCAAGTATTTAACATCACAATACTTTCATAGCTAACGAATCACAATTTCAAAAAGTTTCGTAAATTTCATGAACTTTGTATAAATCTTCTGAAAATTCATATTTGCTTGGTTCCAAAGCATTCAAATTTTTTGGAAAAAATTTACAACTCTTACATTTGTACAACATGATGAGACTTTGTCTTGTTTTTTTAGCTGTTGCTAATGGTTTCAAATAGTTTGGAAGTTTTGCAAATGTCTTATTTGTCTTTAAAAGTTAGTCTTCAAGATATATTTTGGTGAAATGTGTGCATATTTGGACATTTTGCTAAACGTCATCAACTCTTTTATAGTTTTATAAATTCTTATAGTTTTTCACATGTTTTGCAACTCAAAAATTACTACTCTTCACATTTTCTACAAAATGTAAAAATGTTAAGTAATTCCAATGGTTATGAACACTCATAAATTTGAAAGTTTAAGGTTTTACTAGGTTTTGATCCTTTTTCAAGGTTTTACTTCGATTGCAACTCTTACATGTTTTATGATTTTGATGAAAGTTTAGCCTTTTTTTTAATGATTGAAAATGGTGTGTAACCTTTTTAAAAGTCACAAATACTTTTGAGTCATTTTATAGCTTTGCAAATATTGTTTCAAACTAATAAAATTTTTGATGGATTGCAAAGTTTTGACATTGTTTTACTTGTTTTTGTTGAAATTCATGTACTGTTTGAAATTTCGCAAAAGTTAATTTAAGATTTTCGGGGTTTTCAAAATTTCCGCACTTTTTCATATGTTTTGGAAAGACTTGTTTTCTAAAGATTATGACAGCAAATTTTATACAAAATTGTTGAAATTTCAGATATTTACTAATTTTTAAATTTCTAAACAATTATATATTATTTGAAAGTTTTACAAGCTTTGTGACCTTTTCAAGCTTTTCAAATATTTAGTATCTCAATACTTTGATAACCAATGGAACACTATTTCAAAAATTCTCAAATTTTATAAACTTTGTATAAATGTTCTGAAAATTTATGTTTGCTTGGTTCCAAAATCATTGAAAGTTTTTCAGAAAAATTTACAACTCTAACTGTTGAACAACGTGATCAGACTTTTGTCTTTTTTTTTTTTAATTTTAATTTTTACAGTTGTTGATGGTTTTAAATAGTTTGGAAACTTAGAATTGTCTTATTTTTGTTTCTAAAAGTTAGTCTTATTGATATATTTTGGTGAAATGTGTTTATAGTTTGATATTTTGCTAAACTTCATCAAATCTTTTATTGTTTTACGAAATTCTTGTACTTTTTCACGTGTTTTGCAATTCAAAAATTATGACTCTTCACATTTTCTACAAAATGTAAAAAATTCAACTAATTCCAATGGTTATGAACACTTATAAACTTGAAATGTCAAGGTTTAACTAGGTTTTACTTCGAAATTCACAACTCTTACAAGGTTTAACTAGATTATGACTGCTCATTTTATACAAAATTGTTAAAATTTCAGATATTTTTCAAAATTTTTAAACAATTATATATTGTTTAAAAGTTTTACAAGCTTTGTGACCTTTTACAAACTTTCCAAAATGTTTGAACTTTTCAAATATTTAACATCCCAATACTTTGATACCTCACTTAACACAATTCTAAATGGTCTCATAAATTTCATGAACTTTGTCTAAAATTTATGAAAATTGATATTTGCTTGGTTTCGAAAGTGTTCAATTTTTTTTTGAAAAAGTTTACTACTTTTACAGTTCTACAACATGAAAAAAGACAAAAGTCTCATCATGTTGTAGAACATGAAAAAAGACAAAAAACAGTTCTACTCCTATACTTGAAATATCAAAGTTTTACTATGTTTTGGTCCTTTTTTAAGGTTTTACTTCGAAATTTGCAACTCTTACAAGTTTTATGACTTTGATGAAACTTTAGCCTTTTTTTAATAATTGAAAATGGTGTGCAGCCCTTTTAAAAGTTGCAAATACTTTTAAGCCATTTTATTTGTTTTGCAAATATCGTTTTCAAACTCATAAAATTTTTGAAAGATTGCAAAGTTTTCCGGTTGTTTTCTTTTTCAAAGTTAGTGTTTTATGATTTTTGTGAAATTCATGTATTATTTAAAATTAAGCCTGGGCGTTGGGCCGGACAAACCATGTCCCTGGCCGGGCCCGGGTCCAATGATGCGCCCCGGCGGGTACCCGGCCTGGCCCGTCCCCCCTCCTCCTCTCGTCCCTCCTCCTCCTCCTCCTTCTCCTCCTCCTCCCCCTTCTCCTCCTCCTCCTCCTCCTCCCTCCCTCCTCCTCCTCCTCCTCCTCCTCCTTCTCCTCCTCCCCTTCTCCTCTTCCTCCTCCTCCTCCCGTCCCTCCTCCTCCTCCTCCTCCTCCTAGTCCTCCTCTTCCCATCCCCCATCCTCCTCCTCCTCCTCCCGGCCCTCCTCCTCTCGTCCCTCCTCCTCCTCCTCCTTCTCCTCCTCCTCCCTCCCTCCTCCTCCTCCTCCTCCTCCTTCTCCTCCTCCCCCTTCTCCTCTTCCTCCTCCTTCTCCGTCCCTCCTCCTCCTCCTCCTAGTCCTCCTCTTCCCATCCCCCATCCTCCTCCTCCTCCTCCCGTCCTCCTCCTAGTCCTCCTCTTCCCGTCCCCCATCCTCCTCCTCCTCCCTCCCTCCTCCTCCTCCTCCTCCCTCCTCCTCCTCCCCCTTCTCCTCTTCCTCCTCCTCCTCCTCCTCCTCCTCCTCTTCCCATCCCCCATCATCCCCCTCCTCCTCCTCCTCCCGTCCCTCCTCCTAGTCCTCCTCTTCCCGTCCCCCTTCCCCCCTTCCACCTCCTCCTCCTCCTCTTCCCCCTTCCGCCCTTCCACCTCCCCCTCTTCCCCTTCCCCCCTTCCGTCCCCCTCCTCCCGTTCCTCCTCCTCTTCCCTCTTCCCCCTTCCTCCCTTCCGCCTCCACCTTTTCCCCTTTCCCCCTTTCCCCCTTCCGCCTCCACCTCCTCCTCTTCCCCCTTCCGCCTCCCCCTCCCCCCCTCTGCTCCACCTTTTCCCCCTTCCCCCCTTCTGTCTCCACCTTTTCCCCCTTCCCCCCTTCTGCCTCCACCTCCTCCTCCGCTGGCCCTCTCCTTCTTCCCCTTTCCCCCCGTCGGCCGGGGCGACCCCGGTCCGGGTTTCGTGCCTGACGGGCCGATCCGGGATGCCCACTCCTATTTAAAATTTTGCAAAGGCTAATATAACATTTTCTGGTTTTTCAAAAATTTCGACACTTTTTGTATGTTTTGGAAAGTCTCGTATTCTAACGATTAATTTCAAAATTTTTAAACAAGTTTTTGTATTGTTTGAAAGTTTTACAAGCTTTGTGACCTTTTACAAACTTTCCAAAATGTTTTGAACTTTTGAAATGTTTAACATCCCAATAGTTTGATAGCCAAAGAAAGACAATTTGTAAAGGTCTCATAAATTTTATAAACTTCGTAAAATCTTTTGAAAATTCGTATTTGCTTGGTTCTAAAAAGCATTCAATTTTTTTGAAAAGAATTTACAACTCTTACGATTGTACAATGTGATAAGACTTTTGTCTTTTTTTTTTCACAGTTGCTAATGGTTTCAAATATTTTGGAATTTTTGCAAATTTCTTATTTTTTTTTCTAAGACTTAGTCTTTTTGGTGAAATGTGTGCGTAGTTTGACATTTTGCTTATCCATCAAATCTTTTATAGTTTTACAAAATTCTTGTACTTGCAACTCAAAAAATATGTCTCGTCAGGTTTTTTACAAAATGTAAAAAATTTAACTAATTTCAATGGTTATGAACACTCATAAACTTGAAGTTTCAAGGTTTTACTAAGTTTTGGTCTTTTTCATGGTTTTACTCTTCGAAATTTGCAACTCTTACAAGTTTTATTACTTTGTTGAAACTTTAACCTTTTTTTAATAATTGTAAATTGTGTCAAGCCTTTTTAAAAATTGCAAACACTTTTAAGTTATTTTATAGTTTTGCAAATATCATTTCGAACTCATAAAATTTTTGAAGGATTGCAAAGTTTTCACGTTGTTTCCTTTTTCAAAGGCAATGTTTATTGGTTTTTCTGAAATTAATGCACTATTATAAATTTTGCAAAAGTCAATATAAAATTTTCTGGTCTTTCAAAATTTCTGCACTTTTTCATATGTTTTGGAAAGACTTGTTTTTCAAAATTATATATTGTTTGAAAGTTTTACTAGCTTTGTGACCTTTTACAAACTTTTCAAAATATTTGAACTTTTCAAATATATAGCATCCCAATATTTGATAGCCAACAAAAACACAATTTCAAAAAGTCTCATAAATTTGATGAACTTTGTATAAATCTTTTGAAAATTCAATTTTTTTGCTTGTTCCAAAAGCATTCATTTTTTTTTTTCGAAAAACTCTACAACTCTTACAGTTCTACAACAAGATGAGACTTTTTTTTTTTTAAAGTGCTAATTGTTTCAAAAAGT